>NW_005842083.1:2131090-2201358 GCF_000455745.1 Alligator sinensis | reverse complement strand
GTAGGGAAGGTGATGGCTAGAGAAGCAGTGCATGACTTGTGCCTGGCAATCCAATGTCTAATGGCCCTACATGCCGTATGTCTTGCTGACCCATGGTATTCATGGAAGGGTTTGCCAGCCTGGAGTTCCCTAGCTGTATTTGAGCCATCAATGGCATGCATCGCCATTCTTTCTCTTGTGTGCCATGGCCATTAATTCATTGATTGGAAGGGCTACTTCTTGATTATGCCAGCACAGCCATTTCACACACACAAATGTCAACTGTCTGAGCAGAGTTCATGTTGCTAGAATATTTAGGTTCTCCCTTCTCCTTCAGCCAATGGAGCAGAAGAAATTTGTCCCTGGCCCTCCCAATATTCAGGTTGAGAGAGTGACTGTATCCTGACTAATCAGGGACCCTGCCTATCGTTCTGGATGCCCAGAAAGAACTGATCAACTACAAACTAAGCAGCTGCATGGTGGCTGTGGAGAATGCTTTTGGCTGTCTCAAGGCTTGTTAGAGGTGCCTGAGGACATGCATGGAGGCAGCGAATGCATCGTATCCCAGTTCATCATCTCTGCATGTGTTCTGCACAGCATTTGCAAGGCCAACGGAGACCCTCTACCTGAGTCCCTGCTACAGAGGATGGAGTGACCCCCAGCTCCTACAGATGCCCTGTGAATTTACAAATGGGCATTGTGTGTTTGACATGCTGGCGGAATGGTTTTGCAGACTACAGGCTGATGGTGATGATTCATAGAGCTGATGCAATGTACTCAATTAAACACTGTAAACTAAACTCATGTTCTCATATGTCATGTTCAACATGGGCAGGGAGCAGCGTCAGGGGAGGAACTGCAGTGTATGCATGTTAGGGTTGGGTAGATGGGTGCTCAGCCCTGCTCCCAGGGCTGCAGTTGGTAGAGTAGTGAGAGCTGATGGGACCATCAGCTATGGGGGTAAATGTCCACCTGGGTGCTGAGCCCTGCTACAAGGGCTGCAATTGTGGGTGAGAAAGAGCTGATGACATGGCTTATCTTGAGCTTTGGGTACGGGGACAGGCATGCTGGGTCCCCATCACTTTTTTAGTGGCTCTCTTGGGCTTCTGTCTGGTGGGATGGTTAAGGCCAAAAGTGTGCAATTAACTTAAGCAGCATCAATCACAGCCTAACTGAAGTAGAACCCACAACACAATGGTGGTTAAAGACTGCACAGTGATTGTTAAAGATGCCCTTCTTAAAACCAAGGTTCCTAGTGCAAGAGAGAAGTAAGGGAGATACATGGGGAAGGAGAAACACCACCTGTGACTAGCTCCTCCTTGCCCAGTTTTTCCCTGCCCTATTTTTTTAAATGCAAAATCTGACAAGAGGCAGAATTTTTATTAAACAGAACAAGGGCCAACATGGTAACAGGTGTAACACAATAATTAAATGCAGTTAAAAATAGTAAAAAATAATCATCAGCATTTTCACAAAACCCACTACTGCCCTGCATGGCCTCAGCATGCATGTACAGTATGTCTTCAGATGGCAGTGGCCACTGCTGGAGGATTGTTCTGGCCACCAGGTATAGCCACCTGATGGCTAGGGTATGCTTCATCTGCCCCCAAGGGACACTGGATGGTCTTCCTTGTGGGTTGAATTGTTGGATGATGCAGAGAACACTAAGGATGCCATCGGTTTGCAGGTTCAAGGCAGATATGAGGTGATCCATGGACTCCTGTTCAACCCTCACTATTTCCTGTATGCTCAGCAATATCCACTTAGTGGTGTACTGTGACTTCTTGATCCTGTTCCTGACCATGGCCATAAAGTGGTGGTATACTCTCTCTTCCTCCCTGCATTGCCTGGCCTCCAGGATGCTGGAGATACTACACTCCACCGAAGAAGCCAGCATATCTATCTTTGTATGGACATGTGTCTTCATTTTCCTGGAAACTTTCTGAGTTCCAGTCTCTGAACATGTTTTTGGCCTGTTATTTGGTCAAAAGGTGCTATTGCTCCTATTTACAGGTGTCTGCTGTGAAAGTATAGGATGAACAGGAGTTAATTGTTTTCTTCAGTTTCCCTGACAGCATGAAGAACTCCACAACAAAGTTACAACTTGCAAGGCAATTTAGCCAATGGTCAGGTTCATTCACCCCACAGACTTACAACATGGGCAGTCAGTCCTTCTCTGTGTTCCCTAGGCACCTGAGAAACCAGGGGGCATGTTTGGGCAGCCAAGGTACAAGCAGTCATTGGATAGAGTCATAGGGTACAGCCAGAGGCTCCTAACTTCCATGGGAGTCATGAAACACAGCAGGCTAGTTGACAGTTGTAGGGGTGGGCTGCTGATTTGTGTGGTTTATGTTGGGACCCCAGAACGTCCCTGGCCTATAACCAGGGGATGCCAGCACCCTGGCCAATGTCACCCTGATCCACCTGATCCCACAGTAGAACTGGCACCTGTTCATCACTGTATGATACAGGTCAGTGGTCTTTTCTTGCCTCTGACTGCAAGCGATGGTAGTCCCTGATGACTTTGACTTGTGGGGAGGAGGGGCATCCTATGAGGAGTCACTGGTGAGTTGGCTCTTCTCTGGAATGTCAGAGTGCCTAATGATGTATCTCACTCACCGGTGTGATTGGTTTATTGCCTAGGTTGCTGTGTTGTCCTGGGAGGTTGTCTCTTTTCAACCACAATTGCACAAAAGTCCTCGCCACACTCCTGGGTCAGGTAGTGGTGTTGGCTGCCATGTCAAACATGTTTTTGAAGATGTATTGTTGACCATAAAGATATGCAAGTTTGCCTCATGGTAGACACATTGTGTACCTGCGGGCCCTGACATGAAGTTGTTGTCTTGTGTCTTCGTGAGCTGCTGTCTCAGTACCTTGCACATTGAGCAGCACTGGGTCAAATTACGATCATGACTCTGGGCTGCCGTTTCTTTGGTGATCAGCTGATACACCATCTTGTTTTGGTGGCAAACACCCACCCCCTGATTAGAGCACCCACTTTTTGATCCCATCTCAAATGGCAATTAATTCAGTTGCCTTCTCCTTGGTCCAGTTGCTGCTGCATTTTGGGGGTGGGGGAGAACTCATCAGACTGAGAGGACATGGTAGAGGAAGTGTGGATGGTTTTGTGGAGGTATGGAGGTCTGATGGATCCTGGAGGTTTTCAGTGACTAGTGTTGTTCAGAGGATGCAGGTCACCAGATAGGTCATCACCTGGTCTCAGGTGGATGGTGAACATGAAATGTCTGGCAAATCACCATGCAGAGCAATAAGTAGATGGGAGTGGCCACTGGGGTCTGAAAGCCCTGGGCAATAGAGTTCTGTGGTCAGGGCCAGAGCTGATGGGTAGAGTTCAAAAGGGGTCAGCATTGGAGCCAAAGAGATGCACTGTGGGCTACCTGGAGGACCATCTAGTTCATCAATCCCGTGAATCTATCATGGGACAACCTGCGCAATAATGCAGGACAAACTGTTAGTAGGTCTTGTTGCAGAAACATTTTTGGGTATCTGTCTCTTAAAAAGGGATGAGGTGTCTATATACTCATGCTTTGTCCCTCACTAAAACATTTTCTGCCACAACAAGGGTGATGTCTGTTCTCAGCCAAACAGACATCACATTTACCCTGGGAGGAACTATTTTGTATTCAAAGTTCCATTGTTCAGATGTCTATGTCCATTGCCCTGGAGCAAAGCCTAAAAAGTTTCATGGGATAAGAAGAGCTAACAGCTTGTCCTGGGACATTGAAAAGTGTGTCTGAATGGTTGTCCCAGAACTGCATCTTTTAAATGACATTAGAAAATAGGCAGTGCATTCATCAACTCACTAAATCCTGATTAGAAGGGCGATATGTACACACCAACCCTGGGACTTTTCTGTTTCAGGACAAACACAGGCACAACTTGTCCTGGGACAAATGTAATGACTGTTCCTAGCCTTAGATAAGTTGTAAAACAAAAGCAGGCTTGTCAGAGAAGACCATAAAATAAGATGAAAGAAAACTGGATAGTGTTAAGCAACTTCCCCAACAGTGACAGAAAAAAATAAGAAATCTTCCCTTCCAGAAACTGTATGTTGACAAGGACATAAATCCCAGATAATTGTCACCTCCTAGATCCATGAAAGTACTGTTCAGTTTGATTTCCAAAGCATAAGACAAAGACATTTAAATCTCCTGATCAGAGAACGTTTGTTAGGGTAAACATATAAGTATAGGGTATGAACAGGAGGAAAAAGCAGAGAACTAAGTGGATACAAGACTTTCTGCCAGTCTGTGCGCCACCCTCCTTCTCCCTCTTGTGGTATAGGTGAGAATCCATATTTTACTGCTGCAGGTAGCCAGATAGACACAGAGATAAGTGTGTGTTCTTGTAATTTAGGGGTGAAAACAGCAAAGGTTGAGCTGAGGACCTTTTTCTCTCTTTTATCAGTAGCCAATCTACCAGTGCACTTTTACTCCAGGTAACCATTATTGCTCTGACTTGAGAAAGGTTCAGAGCAGTGATTCTCAACCAGAGTGCCACAGCACCCTGAGGTGCCTTAAGATATTTCCAAGGGTGCCATGGGGTTTCACATAATGTTAGCACTGTTAGGTTTACAAACATGATTCACAAGATAAATCCAGAAAATTCAAATAGAAATCCATAGTTGTGTTCTTTGCAACAGAAAAGCTGCTCTGTTATTATTCTACAGTCAAAAAAGGAGTCAACGCTAAGAGCTGGCATATTCCAAAGGGTGCCTTCAGCCTATGCTGGAGTGCTTTGAGTCTAGGAAGATTGAGAACTACCGGTTTAGAGGAAGGAGGAAAAAAGTAAAAACAGGGATAGAGACAATGTATGAAGAAGCGTTACTTTTAAAGGCTGAAATATGGGAGAACAACAGGAGGGGAAGGATGCTTGCTTCATTAGTAATGAGAGAACAAAACATTTTTCTGTACATTTTCATTGTCTTTGATGAAAAATGAAGTAAAATCCTTGGAAAGATGTGAAATCTTAGAGGTTGAAGTCATACATCACAGGCTTTTCATGGGTTCATTTTTTATTTCATCTGAATAATTATTTTTTGTGTATTGTTATGATTAATGTTTGTGTACTGTTTACTTTTTTTTGTTTATATGAATTTAATTATATTTATTTTATTAATTCTAAAAGCTAAGAAGTGTTTCCAGTCATGGCAAGTACCTCCACTTACATAGCAAAGCAGTAGCTTCCTGTAATTTGGGTTTAACCCTTGACACTTCCACCCCGAGTATGAGGCTGGTGCTAAAGGAGAATATTTGAGTAACTTATCTATTGCCAGTTCAGGTGACGACTGGAGAAGCATCCATGGAGAGGCCATGGAGATTCCATTGCTGTAGTACTGAAAAGCCATACAACCGAAGTACTTGTCATTGCTCTTAATCCAGAGATTAGAGAGGGGAGTGAAGTTTAATGTCACTCCACTTGTAGCATTTTGCTGCAAAAAATAAAAATAGATGCAGGGAGAGAAAAATGGAAAACACTATTACTATATATTTTCCACTTTGCCATTCCATGCTTTACAATTGCCTAATTCTTCATCAGTTTCACAAAAGAAATGCCTTTTATTTTTTTCTAGGCACTTAGGGATGACTTAAGTGTCATTTAGTCAATTGGCAGAACAAAGAAGTCAATTTATGGATCAGGTTTTCTCTATTTCTTTATTCTTTAAAATAATTTACTTTATTGGTTTAGTGTTCTTGAAAGGTGAGGGATTGACAGGACTGCAGTGTAGAAATATTGTTTCCTTGAATCAGGTCATGCACAAGCATCTCTGCTAAAGCTCAGGTTAAAAAGGTGCAATTTTGTCAACCTACATGCGTTAAAATTTAAATCTACTGTTGGAAAAATACCTGGCTTGTCTCCTGGCACTTTCCACTATAGCATACTATCAGTCAGAAGAAAATTAAACATACCATCCATTTTGCATAGGGCTGGAGACTGCTAGAACATCTGGTTTAAAAACTGAGATTCAAATTATATATCTACCATTCAGACTAAGTAACTTGGTTTGGAATAACCATGAATAAAACCAGAGGTAGGAGAGAATCATCTCTAGTTGTGGGGTAACCTTTGAATTAATTAGTCAACTGTGTAGTAAATGTTTCGTGTAGACATGTCCACAGAATACTTTGTTGAGCCTCAAATCCTCTCTCAAACTGGGCTCTATATCAGGCAGCTATGTTCAGCCCCAGCATTCAGAGTAGGACTGCTTTGGTTCAGAGGCAAAATCATTCTCTGCATCTGGCAAAAAGTATAGGGATTTATCCATCAGCATCCAATTCAGCTTCGTAAACGGGAGTCTTTCCATTGTTTTCAGCAGGTGATAGCTTAGGCCCTCGCTAAATGCTTAGAATTGAATAAAATGTCTCAAAACTTCTTTGGTTGTGTAATTATGAGGTAAAAATAAATCCTAATCAATCTAGCCCTAAGCAACCTTTTTTACTTACCTGGCCATGAATTTTTATGAATGAGATCCTGATTTGCCACTAGTAGCATAGTGGAATCTCATATTCACATAAGTAAACTCTAAAACAGCTAAATATCTGATAGTGCTACTGACATCATGATACCATTTCTAAAATAGGAATAAGTTTTTATTCTCAGGAAAAAAAAATCCTTTAAGAAGAAATGAAAAGTCTTGGAAATAGGTGGGGTTTGCTGATAACCATTCCAGGAAGTTCTAAATGTTTCCCTAAACATTTTTAATAACATTTCTTCCCACAGATTTTTTTTCCTGATTTCAAAGGAAAACTCTCAAAATGCAAAAAAAAAAAAAAAAAGAATGATTCTCATGTTAAGTCCTCCACTCTCAAGGGACTGTCTGGTAATATTTATATCACCTTAGTCAAGATTATGATTCCCCCATTTATATAAAGGTACATGACTTCAGATGCTGTCCCATTGCTGAGGTTATGTCCCTAGGTAGGAAAAAATACCTCATGTCATAAAATGAGATTTCAAGTTAGGGGTCTTAATCGGTGACTCATTCAAAGGTTAGAACTTCTCATAGTATGATTTTCCCTACTACCATTGTAGGCTACATGTTCAATGTTGCCTGAGCAGGAAGAGAGCCATTTAGTGAGGCACCATCATCAGTGGCTGTAGCATCTGTTTTTCCTTTCTAGAAATCGAATACTTAAAGAATTTAGTGTAGCAAATCTGATGAGCTAACTTTATATCAGGCAGCGGTAAACTTGAAAGGTTATTTCATTGTCAGAATCGCTACAAAAAATCCCAAGGCAGATAGGATAATTCCAAGAGATCGAGGTTCAGTTTCTCTAGAGGTATCTGGGGGTTGAGCTAGACTTTAAATTTCAGACTGGGTATATCCAGCAATTGTTCCATGCTACAGAACTCTTTCTTTTCTTTGGCCTTTCTAGTACAATTCCCATGCATATCTCTGTCCTACAATTCCATGTACCTCTGCTGTCCTAGCCAGGTTCCCCAGTAGTGTAAACACAACCTCTCTAAGAAATCCAACAAGCAAACATTATTAGGATTTTTAAACACAAAACACAATTACTTCTTGCTTAGATAGCATGAGAAATTCATGGAGCTCAACAAACCTTTACACATTTCAGGAGATTTGGGCACAACCTTCTGAGGAGTATAAGATGCCCTTTTCCTGTGAATTGTGGGATACCAACCCTCTTTCTCTCTCTTTCCCTCAATTTGTGTCTGCTCCAAGTTTGCATCCTTTGGCTTATTCAAAAGTAAAACAAGACTGCTTTGTCATGAAGGCATATCGTTCTGATCATTTTTGCCTACCTGAAACTTCCTGTACCTGCTTTGGAGATCCTTAAAATTGGTCCTGCTGCCAACTTGAATGTTGCTTCATGGACCTAGTCCCTGCTCTAACAGGTGTGTGTCAGAACCTGATTTCTGGTGGGGTCGTTGCCTGCTCTTACATTTCATGATATGGCAATTTCATAATATCAACCAGAAGTCCAAAGTTATTTATAGGCAGATTCCTCTGTCAGTTTTATGGTGGGGTTACTGCCCACTGTTACATTCCATTTTATGGCAATTTCATAAAACCAACCAGAAGTCACAAGTTATTTATAGGCAGATTTCCCAAAAAGCTTACTTTAAGCAGGTAAAAACACACAGAATAAGAACTGTGCTCTTTAGAGAAACAGACAGTGAAGCCAATAGCAAAACTTTAGTTAGGTTAAATAGAGCTGACATTTTACCTTATGAGAACTATGTCCATTTTATCACAAGCAGCCTTCACTGAAAAAAAATATCTAGCAGCCGGTACAAACCAGTAATCATTGTTTATTTGTAAAAAAAAAAGATGTACTAACTATTGGCAGCAGTCAATAGATACCGATGGAATCACAAAAAAACTCAGGATCTTTGATCTTTAGTTCAAGGCCCTTGTTGTAAAACATTATATATGAGTTGTGTGATATTTTTTCAACCTTGAATAAAAATTATACTATTAATAATAAGTTATCCACAAAGGGGGGCTGAAAACATAATTTGCTGTTGACTGAAACAGATGGAAAAGAAACTGAGTAAAAAGGACAGGATTTCTATTTTCATGCATTACTCTGTCAGAGAAATGACAATAATGATACACTGAATCATTTTAATTTTAAAATACACAATGTAAAACATAGTAGTAGCAGTGTCAATTACCTGCACTAAGGACTTGCGTTAGTATATTTTATCTGATTATGAAAGAATACACACATACACTTCATATGTTTAAGTTGTTAAGGGGAAAAAAAAACATTTAAAAATAGGGAATAGATTTTAAAAAAACAAACCCTAGGATTAGCTGCAGCATGTGAAAGAGTCAAGCCTGTTAAATGAAGCAGCTGTGTATCAAAATTAAGAAACCAAAGAGCTAAATTTCATTTCTAGCAGACTCCCACTGGCACACCACTTTTCACTATCATTTTGCTCATGAAGGCAGCATCACATGAAAGACTTAGTAAAATGTCTATAGGTTTTGTTCCTAATGCATTACTCTATAATTTTGGTTGTAATTATTTTTCTCCTACTTGATATGCTTAAGGACTCTGCTTATACAAACAGTTACAGGATAAATAAAGCTGACAAACAGTAGTGACAGTATCTCTTCGAATGATGGTAATTACAGATTACTACGCCGTTGAAAAATACCTGATAGGCCTAAAATGATATGATTAGATAAAGCTCTTTAAAACTGTAATTCACATAAGACTTTTAATGTTTTTCTGTATTCCTCTTTCTTTTTCCAAGCTACGAATTTCAAGATTTATTTGTCGCTATTCTCTATTTTTCTGCTGTACACAGTGTTTGTGGGCTATGGCAACCAATCCCCTTGGGCTTTCTTTTGCTTTAATTTGCATAAACACAGGCATCATATGAATATTCAGTGAGTGGCTTTGCATTAAGTAAGTGCCCTTAATCAGCTTTTCAGTTCAGTTTTATTGGTTGCACGCACAGTCAGTTATTTCATCCAGAAAATCTGAGGGCCCTACAAAGCTAACCAGGTAAGGATTGTAATTCTTTGATGCATTTAATGAAGGAGTATTATCATTTGATTATATAGGTTCTGGAGAATGCTTAGAGCTTGGTAGTTTTCTTTTTGGTTCTTTGTGTGTGTGTGTGTGTGTGTATGTTTTTATTATTAGTAGTAGTATTATTATTATTAACCCATGGTGGTCAGGTGGGCACATGCTTCTGTAATTTGCATAAACATCAACTCTTAATGAATAATTCATGAGAGTTATTTTAAACACAAGGCTTCTACTTTGGATGGCTCTATAGCACTGCAGTTTGATTGGCTGTAGCATGTTTTCATCACCAGCAGAATTCCTATAACATGAAAGTAGCTAAAGAAGCTGGATTGAATGTACAGTATTTGTTTTTTGAAAAATGTCTGCTATCTTTTCAAAGTAAATTGTACAGATTTTTTTCCCCCAGCCATTAGTGCTTCTAGCTTTTCATGAAAAATACATTACAAGCTTGATTGTGGCGGCCATTTGTAGTCTTGACCAGTATCTGAGATTCCTGGAGAATGCAGCAGCAGCTGTATTTGTCTTTAACTTGCATAAACATGAGCAACATGTAAATAAGAAACCATTGCATTCAGATGGAATGTGCTACTGAACCTGGCACAATTCCATTACATTACTGTAGGTCTCTCACTATCACAGTCTTCTCTTTCAGTAATGATATGATCTGAAAAAAAAAAAGAATAATTACTTGCTGAATACGTTATTCATAGGGGGGGTTTTCCTGCCTAAAATGACATGTAAGGAAGGGGGAAAAGGATCTTTCCTAGTCTAAGGAAAGGTGACAGGAAGGAGTTAATAAAGGACTAAGCAGGAAAATGAATTTAGAGAGTAGAAGCTACTTTACTTATTTAATTTAGTTCAAATAAATAGTATCTTTCTCCTTATTCTTTGCACTTCTTTGAGGTGAATGATTTGATACTTGAGGCTTTAGAACAGCCTTTGTTAGTTACTTAAAATGCACCCTTTCAGAACATAAAAAGCATAGCTAAAACTTGCTTTTAAAAATGGTTCTGATCCAAAAGCCTTGTAAACATGATGGATCTGGGATTTGTCAGAATCTAAAGCAGAATTTAGCATATTTAAGTCTTCAAGAAGCCCTAATCCAAAAAAAGAATAAGGCAGAAACATGAGACACAATAACAGTTGTTGTAAAAGTCCTATTAAATGGTATGTGTAATCAATGCATCTATCCATTAAACTGTGTGAAATGTAACGCTGTGTTCATTTTGTACACAATATGTAAGGTACTGAGTTATCGGTGGCTTCAAACTATTGGTAGAATCTCTAAATTCAAATGACTGGATTTTAGCATTCCTACATTTACAAAAATTGCACATTACATTGGCTCAGTGTAACATACAGTAATGTAATGCAGTTGATGTGAAGTTGATGTGCTTTCTACTCTGTAGTAATTTCTAAAGAAATGATATTGAATAAAGATTTTTTTTTTTCCAATTCTGGTACCAAGTATTCTTGTGATGCTAAACCAAAGGATTACAATAACAATAAGAACACTAATAGCTTTACTGCTAGTTGGATATTAATTTAATTTATTTTTTACTTTAAATATGTTTGCTATTACTTTAATAAAAATAAATAAATATGGCTAGGATTTCCAGGAGGGGTCACTCTGTATCAAGATCACTGTTTATTATTTGACTTATTTATCAGTTTTGTTCCACCTTTTTTCCCCTCAAATCAGCTCATTGTTGGGAAGAAACAGGGAAATGACCTAAAGTGGAAAATATAAAAATAAGAACACATAGAAAAATCTCCCTTAGGATTAGATGCACCTATTCAGAGAAATATTTCATTTTATGTAGAATTATTAAAACTAATTTTAAATTTACATCTGTTGCCAAGCACATTTAATTAAATCTTGCAGGATTTAATAAGTTCACTGTGCATTTAATCATCAACCATTAAATGTTTACAGCTGTAATAAATACAAAGCAATCTTTAATGCACTAAATAGATTGTAGGTTTAGTACCCTTAAAAAGAATATGTTGGTACAAGAACTAGAATGCTGGTAAAGACATTCTGTAAAAGAGACGCAGTTTAAAAATTTGATTATACAGAATGCACTTGCATACCTTATTTTGTGATACCCTCATTGATAAAAAGAAAAAATAATGCTCCAGTTATAGTATTTTTTTCTTATGACCCTTCCTTTTTTATGGACCTCTGCAGTCGTTACTTGGGCAAAATTCCTATAGACCACAATGCAAGTTTTGCCTGTGTAAGAATGTTAAGGGCTTGGCCCTCAATAATCATTTCTACAGAAGCAAAATAGGAACCTGATTCTGCCCTTGTTGAAACTGCAGGAAGGAAAGATGGCACTACTTAATGCATCCTGTGTAAAAAAAGAGGCTGTAGGCATAGGACAAATGTCTGCGATCATACATTATGGGACATGCTTTGATGCCTTCTCTGAGCAAGGACAATGTGCACATCCAAAATCTGTTGATAAATTCTTGGTGCTAATGCTGGCTTTCATGTTAACCAGTTAAAGAGAAGGGCTAAAATATGTTTCTTACTTCAAATTAATAATATCCCATGGGGGCATATTTTGTAGGCTGGTGAGTTAACCAACCATAAGGTCCAGCATAGACCTTTGCCTTAAAGGGCTATTCAATTTAGCAGACTTGTTCAGAAAACATTTTATCTTTTTTTTAAAATATTTTTCCCCCAGCAAAGCGAAGCAGAGTTAACCTTCCATTTGGTTTAATAATATAATCTAAAATATTTTTCCCCATCATGTGCCTACAAACAGTGTAAGGATTTTCTTTGGAACTTTCAGAAAACTATCTTAACATCCACAATAAGAGCTGAATATGCAGTGTATTTCTGGCATGAATGAGGCCCTCCTTTTTAAGGCCTACTTCATTTTATAATGGGAAACAGGGGTGAATAAGGGCACACCTTCATGCCCCTCCCAGACTTTTTTCAAGAAGCAAGCATTATTGAGATATGGCTTTGGCAGCTGTGGTTGGAGGGTTCAACGTATATATTGTGACCTTTATTGGTGCCTGACGACCAGAGAATTGACTCTTTAATAAACATGTTTTCTTCTTACTAGTTCTTTAGCATTTTAACTAAACTGGTTGTTTAACAAAAATAAAGGAAATTTTTAAACACTCTGAATATAAACTATCTCAATCTCAGCTGTTGCACTTACTTGATATCTGTGATGGCATTATGCTGCAAGTTCTTCAACTGCCTGTAGTCATGCAAGAGGAATAGAATAGACAAGGTAAAAGGAAAAGTGAGGTGGAGAGAAGAAAATAAACAAACCTTTGGGCTTTCTTTATGCATTTTTAAAGAAATAGGAAGGGAACGAAGTCTTTTTTTCCCTTTGCAGGTAACTTTTCGCCAGGCATAACTCGCACTGACTTCAGTTGGCCTATTTGAGGTCAGTGGAATTGAGCCCTAAAACAAAAATAATAGTTCAACATAAAGCAGTAAACCTTGGGCCTGTTTCTCCTCTCACTCATACCAATTTTACATGAGTTTATCTACACTAGTGTCAGTGGAGTTATTCCTGGTATAAGCAAGAGGAGAATCCAGCCTTAAATTTTATTACTTTTTAGCGACAAAAGGCAAAGCTTCAATAGTTACTTTGGACATGTCACAAGGAACCCTTGAGATAAAATACAGACTTATAATATGTGCAGCTGGGGTGTATTTTACACTTTATGCATTCCACAAAACACAACCTACTGACACCAACCAAACATTTTTTCCTAACCATGTATACGTCACTTTTTACTGCCTGTCCCAATGTAGTTGTAATTAATCTTCTGCAAATTTCTCTCTGTTTTCTTCTGACAACATCAAAAATCTTGGTACTTCTGAAGACATTTTGCTGCATACTGTTGATAATCAGAATTTAGAATGAAAGTGCTGACAGATTATTAACAATAGAAAAATAGCTATAATAGAGGGAAACATTTTAACATAATGAATGAGTTGTTAGCATATCCAGAATTGCATGGCTGATCAGACCCATAGAATTTCAGTTTCTCTAAATATCAACAGCTTAAATTATTATTAGAGCTTTCCTTTTCAGGAGCAAAGGAGGACATATTAAAATATGTTTCAAAATGTATTTGACATGATTCTGCAAAAACAAAAAGCCGGAGCACTGCATCCTATTTAATAAATTGTTACATTTGTGGAATAAGCATATTTTCTACCAAGGGAAAGAAAGAGAAAACACTTCAAACCTAAAAAGCTTTATAATTATTGGCATAACTTGTTTTTTTTTCTTTTCTTTTTCTTTTTTGTTTTGTTTTGTTTTGTTTTGTTTGTTTTTTTGAGGAGGAATCAATGGGCAGGGCCAGAAGACAAATATATTGAGAAAATTGTCTATTAGAAACAACTTTTCAAGGAGTATTTTACAAAACACTATTTAAAATGATTTTTTCATATCTCTGCATAGTCAAATGGAAAACTGCCTTCGTAAATATGGGAAGTGATTATCTGGAGGAATTTTGATTTAGAACAGATATTTTTCCCCCCTGGTTTGGCCAAGAAATAGCTGTGAAATCTTGGACAAATCATTTTAGCCCCTTCCATCTGTTTTTCTTTTGTATCTAAAGAGGATAGTTATACTTAACTATGCATCTGTACACAAAAGGGGCACTCTGCACACTGATAATCACCTTCCCTTCTCATGGGACACAGACCCAGTGCCTTCCTGGCTTTATTCTTTCTTTCTGATCTTATCCCTTGAGGCCTCTCTATAGGGGATGAAGACCCTGATGGGGGCAAGAACAGAAATTAGGCAGGCGTGGCAGAAGAGCACAATGGGGTGCACATCATTCCCAATAATGGAACTCCTCTATAGGGCTTTTGAGAAGCCAGAGCTCGTGTGAAGGGATAGTATCCTGCAGATCCCTAGGGAATCATAGTATTTCAAGAAGCATGCCTGTTTTTTTCTGCAAGGAGTATCAGTCCACAAGAAAAGCTTCCATGGACGGGGACTTCTCTGAAATTAATCAAAGAATAATCAATAATACAGATACCTCTGTAATGGGGTTCTCCTGGTTGTTTCCTACATAGTTTCATGGGTGTGTAACCCCATAGGATGTTGTGAGGATTAATTAATTGTGCATCACTTTGAAGAAGTGAAGTACTATACATATGTGAAGTCTCATAATTATTCCAGCACTGGATTTCAATGAATTGTTTTTCAGTTGTTCCAGGGTCTGCAATTTATGGTAATGCCTTTAACCATAAGTCGTGACTTATCCCTTTGTAGATCATTGTGAAGGGTCTGGTTGTAGACACAAGAAAACGAGGGCAAAAAAATCACTTGGCAAATTTCACTTTCACAGCAGAATTCAGCCCCGCTGCTACTATGTATTATACTGGATTTAGACAAGTTCTATAGTATATATTCACCAAATATGCTTGAACCTGACCTACACTTATGAGTGAAACTAGGTCATCAGCAGAGAACATGAAATGGAGATTCATGAAATAAAAAATTGTCCCTCACTTGTGAACACCCAGCTTTCCAGCCTCATAGAAATCTGCTGATCACATAATAATCCCACAAGTGCCACACACACAGGATTGTATTTATTCACATAAAAGTAGCCCAGAGGGAATATAATTTTACATGGAAAGAAGGATAAAGTCACAGAGAAAGTAAAGCAGTAGCCCCTTTATATATATGGCATAATGTGGTATATTTTCAAAGCTGTGAGGGAGTTTTTCATAAAATTCATTATTTCTAAGACTTGTGCATGTAATTACCTTACAGTACTTTCAAAATGTAGTCTGATATGCCTTTCCATGATTAGAGATATATGCAACATGATGGGGGATGCAATGAATAAATGTACTTATTTAAATTACACAATTAAAAATACCTCTTGCTGCTGTATAAATCTATCTCACCTGTCTGTCTAGGAACTTATATGGCCCTCTCTTTAACAAGTTGAAAAATATGTTAATATTAGAGACATTTTATAGGTTCTCTGCATATAGTGCCACCGTACAGGGACCTACATTTTGTATAAATGGAAACAAGTACAGCTCAGTACTGTTTCTACCAATCTGTTCTTCCATCATGCACCAAATCAACAAACCCAATAGAAATGCCTACTATAGAAATTCCCACTTTACCATGAATTTCAAGTTTCTTCATGGATTTCAGTGTGCTCTGCTTAATTTAAGCTATAATTAAGAAAATGTAAAGTTTTTATCTATTCCAATTGAAATTTTATCCTACTGACAAGAGCTAATACAGCATTGTTTTCCCAAGTACATATACAAAAAAGTAAAAGCATAACTTTAACATAGGTATGACCTCCTTCTCCCTCCCTCAATTCATCTTGCTGGGGCATTAACTCTGAAAGCTAGAGAATGACAATTTTAAATGTCAGAATTAACTATTTCACTGTTGCTCTCCCTAACAGAAGTACCTAGGTCTGCACTTAGGGATGCACATTTAAAAGTAACTTTATGCCCTGTGAAAATATGATTTTGTCTTCAACAAAAGCACGCAGCAGGGAGTGAAATGAGAATGACGATTCCAAGGGAAATGGAAAATCATTGGGGCAAGAGGTAGATTTTTGTTTTAAGGCAAATTTGGGTAAACAAAAAAGCAAAACATGATTTAAAGATGACTGGATATAAACCTGTACCAAATAATTTGCTAGTATTTTCATAAATATTTTATAGCAGATGCATTCAGACAATTTTGCATATTTTTCTTCAGATTTTCCCCCAGAAGCCACAGAATATGTGGGGAAGATGATACAAAATTTGGCAAAAAAATCCAGCTGATATTTGTTTTAGTGAAAAAAAATCTTACTCTTCCCTGGATATATTTAATCATCCATTATAATTCTGTAAAGGGCAGGTGATGCTCTCGAGGTAACTTTGAAAAATAATTCTGCCTCTTCATGGTACATTTATTCTGTCTTTATAGACTGAATCCTGAGTAGCGATAAACACCTGAAACTGATGTCAGCACCTTTCCAATGTTAATGTTCAAATGAGGGAGCAAGTTGTTTGGAAAGATGATGCTTCAATCCTGAGGGCTGTCTATGCTCGCTCCATGTTCCCTATGTTGTTATGTGAAATCATAAACTGCTCTTTGTGACGTAAAATAATTTCATCACTGGCTAATCCTGATTTCCCATACAAAGAGACTGAAGCAAGCAAGTGATTGAGAGAGAAAAAGCTGGTAGACCCCTAAAAATAAGAAGGTCTTTCATTGTAAATATCTCAAAACAGTAAAAATTAATATAGACAATATATGGGTCTAATTTTTCAGAACTGACCTGTGTTTTGGGGTACTCATTTGGGACTTGATAAAGGGGCTTGATTTTAAGAAATTGCCAAGTACCTATCCCAATTTACAGTGGTGTACAGGAAACACAATAAACCTTCTTTATTTATAGTAGTGATTTCCTGACTGCAGCATTCACTCAACAAAGAAGTTTATGAATTGAAGCCTACAGATAAGTCAGTAGGAACTGGAGGTGAATTTATACCCACAGGTTCTTGTGAAGAAACATGTTGATTGATAGGAATCTTGAAGGGGATTGCCTACCAGTTGACTTCCTTCTACGTATGAGAGAAGACAAGTGAAGACTTCATGCCCAGGCCTGGAGAAAAATTATTTTTGAGGGTCTTTGTATCATACAAAGGCCCTTGTTTCTACCTTGGTTGTTTATCCCAGATTCTCAACCTCTCCATAGGCTGTATAATAGACCTGAACAGTCTTCTAGCAGCCTGGTGGGGAAAAGTGTCGTCTTCCATGATTCTTGTATAATTCAGCTCCTTTTAATTTATCTATAATTCAACTTTCCCTAAATAGCATGAGCTATATTTTCTGAATTAGTAAGAGAGTAAATTTGAGGTGCAGATGGTAGAAACATACAAAGAAAATAGGGCAGGCAAACTACAAAGGAGGTCTAACATAAAAAAGCAAACTGGCCAAGATTCAGACCACAAGACCAGAAGTCCATAAAGGTGTCTCAGTTTTCCAGAGCTATTGGTGAGGTCTGACAGAGTCCAGAAAATGTAATTAGAGCACCACACACAGATTAACCAACTTTTTAACTAAACTGAATATTCTCACTTTTAACAGGATGCTATACCTTTCGTTTGAGTTATCTAGATATCATCAGAAATGTAGACATGCAGAGTGAGAGAGAGAGAGAAGCATTTCAGAAAATTGACAGCTTTGTGGATGAGTTGAAAGCAGAAGCAAGATATATTAAAAATACCAGAGAGAGGGAGTGAAGCACAGAAATACAGAGAATCTGGTGATTAAGGGTGTTGTCAATAGACTCTGACAGTAGGCATGCTCTGGGAGCTGAGGTATTTCAAATACAGACACTGTAATACTGGAAAGATAAACACAGATCTCTAGTGACTCCCGCATCAGGTTTGACTAATTTTACCCCAGTTGGCCTGCAGTCAATGAAATTAGGTTTTAAAGCGGTCTCTGTATTCTACAGGTGATATCCCTGCTAAGGCTTACTTTGGTCAGGACTGTTTTAAAGAGGTGTGTTCCAGCCTTTGTATTTAAAAATGCCACTGGAAGAGCTAGAGGCAAGGAAGATGATGTCAAGTAGCAGGGTTAAAATCTCATCCATTGTGTGATCGTGTGTGCTTAAGTAACATTACAGTTATGAATCTTAGTGTTTCTTGGTCTGGTTAGTGCAATATCCTGCTGCTGGCAATGGTCAATAATACCTGAAAGCTCAAAGAAATGCTGTATCGCACCCACAGTAATGCATCCAGCCATTTGTGTAATAATATGGGATAACGTTCCTGCCTAATGCCTGCAGGCAATCAGCTTATTGCCTGACACATCACTTGATTTTGCTTGTATCATTCTCTTCTGCTGCATAAGAGCAAATGTTAAAAGCTTATAAAATTATCCAGGCCTTTGAAAAATCCTATTGAATTATTTTAGCAATGACCTCTCACAGTTTGCCTACAGTGTATTCCGAATTCCACTGTTTGACTGTAATACATTACTCAAAGAAGATTTCCTTTGTATTTGTTTTACACTGGCCCCTTTATTTTCATTTTCATTACCTTTTTGGGCTTGCATTATGTGAGAGAGAATGAAAAGGAGTGACTGATCAGTTTTCCACTACACCGTTCCTGATTTTATTTACATCGGTCATGGCTTTTTCATTCTCTTATCAAGGTTAAATAAGCCATCTTTGTCATCGCTCTTTGTAGTAAGGACCATTAAGTCTCTAATCATTGTTCCTGCTATTCTCAGGGTCTTCTCTGTGTTTCTTAGGTGAAGTAGTTCTGCAAAAAATACTTTCTATAGCATATGTTGTTCCTCATGCCATATATATTCAGTAACGGGGCAGTGACCATAATTCCTATCAAAATGAACTTTCCCCTCCTTGTCAGTTCCATTATCCAAAACTATGGGTGGGTAGGTGATGACCCATTCACTAAAGCAGGTAAGAGCTGATATGATTCAGAGACGCTCCACAATTCCATCTCATCAAAAGAATAAATAAATAAATGCTTTATGGGGAAAATGTCCCAACAACCAAACAAAAACTGCCTGCTAGGGAGACCTAGTAGAATTAGGAACACTTTGGCTTCAGAACATGCAGCTGAAACATAATCCCTGTGTGTCCACCGCTGCTGCCTCAGCAATTAGGGTATAGGCTTAAAATAGTTGATAGATCATTTGGCTAATCTTGCAGACTAGAAGTGTGTACAGAAGTTAAACTTTTCATGTGATAAGGCCACCAAAGTGCTCTGTAGCCGTAACATAACAAACGTTCAAGAGTGCAGAACACTTTAAAAAATGCGAAATGTTAACCCTCATCTGATGTAGTATCAGATAAAGGTGCTCTAGAGCTTGCATCTCTGGGGCCTCTGCAGGGCTGGGCTCGTTCTCATGGGCGAGCACCACCCAGCCCCACTCCTGGGCTGGCACAGAGGAGAGACAGAAAAAGCTGTGTCTCCTTCCTGCTCAGCAGGGCAGGCAGCGAGAAGGAAGCCTTCCCTTGCCATATGCCCCTCCCCCAGCTACTCCAGCTGGGGTATTGGAAGGGAGCTTAGCTGGGCCCCGCAGCAGGGTGGTAGGGACTCCCCCCCACCCCAGCTCAAAGTACAGCAGCCAAGAGGCTGCCACTGGCAAGCAGCTTATGTGGGGAGCAGGGAAAAAGGGAGCCTCCCTTCTCATCATGTGGTCCCAGCCTGACTACCCCTGCTGGGTTCTTGGGGGGAGTCAGGCTGGGCCCTCCTCCCTCCCAGCTGCTGCTGACAGTTGCCAGATGGAAAGGGGGAGGGGAGGGTCTGGCAGGCTCCTGGGAGGCTACTGGAGTGCCCCGCTTGCTGGCCAGGTCCAGTGCAGGCAGGCTCCAAGCCCCACTGGACAGGTGGATGCCTGTTGGCTTGAGTGGACCTCTAAGTATGGCTCTTTTGTGTTAGAGCGTCTCCCCAACAGGCTGCCTAAACACCTGTTCACACCCTAGAGCTGCTACAGAGCTGTGCTCTCTCCCAGTATTGGCAGGAACAATCCATCCTGACCTATATTTGTGCTTCATAAAGCCTCCTACTCTTCTGGCACAGCAGAACTACACTGATACAATTGCAATCAGGACTCAGTGTGCAACTAGAGAGTGGAGTAGATTATACAATACATGTGGACTATATATATTATATATGAATACAGAAAGAAAACATTATTGATTCAGTATAAGTTATTGATGCTTGTAGTACAAACCATTTAAATCCAATTTAAAATCCTCCAATATTGTGGTTTATAGTGTCCAAGGTCTATTTAAGTCTTGGATCACCAATTCTTAAACCAAAGTTGTATCAAACCAAATAGCAACCTTATAGCAGTTGTGTTCTGCTCTTTGTATGTGGCTTCATTTCATACACACAGGGTGTGTCTACAGGAGATGCTATGGTGCAGTAGCAATGAGCTACCACCCCAGAGTTTGTTGGTACCACGCAGTAGCATTGCCAGGCATTAACTGTGTGGCAATCATACTGCACAGTAGTTATGAGCTATTGCACAGTAGCTCGTTGCTACTGCTCAGTAGCATTGGGTACAAACCGTGCGACAATGGTATTGCACAGTAACACCAGTTACTGCACAGGCATTTAGTACTTGCTTATGCAGCTCAAGTAGATGCGCCCACTGTAAAGTTTGAAATATTTCATTCTTGCTGTGCAAGATTAACCATTTTCCATTCTCTCGGATGCTATGCTTAAAAAAACGCTAATTTTTTTGGTTAAAAAGAAGTGAACAATATTAGTCCCTTGTTAAGTGAATTCATATGATTATGCTATAATTAAAAAATTTTCAGTTGCAGTTATAGGTAAATTTTACTACCCCTCCCATTTAGATTTAGTATATTGATAAAGCTACTTCATTTGTACATCTTTCCTAAATTGATGGCAGTTGTATTGTAATAAAACTAGCTTTCTTTTTAGTTTACTTTAGGAGGTGAACTAACTTAGATCAAGAATGGGTTAACCTGATGTGTGCACATTTGAAATGCAGCCCCAGAGCTGGGAAAGCCCAGTTGCTCCCCTCATCCCCAGGGCTATGCTCTTCCTACCCCCGCTTCCCCACCTCCACACTGACCTGACTGTATTTAGCCCTTGATTTTTCCATTCCCAGATGAACAACCACCCCCACAACCCCAGTGACACTACAGAGCTGCCCCCAATCTCTCCAGCCCCGTCCCAGACCTGCCAAACCCCTCACAAACACACTAACCCACCCCAATCCCACCCATTCTTCCCTCCGCCTCGAGTTACTTACAGTGAATTCTAGGTGCGGCTCCTGACACCGGCAAACATCTGCATATACCACTCCTGATCCACAATAAAACAAATTAAATAAAGCCACATGATCATAGACTGAGTGTGGTAAATGTCTACATGTACACATATACCCACAAGGGAGAGTTACCTGAGAATACTAGGAGCCAAGGATAAAAAGGTGTAACCGTGTGTAAAGGGTTGGTGTTTTCTTATGTACCCATAAATCATTAGTCATGTGTATAGTTTTACAGATACTAATGTTAAATCCGATGAAGTCTTTATTAAAACTGAACCTAGAAACCACAAATACCAATCCAATAGGTACTTTACACATACTCAACAGTCAGATTGGGTGACAGACCCTTATACTCCTGCAAATTAGAAACAGTTGAATTCATCTTTTACTCATTGTCTTTCAAAAGTTTGTCCCTGGGTGGCAGCCTTTCAGGGGCAATTTTTCGAGAACAGTCCGTAACAAAACACCTACACTTTGACATGAAACAACAAATTTTGGATCTATCAAGTATAAAAAATATACCACTGTGGGTACATCTACACATGCATTAAGGCACTTTTCCTAATGCATGTTAAATTTAGTACCTTTGGTTTAGTACATGTGCTCTGGGGGTGGTGGGGACAGTGCTTTAATTAGAGTTCCGCTGTAATTAAAGCCCATTGTGTCTCATGTGTCAGCATCCGTGTGCTGGAAAATGGCAGCAGGCACACTTGAACTAAAGCTCATTTGATGAGCTTTAGTTCAAGTTCCCTTGCCGCCTTTTTTCAGTGCAAGGACACTGATACACAAGACGCAGGAGGCTGCTGGAGCATGACAATTGCCATGCTCTAGCAGACTCGATGAATCAAGTCTGCTCTAACAGACTGGAATTCCAGTATGTTGGGCAAGCCTTGCTGCTCACGTATAGGCATCCTCCAATGCGAGGTACTAAACAAATGTGCATTAGGCTGCCTAAATGAAAACGCACACCTTTTAAGTGACTCTTAATGCACAATAGCCTATTTTACTGCACATTAGTGTGTTTGCACTTTTTTTACATGACACTTTAATGTGCAGTAAAATAGGCCACTACACATTAAAGCACACATGTAGACATGGCCTATAAGTAGAAAGCTCAGGCCTTAATCTTGTTATCAATGTTGTTGGTTTGGATCCTTCGTAGTGTCATTGGATATCAATGAATTTATCTGCTTGTAGGACCAGAACACCAGAGGGTTTGATGTCACTGAAAATATGTCCCATTAGGCAAACTATCTGCACTATTTTAAAGATTTTTTTACAGGAAACTTAGTGGAAAGCACAGTGTATAATACTGACTCCGTCACAAGCTGACCAACTGTTGGGTTTACAATTGTTGGGCATCAGCCATCTTTCAGTGTATACTGTGAGCAGAAGCATATAATGATATACACCTTGACTTGCAGTGAAGTAGATGAAACATATTTTACTGTTAAACAGTTTATATTATTTCTCTAGAGGGATTTTATATTTAGGATTTTCTCGGGTGTCTCCTACTCCCTGTCCAATGAGATTAGGCTACTAGTGTAGAGATTTTCTCTATCAAAACATGAATTTGAAAATAATATTTTAAGAAAGATATAAGAACATTAGCATTGATTAGCATGACATTTTAAGAGGTGTGCTATTACATAATGTCTCCACCTTTACTCACATATAGGTTTTGTCTACACTGCATAATAAAGTGTTGTGGACAGATACCCATGCTAGCTCTAAATGAGCTAGGTCGGGTGCTAGAGTTGGCACAGTTACATGTGTGTGGTGTTCTACCTGGGCTATCTTCTGCTGTTTTCAGGTAATGTGACTATTCTGGTACCTGAATTAGATTGTTTAGTACTAGCTTATATATCTCTCCCCAGCAGTGTATTTGGAGCTGTTGACATACTTTTAAAAGCACCATGACCAAACCAGGACAGATCTTCTAGCTCTAAATTAATGTACTTGAGTTCTAAAATTAACTACAAAACCATTAATTACAAAACAAACTTCAAGGCCTAATCATGCAAAAACTTACCTATATTTTCTCACATACCACATACCCCCAAATAAGACATGTACTTTCTTGAGGGGAAGGCAGAATGAAGGAGGAATTTTTTTTTCCAGAGGCATGGTCTCTTGGGGCAGGGACAGAGTCTAATCTTCACTTTGCTCACTCATCTTTACTGATCAGGAAGAAGCTACAATTTTAACCCTTTCAGAGTGGAACTAGCTGCCCTCCCCTGAACAGGAAAGGAAGGATGAGTGAGCTTAAGATGAAGCTCTGTCCCTGTTCCATTTCAGTTGTAAAAGGGTTAAGGTGTCACTACTGCTGCTGAAGGCTAGATTCTGTCCATGTGCCTGCTGAAAGAGGAGAAAAAGAAGGGCACTGGCAAATGTAACAGTGTTGTAGGATCGGCCAAGCCCTGATATAGCCAAGCCCTGCTCCCCTTGTTGTCTTCATAATGGGAGGGGGAAAGGGAACAGAGGGAACTCCCTTCCCTTCCTCCCATTCTGAAAACAGCACCAGGGCTGGGAGGGGGGACATGTGTTGCTAGGGGAGAGTGGCTGCAAAGACAGACACTCTAAACTTCAGCTCATCTCCCAACCCCCAGGACCCAACAGTGAAAGCCAGTTGGGTCCTGAGGATAGCTGCAACTCATGGTGCTTCCTGTGAAGTATCATGAATTACAGCGGGGAGCTGCACTTCTGTCTGTACCTGAAAAGATGTGGCAGCTATTTTACAGAGTCCCAGTGCTAGAGGACTAATTCTTAGGGAGCAGGTGCATGGGGCATATAAATAAATATACTACGTGGCTTCATTGTGACTCCTTATGTGAACAAGTTATCCATTCAGTGGATCAAGTCTCTTGACTGCAAGGAAAATATGTTTAGGTACCATCATTTTCTTTAGGCTATATGAAGTTGTAAAAAACAGCTTTACATTTTTCTCTAAAATTTTTCAATATGAATTTGTCCTTTTCCTACTAAAGATGTCACATTTTCGTTCCAGTTTTTGAAACATCCTTGTTGCACTGTGAAAATACTGAGTGTCATAAAAAGCTGTCATGTTTTATTAGTGAAAATAATTTTGATACACAGACCTATTGAGGGTCGAATTTGCACTAAATGGGACCCAATGATATGCTCAAAATCTGTGCAGTTCATGGTTAGTTGCAAATATTTTACCCAGCTCTAAAAAGGGTGTTGAATATGTTTACACCACCTTAGCCAGATTGCTGCAAACATTGATCGTAACATGCTTGCCTTTCTGAGTTATAAAAGCAAGCATGAAGTGACTTGTTTCAGTAACCCCCTGTCTTATTTATGGATGGAAGTCATACTTAGGCTCTATTTGGCTTCATTTTGGTTCCAGCTCTGCAGCTAAGTCAATATGGATTTTCATAATGGAGAGAAACCCTCTTGTAATGAACTCTGATTCTTTGCTACTCACAGTGTTCACTGTTTACAGTGAAACGTTACATAAGCCCCAATCATATAAGTGATAATAATAGTCTCTCCAGTTATAACTCATCTCCAGAAATAATAAAACTGTACTCTAGAAAATGGCTTCATTTAGTGCTCCTCCACCACACTGTGCTTAGAGTGTAAAGGATTTTTTATTTAATAATATTCCTGGTCAGTAATCTTAGTACTATATTTTTTTTTTAATGTAAAAAATGACTTGACATTTATTTAGTTTGTATTTTTAATGTACCATACCATATCAGAACTGCATCGTTTTATACAAATGCCTTACTAGTCAGATACAGTAATGTTAGCTATTATTACAATGTAATAGTCTTGTATTTTAACTGTAGAATCTCCGTTGTAGTGTATTAATGCCTTTTGTCCAATTAATCTCATATTATTAGAGAGGAACTCAATAGGGAGTTAAGCGAACATTTTCAGATCCTATTGGTGCTATTTTTAGCTTATGATATCATACTGTTCTATATATCTCAGAAAAGCTGTGGTGTTATCAGAAGAAACAGTGTGTTAATAGTTATTTGTATAAACTGTCCATGGTAACAAGAATACTGACAACAACTGGTAACAAGAACACTTAGATTATCATTTCATGGTAATCAAGTAGCTAGTGGACATTCAATATGTTTTATACTATAGAATCACTGTTACAGGATGTTTATCCATGGGATCCATGCACATATCCCAGCACAATTTTGGGGGGCCCTCAGTCTTTTAAAGGATGGACTACTGGGTAATACAGTCTCCCTAGTGGGGATTGAGAATTCTCAAATCATGAACCTGGCTAGAGGGACTGCAAAATCTAGAATAATGCTATAGTAAGGGGATAAGGTGATTGCTTCTGGCTTCTGGCACACACACACACACACACACACACACACACACACACACAACACTACAACACTAAATATGTGTGTGTGTCTGGAGTAGCTTGATCCTATCCTGAGGGAGATAAAGGCTTGAGAAGTTCTGGAGTAGGACTCACCACAGCCTCTGCAGAAACGTTACTGCATTTCAAAATGTATCAAGTTCAATTAGAAAAATCTCTGAAAACCAAGACAATTTGCAACATAAAGTATGATTTAGGGACTTTGCTACCAGGCTTCAACTGTGCCACTTTTGAAACATTTAAAATCAGTAAAGACTTTGTACAAAAAAGCTTTTAAAAGGAAAGTATAAGGGTTTACATCTGCCCCTTTCTCCATTTTGGGTATTAGTCATCCTGTTCAAGAAGCTTGTGGATAAAAGGAGGCTGGAGATGGTGTAACAGAAGGAAGGGAAGGGGTGATTGATTTGGGCAAGGGGAACTGGAATAAAATGATTGAAGAAAATAGTAAGGACAAGAGTAAGAGAGTTCTGATGATGCAGGATCTGGTGATATACAGGAATCCACAATATTCTGATAATGAGGGCTTCCTGAAGATGCTTGTATGTGAAATAAATGTTGAGATTGGGTTTCTGATGATATAAAGGAAACTAATTACTTCATAATTATAATACTACTTTTGGGGGTGGATTAATAGTAAAATTTGTTCCGAACAAATGTTGTTAGCATCAAATGGACTTAGTACAGTTTTTGGTATTAGTTATTTCAATTTGTCATGCATTTTTTCACCAAAACAGTTAAATTAGTAGAGCTCTTGGTGTGGATGCTATTATATCTGTGTAAAGGTACCTGCATAGCCTATTTGTGTACATTCCTGGAAATAAGCTGTACTTGTATAAACACATTTTTCAAGTTGATATTGTTAAAATGGTACAAAAATTGTTTCAGATGAGCCCTGGAATTCAGACGCATTCTACTACTTTCACAAAAGAGTACTTTACTTAACAAATCCGCATCTCAGTAGGTTGCTCTGCATTTCATAATGGGGGACCTTAGCTACCATTGTCTTACAAGTATTCTTCATAAGGGTATTTCTGAGATTTTTCAGAACTGTACCTTGGAGATGAGTGGGATTTACTTTAAACACATTCTAGTCAGAAAGACTCAATCACAATTCTAAAAAGGTCTGAATGGGGCCCTTAAAATATGACTTTTTCCATTCTAAGACAAAGACAAAAGAGCTTTTTATGTACTTTGGAGGATCATTAGCTTATGAAAAAGGGAGACGAATGTTGGCTGCAAATCAGACAGAAACTCTGCGATATGTGCTTATCTCTAATATACATGGTGTCACATCATGTTCAACTTAGTCAAGTTCAGGCTTGTATTAGAATGAATGGAGTCTGTGGTGGCCTATTGGGATATTGCATTTAGCAGCATCCATTTTAGAGCTGCATTATATGTTTATTTGCAGAACAAACACATTCCTTTAGACTGTACACACATTTTTCCCCAAAAAATGTTATTCCAGCATTGTCCGATATACTATATATTACCTAAAATAACCATTGCATATACCTAACTGTGTTACAGTAAAGTGGGATAACTAAGCTTTAATAACAAATTAGTGTTATTCAGTGTAAAAGGGTTTGAAAATATGTTTGAAATATATTTTAAATAATCCAGACTTATGCTTTAAACAGATCACTTCAAGAGCTGTCCCCCAGTTATTCTTGGTGTCTTCAACTCTTAAATGTCTAGTTATTATTTGCATACATTATTGTAATACCCAGATATCACATGATTCCATCCTTCCAGAGAATCTGCACAACAATATAAAAAGACACTCACTTCCCAAAATATTTTACAATATTGGTTGCTAAACTGTTATTAAATAAATGTAGGTTCAATAATAAATCAAACTGCTGTAAATAAAGAATGACTCATATCCTCTTAATCAGGTTTCACTTGAGCAAATTCAAGACAAAGTAAAAAGGAGTTTGACTAACAAAACTTACTTATAACCTTGTTTGCAGGTATCAAATTTAGGTGCGATTAACCTAAGTTAATGTACATTAAGTGTGCACACATGTAGACGCATGCTCGTAATGTGCCTTAACTTAAGCTAACGCACATTAACGCATCTCATGTACATGAGCCCTAAGAGTACTACTGATAAGCATGCTCAAGACAGAGAGCCTAATAGTGGCATCGAGCATGTGCACAACACCACCCTGATGTGAGCACATTGCCTCAACTGGCATACATGGAAGAGGAATAATGCTTAATAGCAGTGCTCTTGGATGCAGTATGGAGGCAATATAGACTTTGACACATGTCCTTTGACACATTGTATGTCTGCAACAAAGCTGGAAATAGAATCCAGATTTCTTTGTCTCTCAGTCATGTGTACTAATGACAAGATTTTTCTTTCTTTAGTAAAAGCAGGATCTATGCTTATTTAATGGAAGGTTACATTGAATCGTTTTCCACCTCACAAAAAGAATTTAATCCTAAAAAACATGCATGAAACTCTGGATGAAATCAGCAAAGAACCGTACCTAGCTGTTTTACTCTGTGTATTTGTGCTTCAGTGTAAGAGGTGAGCCAAAAGGGGCTAACATTAAAAATAAAATCTGTTCCTGAAGATTTTAACTGGCTGCCTCCATCAAGAAAGAAATATGCATATGCTAGTGAATACCAGCTTGCATTACAAAGTACAAAATCTCAGTGTTTGGGATGTCAATTCGAAACAACAAAGCTAGAGTACTACAGTAAAAGCAAACAACAGGTTCAAACATATCTGTTATAGGCCTTTTCCTGTGTACAGACTGCATTTGTATGTTACTTATATTTAAATACGTTTGATACAGATATATGAATCTCCTAAAATTCCAGCAAAGGGGATAGACATGTGAAAGCAGTTAAGGAGCTACAATAATTTTGTTTAGTAACTTTGCTCAGATATTAAGGTAATGACTATGGCATAAAAACCTGCAAAGAATAGAATAAAGTTTACATTATTTTAAAAATTCTTTTCTCCTCACATTTTGCATTTCATTGTAACTGGGCACCCTTCCATCTACAGTTAATGCAATCCAATAAACTCGGGTGCAGGTTCACTCTGGAGTTTGTTGGTCCCGGCTGCAGTATTTACATGTGCACCTGAGACAGCACCACAATGAGCTGGGGCACAGCAGCCCCAGCTGGCAGGGGACCTGGGGGATCAGCTTGCCATCCCGGGGCTGCTCCAACCGGGTTCAACATGCTGCAGGGTGGCTGGCTGGGGCATAAGGATGCTCCAGGATGGGGCTAGCCAGCAGGCAATGCCAGTCTTGTCACCATCTACACGGACATTTTACCACACGTAAATACATCACTGTAGGATAGTGCTTGTGTTGGGCAGTATTCTCCTACAGTGGAGTTAATTAGTTTACCAAGGCCTAATAGCGTCTCACATGTAGAAGATGATGCTTTACCTAGGAGCTAATTAGTCAGTTCCGCAGCAGAACATCTGGTGTAGACATACCCATTATGTATATTTTACATTGAACCTATCATATAGCTCTAAGTTACAACAGCTGAGTCTTGAGAAACCTGGGACAGAAATGAGGACATGTGACAGAAGTCTGGTGTGGCTACACTTTAAAAATATTGTGTTTATTTGAAAAAAAGGGATACATTTGTATTTAGCAGTAAATGTCTATCCAATACGCTGCATACTCAGTAGTCAGGAATGCTCTTGTAATCCCTATATAAAATGTATTTTGGGGGGTTGGTTTTATGTAATCACATTGTCTAATCATTTTGCCCTTTATGGGATTATATTTTATAATAGTTCCATTTGTAAGCAATTACAACATAATACATTTCTGCAACATAACTGGATAAACAAATGCATGAATATGATGTTGTTTAAGTAAGTGTATGGATATGTACAGAAGGTGACAGAAACTACTAAGAAAACTAACTCAGGTAACGTAGTGTTAAAAAGTAGGTAATAATATAGGGAAATAACTGTCAGATAGCAGAGGATAAGAAGAGGAAGAGCAGTGCAAGATCAGAAATAGTCCCTTTCTGGGTCTGCTGAGAAGAGACTGACCGATGGAAGCTAACTAGCATATACTCATCCTGTTCTCCTGAGGGAGTCTCCCAAATGCAACAGAGGCATCTTGCTGATATAGTCTTGTGATAAATTGTCTGGAAAAACGAGATAATTTAGGTCTTCCAAACCAGAATGAAACAGTGATAAACTAAGGCACAAGACATATTTAAAAATATAAATAAAGCATTTCATAGATTTCTCAGTGGTTGCAGAACTGAATTATTCAGTATCAATTATGAACTGAATATTAATGTTGAGTGAATAATTCACAGTGAATATTTTATTCAATGAATTTGGCTTCTTTTTTCTGCTCATAGAATAGCTTCAGACTTATTTTTTGTCATATTTGATTTGGTTTAATTTCCTTCAATGTATGTGTTGTTTGGAAGTATTTTACAAGCAAATTTTTGCTTTATTTTTTTTTATGATGGCTTTTTATGTGTATGTGCTCAGGCTGTCTAAGTTTCTGGTGATTGGTCAGATAAATCTCATGGCATTGTTTCTGTTTCTTGATTAGAGTAGTGCATAAGCTCTTTTGGCATAAATACTCATAAAGACAAGTCTGTCATTCATTTCTTCACATATTAGTGCACAGGTGTGAGATTCACCTTTTTACAGAAGGCTCATATAAGTAAAATTTGATTGTATGAATGATTTTAGAAACCAAACACAACAGTAGACCTATGATGATGGAAACAAATTCATTAAACTATTGCATGAAAAATTGCAGAATCTTTTGTACCATGTCCTCCAAACTGCCAAATTATCAACTAACGTGCATCTTTTAGGGTGTTTTAGATTAAAACACAACCTGACTGAATGAACACCAAGAATAATGTAAATCCAATTCTGGAATAATTTTCTCTGTTTGCCTACTTCTGTTAATGTTTTCTAAACTCAACTCTTACCACTAAACAACACTAACTCTTTTATTGTTGTTAGTCCGATTAGGTAAGCTCTTTCCCTTTCAGGATTGTCACTTCAGCACTCAGTTTGGAGTAGAGTGACTGAGAGAAACATGTGCTTCATAGTGAATTTTGTTCATTAGATATGGTTGGAAGAGGAGATTATCCTTAGAAAAACAAAGACTCAGTATATTAGTAAAACAGAATACCAAACAACTAAAGTGTAATGATAGTGTTAAGGGTTCTCTTCTAAGAAGAGTGTAAAGTATATTTTCTCATTTTTTTAGTTCGGAAGTCAGGAAAGGGTGACATTAAAACAGTCTACAGAGCCTACATGTTTCCGCTGTAAACCCTTCTGCATTAGGGGTCCTTTTTCATCTCGTGTGATGAGCAACAGAGCAAATCTCCTGAGACGATGCAGCTCAGAGCTCTTAAGATCACTGCTCATAAAAGTGATGCCAGTTGTCTGCTCCCAGTCCTGAAAACTAAAGTAAAAAAGAATGCACATTTTAATGTATATATTTATTTTTCATTTGTACCTTTCTCTTATCAAAAAGTCATTGATATCACTCTTATTTAAGTTCCTTAGCCTTTGAGATGCCAAGGAGAAGAACTATAACTTTCTTTCCTTGAAAGATGAACCCCAAAATTCAGTTTCTGTCAGTATCTTATGGAACATCAGTTATATTCTGACCTTTTTTCCCCGTGTTAGATTAAACAGTACAACACATAATTCCATTCTGACGCTCAAAAAATGTTCCTCTGATACTTTGTTGTAGAGGGGCCACACAACCCCTGAACCAAACCAATGGGTGCTGCATGCTCATGAGGTACATCAGGGTGAGCCTGGCATCCCTGAGTCATGTTCCATACAGGCATCCTCCCACCTGTGTACCACACTCCCACATGGATGCCCTCCTCCCCAGTTCTTCACGTACTCAGAGACTCTGGTTGTTCTTGCTGGTAAAGTGATGGGGGAGGTGACAGCCTGCAGGGAGCCCAGGGGCTACAAGTTAATCTTTCATGAGCAATATTTAGCATGCAGGCACCTAGTTGGACAGCCCTGTTCTAGAGGTTATTTATTGTGGGATATACATATACATATACATATACATGATGACCCCCAAGGGGACTTGTTTCAGGTTATTCAAGGATGAAGCCTGCCCAACTGAGACAGAAGCTCAGTAACAATTGCCATGAATCCCTTTTCAGCTATCTGGTGACTGCATGGTTGTTTTAATCATTACAAGATTGCCCAGCCATAGAGAAAAGTAGAACAATGGGAAGGGTAACTTGGACATGAAAAGACAAGGTAGAGAAAACAGTGTAGTAAGGGATACTTAAACTTGGATGTGAAACTTAATGCCAAGGAAGGCAGGTAGGGTGCTTAACAATTAGTGGTCCATCAAAGCGGGGTGGGGGGTGTTGCTTTCTATGTTCTGGAGCAATACACATCTTCTATAATCAAGATGGGATCAGAGGGGGGGCAAATTGAGGTACTGTGGACTAGGATACAAGGGGGTCGGGGGGAAAGGGACTTGGTAGAGGGGGTCTACTATAGACCGCCACACCAGGAGGATGAGCTAGACCCGGAATTCTCAAGGCAGCTCTCAGAGGCCGTACGGTCAAGGGACCTGGTTGTCATGGGTGACCTAAACTACCCTGACATCTGCTGGGAGGAGCAGTCCACCAGATCTAATTGCTCACATAGGTTTTTAACCTGCATACAGAATCCCCACCTAATGCAGAAGTTATACGGTCCCACTAGGGGAAATGCCTTGCTGGACTTGGTGCTAGTTACAGGGGATGACCTGGTGGAGGATCTGCAGGTACAAGGTAACCTAGGGGATAGTGACCATCAATTGATTGAATTCACTATCCGGCATAGGGTGGGAAGAGTAACCACTATGGCAGAAGTGCTAGACTTCAGAAAGGCTAACTTCAATGTGCTTAGGAGATTAGTTAGTGAGGCACTGAGGATCAAGAGCATTGAAGAGATGGGAGTCCAGGAAGGGTGGTTGTTCTTCAAGGGAGCAATCCTTTGAGCGCAGAAGGACGCAATCACATTGCACACAAAAGGGGGCAAAGGGGCCAAGAAACCCTCTTGGCTGAACAGGGAAATTCAAGAAAGCCTAGGGGCAAATAAAGAGGCATACAGGCTGTGGAAGTAAAGGGTAGCTACCAGGGAGAAGTATACCTCCTTGGCTCTCACTTGCAGGGAGTCAGTTAGGAAGGCCAAAGCAGCAATGGAACTCAGGCTGGTGACAAAAATTAAAGACAACAAAAAGTCCTTTATCAGGTATATAAGGAGCAAAAAGAAGGCACAGTGTAACATAGGACCCCTACAGAACAATCTAAGGCAATTGGTGACAGATATAAGGGACAAAGCTCAACTCTTCAATGAGTTTTTTGCCTCTGTATTCCTGAACATGGATCAAGAAAAATCTCCCAGTTGCATTTAGATAGGCACAGGAGGAACACCAGCCTACCAGTGGTCAGCACTGACCTAGTAAAGGCACACTTGGAGGGGCTGGATGTGTTTAAGTCAGCAAGCCCAGGTGATCTTCATCCAACAGTGCTGAAGGAATTGGCCAGTGTCATAGCTGAGCCACGGGTATGGCTGTTTGAGCCCTCATAGCGCTCAGGTCAGGTCCCAGAAGACTGGAAAAGGGCCAATGTGGTCCCTATTTTCAACAAGGGGAGGAAGGAGGATCTGGGTAATTATAGGCTGGTTAGTCTCACTTCTGTCCTTGGGAAAACCTTTGAAAAATTATCAAGGATCACATTTGTGGGAGCCCAGCATGAAAAATAATGCTGAAGGGCAACCAGCACGGGTTCATAGCAGGTAGATCCTGCCTGACTAATCTTGTTTCTTTTCATGACCAAGTCACAAAATGCTTAGATGCAGGCATCGAGGTAAATGTCATCTACTTGGATTTTAAGAAGGCCTTTGATATGATATCTCATCCTACGCTCATAAACAAACTGAGTGACTGTGACATAGATAGTCAAGTGGGTGGCAAATTGGCTTAAGGGTCGCACCCAGAGAGTGGTGTTGGACAGGTCGGTATTGACCAGGAAAGATATGGGCAGTGGGGTCCCCTAAGGCTTGGTCCTTGGACCTGTGTTATTCAATGTCTTCATTAGCAACTTGGATGAGGGCATGGAGAGCACTCTGTCCAGATTTGCAGATGACACAAAATTATGGAGTAAAGTAAACATACTTGTGGGAAGAGATAGAATCCAGGTGGACCTGGACAGGTTGGAAAAGTGGGCAGAAAAGAATAGGATGCAGTTTAACAAAGACAAGTGCAAAGTGCTGCATCTAGGGAGAAGGAATCACCAACATACCTATAGGCTAGAAGAGGACCTTCTCAGCAGCACAGTAGCAGAAAGGGATCTCAGAGTCATAGTTGACTCCAACATGAATATGAGCCGTTAATGTGATGAAGTAATCAGTAAAGCTAACCACACTTTATCATGCATTAGCAGGTGCATCACGAACAGGTCCAGGGAAGTGATACTTCCCCTCTATGCAGCATTGGTCAGACCACAGTTGGAGTACTGCGTCCAGTTCTGGGCACTGCACTTCAAGAGGGATGTGGATAACCTTGAGAGGGTCCAGAGGCAGGCCACTCGTATGGTTAGGGGCCTGTAGGTAAGGCCCTGCGAGGAGAGACTGAGGGACCTGGACCTTTTTAGCATCCTCAAGAGAAGGCTGAGAGGGGATTTGGTTCACAAATTCATTGAGGGAGGGGGGGCACCAAGGAATTGGAGATGCTCTATTTCCTAGGGCACCCCTTGGAATAACCAGGAACAATGGCCACAAACTGACATGAGGAGATTTAGGTTGGACATCAGGAAGAACTTCTTCACACTAAAGGTTGCCAGAATCTGGAATGGGCTTCCAAGGGAGGTGGTGCTCTCCCCTACCTTGGGGGTCTTTAAGAGGAGACTGGACAAGCACCTGGCTGGGGTCATTTGACCCCAGCGCTCTTTCCTGCCCTTGGCAGGGGGTCAGACTCGATGATCTATTGAGGTCCCTTCTGACCCTAACAGCTATGAAACTATGAAACTAAGATGCTTAGCACCACTTCTAGAATGTTTTTGATCAGGTTTATGACTCCCATGGGCCTTAAGAGGGGGATGATGGTCTAAAAAGACCATGAATCCCTTGAGTGGCCATTGTTCTGATCCTGTGCAGTGAGCTGGGCCAGCACCCCCAAGGGTTGGTTACAGAGGCACACACAGGCAGGCCAAAGAGGAGAATGTACCCCCCTCAAACAACTGTAGTGCTTGACACCCAAGGTGAGCTGGATAGCACCAACCTTGGCTCAAGCATCCATCAAATCTGGTTTCAGATTGCAGGCCTTAAGGGACAGTGGCGGAGACCTAGGAGCCCTGACAGTCGCCACCTCAAATGACCATCAGTGCTGGACAGCACCACCCCTTAGCTCAGGGCTTCATGATGGACTTAAGGCAGCAGTTGTGTAGTTCTCAAAAGACCAAGGAGTTAAGCTTATAGAACAATAAAGTTTGTTTATACAGAGAGCGGTACTCTGCCTACTGTTCTGCTGTTCCCTCCTGCAATCCTCCAGGCAAATATAACAACTTATACATAACACTCTTAAAGGTACCCACATATCTTCCTCCTTTACATGTAACATATCCCCATGTAGCACTAACATTGGATGTTTAATTCAACCCATAGTTAAAGCACATTTTAACAGGTTTCTATTAGTCTTTGTGTTGGCTTTTTAGCTCTAAGTGGTCTTCTCAGTTTCTCTGCATTCTCGATCCTTATTGGTTCAGTTCTTGTTTGGTTTCCTTGTTCAGATGTTTCTACTTCTGTGCCATTTTCTATCTCCTCTGTCGCTTCTTGTTGTTTTGATGTTAGCTCTGTTTCTTTTGGTGAATCTCATGATGCTGCTTCTTTTCTCCACTTTATGAGCTGCAAGTGTTGTCTGTTCCTTCTTAGCATCCATCCTTCAGGTATGCCTATTTTATAGGATCTGGGAGCTACTTGATAGGAAACTAGTGCTTCTTGTTTCCATGTCTGTCCATCCAAAATAAACACCATATCTTTGTTATGCTGTTGTGGTAACTCCCTGGAAACCCTATCATTATTTTTTCCTTGAAGTCTTTAAATTCAGCTTCATTTTCATGTTCTCATATCCATTGAGCTTTCTTTTCTGGAGTGATCTAAGGTGCTTGGTCTCCTCTGCTAAATTAGGTAGATAGTTCCCTACAAAATTGATCATAATCTGTAGGGGATGGCACGTTTGAAATGGCTCTAACCCTTGCAGGATCGATTTGCACCCCTTTCTCAGATAGCTTTTCTTCCAGATATGTTATTTCTTTGACCCTGAATTTGCATTTTTGTTTGTTCAGTTTCAAACCTGCTCTGCAAGCTCTTTTGAGTGTATTTCTTAGCCTCAAATCATGTTCATCTATAGTATTTCCCCAAACAAATAAATCATCAATATAAACTGTAGTTCCATCAAGCCCTTAAAAAATTGTTGCATGTGAAATACTTCAGATGCAGAACACAGTCCAAAAGGAAGCCTACAAAAACAATAACTTCTGAAGGGCATATTGAAGGAACATAATATAGTGCTTTTCTTTTCTAGGGGATCTTGGTAAAACCCAAAAAAGGCATCCAAAGTGGAGAAATATTTAGCTTCTGCTACCTTGCCAAAACCCTCCTCCCTGGTGGGAATGGTAAAATGCTCACTTTTGATGTATGTGTTCATTTGCTGAAGATCCAGACACAATCTCAAGAATCCATCTTTTTTTTTTTGTATTATGACCAGTGAATGAACCCAATCAATTGGCTGCTCTACTTTTTCTATTATGTCCATGTTAACTAATTTATCTAATTCCTTTTTCAGTTTCTCCCTTAGTACAGGGGAAAGTTTCTTGTAGCATGTATGGCAGGAGTGTTTTGTTCTCTTAATTCCACCTTGTACTCAGTTGGCAGTTTCTCTATGCCTGAAACACACTGTAAAACTCTTCTTCTATGTTCTTGCTTACTAGTCCCTCAATGGCATCCATTCTCTTAGTCAAACCTAGAGTTTTACATGTTCACAACCCAATAATTGGCACTAACTTTCCTAGGACTGTTACAAACTGAATTTTTATTATATTACACTTGTGTCTAAGATGCAGTGCACAAACATTGTTGGTTGCAGTCATGTTCCCATTATATGCTCTAAGTCTCACTTTCTTATTCTTATAGGACACATGTTTAGTTTTCATTTTTTGAATAATGTATTCTATCATTACATTTACCTGTGCCACTGAGTCTAATTTAAAAGTTACCATTAGTTTATTGGAGTCCCAAGTGATTGTCCAATCCTCAGAAGAATTAACTTCTTGTTGCATTGTGCCAATGAGGAATTCTTCCTTTTCCTCATTGCATAGAGCGTGCACCTGTGGTTTCTGGTCTGGTGCATCCTGCTTCGTTCTGCAAACTCTTGCAAATGATTGAATTTTTGTATTTTTTGCAGTGCTTACCAAAATGCAGGGCATTCCATGGGTTTGTGGTAACCCCAAGAATATTTTCAGCTAATCATTGTTTCTTCAAGCAATTCTCTTTGGCTTCTGCTTGCATGGTTCACAGTGAGGTCCTCCTTTCTGTATTGTTTGTGTGTCTAGCAGTTTTTTTTCCTGAGGCTTGTTTCCCTTATACCCAATGCTATTTGGTCTCTGATCATGGACTCTTTTAGGTCTTCAAAGCTGCATGTCTGGCTCAGCAGTCTGAGGTCTTTGACAAACTCCACTATTGTCTCACATGCTTTCTGCTGTCTCATGTGGATATTATACCATTCAAAGGTTTAATTTTGTTTAGGTATACAGTATTCCTCAAACTTTTTTTTATTACTGTGCCATAGCTTTTCTGTTCTGCTTCTGACAGTTGTAGGCAATTATAGAGAGACAGAGTTTCTGGACCTGCTATATTAAAAAAAAAATAGCTATCTTGAGTGAATCTTCCTTCTCTGTAGCCCCACTGACTGTCATATATATATATGGTGAAGTTCTGCTTAAATTTATTCCAGTTTTCTTCCACATTGCTGGACAGCTTTAACTCCTCTGGAATTCTGAGATGCTCCATTTCTTTGTCTTTCTTCCTACCCCACTTCTGGTACCATGTGTAGTTCTCAAAAGACAACTGAGTTACGCTTATAGAATGATTGTTTCTTCAGAGAGTAGTACACTGCCTACTGTTCTGCTGTTCCCTCCTGCAGTTCCCAGGCAAATGTAACAACTTACACATAACACTCTTAAAGGTATCTATACAGCAGGGGTCAATCTTATTAACTGCCACTGCTCCTCGCTGCCAAACTTCCCAGCCCATGAGCAGCCCTGTGGGTGAAATTCCAAACCTCTATGGGCCACATTTGTCCTGTGGACTGGTGGTTGAGCACCCCTGGCTTAAAGGAAGGCTGTGAAGGTTCCTTGGCCTTGATGCACTGCCAGCCAAAATGACCATCAATGCTTAAGACCCTATGCAGGCTCTGGCAGGGCACAGGTTGTGCCTGCCACTTTTAGGGCTTGAGCAGGCTGCAGATCAGCCTGCAGGTGGGAGCAGACCCAATCAGGAGGGTCACAGGGCACCCAGGACCTTATTAGTGTAGGGCTAGGCAGTCAGGGTATAAGAAAGACCTTGAGAGAAGAGCCAGGCAGTTGCAACTGGGTAGCTGAAGGGTGAACATCTCCTGGCTGAAGTACTGCTGCTCCCAGGACATCTGGAGGTCAAGGGCAGGAACTATGGAAATAGTGGAGGTTCCTGGTCCTAGGCCATTACCTGAAACTACACCCTGAGGTTGGATGGTTTAGTGGAGCTTTCTGTGGCCACACCTGTGCCTCCCCATTGAAATATGAGTATGGGGCACTGGAAAGCCTCAGCCCCCACTGACCACATAGAGGGGAAAAGCTAAGGAATCACACCCCAACAGAAAAGCACAGGACTGGGGTCCATAGAGGGGGCCAAGGCCTACTGGGCATAAAGCCCAGAAGCCCCAGTGAGGGGGTGGAGTGTTGGCCCCAGTGAGGAGGCAGAGTATTAGCCCAAGTTGAGGGACGGATTAGAGGTCTCATAGGGAGGACCAGCAGGCCCAGGAGGGGTCCAGAGTGACCATGTGGTTCACAAGCTCACAGAGTGGGGATAGTGTGTGGAGGGGCCCAAGAGCCACCTATATGAGAGAGAGGGCTAGCTGCCAAGAACCTACCTATAAGACCTCAATTGGTCAGTGCTGGGGCCAGGACCAGAACGGTTGAAGAGCAAGAGCACCCACAGAGAGGGATGGCCAGAGCTAGAGGCTTGGAGGCTAGGGCCTATGAGGTCAAAGGTCTCAGAGGGGGCCACTGCCAAGAGGGAAAGGGATCTAGGAGAGTTTGCAGCCCAGTATGAAAGCAGAGGCTAGTCCATCTGAGTAGGAGGGATCCAGGTCAGGGTCCAAATGTCCAGTCTGGAATCTAGTGGGGCCCAGTGTGGGGCTGAAGCCATATAGTGATACCATCTGCAAGGCATGGGACACGGTATAGGGATGGTACAGAGCCATGTATTATGCCCTTGGCATCAGGGCATTAAATGGGTAGCTTCCTTTTTTAGAAACAACTTCTGAGTTACAACAAAGGTGTGGCAGGATAGTTAGGTGGGCAGACTGCCCTAGACAGGTGGGCAGGCCAATGCTTGAACCAGCCTTGAGATGGTCCCCTGTCACATGGGCTATCTTCAGTCCAACTGCAGCTTGACAGATGGTCTCTGCCATCCAGTCCCAACTCTGGCTAGGGTTTGCCAACACTATACCACATGGTCAATGGTCATTATTAGCCCAGAGAGAAGACGCTAGCTGCAGGTGGTGCCCTTATTTAGAACAATTGGACATGCCCCGTTTGTCCCAAGCATATGCCACTCCTATACTGTGTGGCAGCAGTTACAGCCGACAGCCCAGGCTGCTGGAATGGATACTCCCAGATGTTAACAAGGCCCCTGGAGGGCTGAACTGAACTCACTAAGCACCAGATTTAGAGACCACCACTTGTGTCAGCCTGCAGCAGGAACCAGACCGATACTGGACTCATTCCTTCCCTGTAGCCAGACCATCACCTCTTCAGGAGCTGCTCCATCTCACATATACATATACATATACATATAGCGTGCTTTGAATTAACTTCTCTATTTCAGTCCAGAGCTGATCAATTATCTTTATAGAACTTAATTTGTTAAATGTAAAATCATTGAAACAGAAATGTCAGTTTCCATTAGACTTTCATCAGGAAAGATTTCTCAGATTTAGGATGGAATATCTGATCAAAATGAGAGAGAACACGAGCTCCCCCACCAAAACAGCTGGGTGTTAGGGCACTCACCTGGGATGTGGGAAACCTAAGATTAATTTCCTGCTCTACTGCATATTTAATTATGGATACAAAGTAAAACAGGTACAACAGGAGAGCTTGAAGAGATACATTTCTCAGAATACCTATGCTTCTCATGGCCAGGCCTGTGAGAGAGTCCCTGGTCAGAACTTTCTTCCTTACAGCCTAGGAGAGTACCCCATTTACTGAACTAATCTGGGATGGCTCTCGCTTGATTTGTTTCTGCCATGAAATATAACAAAAGATATTGATTTTCTGTGAAAATAATTTTTTAACTATTTTGAATCTCTAGTGTAGTTCAGATGCCTGCCTGCAGGAAGGACTGGCAGCTAGAGCTATGTGAAAGAGTCCCTCAGGCTCCTGTCTATAGGATATGAAATTAAGAATGGATCTTGTTTGGGGGGAAATTTTAGTAAAACTTGAAAAAATGCCCAAACAAGATTGTCCCTCTTTTCTAGTGCAGAGGAAGCAAGTTTTGAGTGGTACTTGTTTTGGGATTGAAAATATAACAAAGCAAGCACGTTCACACATTTTTTATAAATAATTATTTCCTTCTAATTTGCCATCTTAACTGTCACTACAACAGGAGTGAAGGAGCTAGTAAAGGCAGTAGCAAATCTATTCTTCTGATCACTATGGTTTTCTCTTATGGAACACCTATCTAGTTTCTTTTTATCTAATTTAATGATTTAATTATGTATTTAATTATTTATCAGGATTGCTTTAAAATAATATGTAGTGGAAGCAGACTAGCTCTGTGGCATGCTGAAATGGACAGCTATTGTAAAAACTGTAGGAAAAAGTGTATTTTCTACTTCACTAATTAAGTGACCCAGTTTTCCTTGTGTTGCAATCCTGATATGTGGCATTTCTTAAAACTATTCGATAATCTTGGATATTTTGCATTCACCTTAAATTTCTTGTTTCCTAGACTTTATATTCATTTCAAACAATTGAGGAAAAGAGACCCCTCAGAACTGTAACAACACAACGCTACTCAACAGATCCCTTTTTGATCTCTGAGGAAAGCTGATTAATGAGGTTTTAGAAGTGTCACAGTTGGAAGGTTTCTAGAAAACTTTAACATAAATTAAAACTTTATTTTGAGTATTACATATACATAGCAATTTTAATTTTAAAAGGTGTTTACATTTTTAAAGAAAATATTACACCATTATCAATGGCATAGTATTCTCTCTTATTACACATCTGTGTTGTAAATGTATGTTTATAGAACAGGATGTATACAGGACGTATGTAGAATTTCAGTCCTCATCCAGGAAAAACACTCTCTGGTATATTCCTAGTTAGGTATGTGTTTTAGTGATTGCCCTTAGTCTGGATTCTATCTTGAACCAGGACCTTAGAAAGTTGGAGAAAGTTTCCATTCTCTCTCATACTGATGTTAACGTGATATGACTCATTAACTTCAGCAGTATTACACTTGAATTACAATGGCATAAGGAAATTCAGAAAAGGCCCTAAAGGCCCCTGTTCTGCAGTAAGCATTGCACAAATGAGCACTGAGCACTGCACCCAGTCTAGGCAAGGTTCATTGTAAGATATATGCCTAATTTTGGAAGATTTTTAAAATTCACAAATGATAGTGTAATGAATAGGAGGTGGAATGGGAAACTAATTACAGATTCCAAAATGAATTGATGAACCATATTTACAAGTATCCCTTAACCTAAAAAGGAAAAGAAAAAGAGGTATAGATAATTTGAAAGTAATGAATATCAGGAACTATGGAAATAGCATTGCTAATAAAAAGCTGGTTGAAGACTATTTAGAAAAAATGTAGACAAATCTGAAAATTCAAACGAATCAATCCTTGGATGGCGAGTCATCTCTTCTGTGGCTTGAGAACTAACACAGCAGGTGTGAGGCAGGAGAGACTGGAGAATAGATTTGGTGAGAATTCTGAGTGAACACAATTTACTATTTGCCAAACACAAGAAAAAAGAAAATAGAGACATGATTTGTGAACAAATTCAGCACTGTGTAACAAAGAGCTGAAAGAATTTACAACACAGAACCTACAATGAAATAAAATATATTGGTAACGTACTTTAGACAGAATACTCCTGTAGTAAAAGGGATGTGTAATCATAAGAGAGAAACTGTTGGCATTCGCCACTATAAGCTACTCTCAAATATAATTTTGACCTATATAAATGACCAAAATCAAAGAACCGCTTTTGTCTGCTGCAGTCTTGGGCTATTATGTCTATAGATGCATATGAGAAATTGGTAAATATGCTGAAAGATGACGATGATATAATGACGATCAGAAGGCAGGGTAGATATGCACTTTAAAGACTAAAATAAGACACATACAGAGCATAAGCAATTAATTGTTTAGAAATTAGATTGGTGTGAATTAGCACTGCACATAACTAAATGTGTCATTATTAGTACTGAGGATAGGTGATTGTAACTTGTTTAGAAAGAAAGCAAGTATGTAATCCTTTGAAATTTCACTGATAATTTTTCAACCAGTTGTGTTACTAACAACTTTATTATATGGTTGTTGATAATAGTAATTGGTCACAGATAGAGATGATAAAAAGCTAAGGGTGGAGAGGTAGGGGTTGAATCTTAAGAGCATTTACACAATTTGAAAAGGTGAATTTGGTTGCTGTTCTGGCTTCCTAGAAAAGTGGACAAATATTACACGCACCAAAGACAAATCCATTTGAAAGCTTTGAATGACATAAGATGGAGCTGCTAATGACAAAGTCTAGCTTCATTTAAGTAAAAAATAAAAACATCGATAGCGACTCTACACAAACTGACAAACACTACTGGTGATTGGAAGACACTTGTCAAATTGAATAGATCATGGCATGCCCTAGACTGAATACATTTAGTGTTTGTTTACATGTTGTTCATGCTACTCTATTGCCTGTTGATTTGGTGTCCATAATTCTTCAGTCTCTGGATTCAGATTTGATTGCTGCAATTCAAACCATGTAACAAGAGGAGGGAAAGAAATATTAACAATACATAACTACAGTATAACCCATGACTCGTGAGATCAAGTCTCAACAGTAGTCAGAGGGATTGATTTGAAGGTTAATAAACTTCCACAGCCATGAAGATGAGTGGTATCATCTAGGACTGATGACAATATAGCTGTGCTACATGTAAAGAGGAACTCAGAATAACTTTATTCGATGCTGTAATTGACCTTGCAATTTCAGATATTGACAAACAATTTAAGGACCAACCAGACATAATCAAAGAATCTGGCTATTTGCATCCTCAGCGCACAACACATCCTATTAGCAAGGAACACATTTGTTTGCTAGCTGAAAGATATGATACATTTGACATTGACCCAGATAGTGCAGGTACTCAATTTACAGTGTGTAGGAGAATGACCGATATGACATCTTGCTCAAATATGTCAGATGTACCTCATACAGTTCCTTGATAGTATAGAGACCTGAGAATATCACATAAAATTGCCTTGACTCTGCCTGTTGCATCATTTGAATGTTAACACGCTTTCAGTAAACAGAACATTATTAAAAACAGACTGTGATCCCAGTTGGGACAAAAATCAATAGAAAGCTTTGATGATGATGTGGATGGAGCATGACATGGCTACAGGTTTGGATTTTAATGCATACAAAACAAGAAACCTAGTGTTAGGTATTGTCTTAATTCATAAAGGGCACAAGTCAAGGCCACTGATTTATACTTATTTAAAAATCATCTTTACCTTCCTTTCTCTGATTACAAATTACATAATGTCATTAAGAATTTATAATGACCCTTTTCACTTCAATTGAAAAAAATATATATTAGTAATACTCTATACTCTTGTAAAATACAGATTCTCCCTTATTTAGAGCAGCCTCTGCCTGATGTTGCTTAGCTTCATAACAGAAAAGCCACGCCTATTAGGGGTGTGCGAAAAGGGCCGTATTCGATTCAGATTTGGATTTGGCCCAAATCAGGGACAGTGATTCAATTAATTGATTCAGATCACTGTCCAGATTCGATTTGGCTAAATCTAAATCTGAAGATTTGATGCTGATTTGGAGAATCAGCAATTTGCCATAGACACAGCTTTAAATGTTTTTTCTATATACCTCGAGGTACCAGACATGGCTTGTGAGTGCTGCAATGCTGGAACAGATGGAGTGTCCCACAGGAGCACGCACCCTGCCCCCCATGTGCTCGGTGGTGAACCTGGAAGTGGACCGGAAGCACTTCCTGTCCACTTCCAGGTCCACTGCCATGCATGCAGCCCCCGCATGCCCTCTTGGCTTGGCAGTTGGCCACAGGGGGATCCCGGCTGCCCCCCCAAACCCAGGAGGCACTGTTGCTGAGCTGGGGGGGTATGTTGGGGCCCCCCCTGCATGCTCCCCGGCAGACCTGGAAGTGGACCAGAAGTGCTTCTGGTCCACTTCTGAGTCTGCTGCCAAGCATGCTGGTGACCCCCCGCCATGATCCTGTGGGATGTTCCATCTGCCCCAGCATCTCAGCATTCACGAGCCTCCTTGTACCTTGAGGTATGTAGAAAAAAACATTTAAAGCTGTGTCTATGTCCAAATCATCAAATCTTTCCATATCTCTCTGAATCGATTTGGAGGGTTCCGATTTGATTCAGAGAGATAGAAGGGTCTCCTGATTCAATTTGGATTTGGAGATTTGGCCACTGAATCAGGCCGAATCTCCGCTGAATTGAATCAGCGACTGAAGCATTGCACAGCCCTAACGACTATACCATGTCAGATGGTACAAGGGTGTACTGCCATGAAAACACACCCTGAACAGTTGCTCCATTCCATACCTGCTGTGTGACAAAGAAATATCATATAGCCCTGAGTATACCCAACGTGAAAAGCAGCATTAAAGATACCCTGAACGGGGGCCAAAAAAAAATTATATGACATGATTTTAGCATTCAGGATGGCGGAGGGTGTTTTCCATTTACCCCTGGCAAGTATGCAGAGTTACATATATCACGCAATTAATTGGTTAATTGTGCAATAAATTTAGACCAGCCACACATGCAAATAATTATCATGCCATAAAAATGTCTATCTACCTCTAAAAAGAGCCAACCAGCTATAAGGTTAGTGCTTGAAAATGTGTAACAACTCTATAGCTGGTTCTTATCCAGTCTTAATTTGAAAGTGTGACAGGGCCCTTAGAGTGTGATGCTTAGACAATTCCAATATGGTATAGACAAGACTAGTTGTGACTGATTTTGGCTCCTGAATCTGAAGAGAGGCCATTCCACATGTTAAGGCATGCTATAGCACAGGAACTAGAGGCTGTGGGTCACACATTTATAAGTGCTTGCTCCTAGACCAATTAGGGAAAATACTCTTCTGCAGAATTTCACAATCATAGCAAGAGTAGTTTGCATGATGTCTCTTTAGTATCACTGGTCCACATGTATAGGACAGTGGTGTCCAACCTTTTTACGTGAAGATCACCTTTGGCATTTAAAAACAATCCAAGATCTACTGTGCGCCACCACCACTCCCTTCCTCCGCACAGCAGGTAAGTCTGTGAGGAGGGAAGAGGGGAGCACAGATCAATAAAAAATTATTTGGGGACATGCCTCCCCAGCAGGTAAGTCCCACCCGGCCAGGGCCCCACTTAATTTACCCCTGCTTCTGCCTCTGCAGCACTGTCCCTCACCACGGGGGCCTCAACCTAGCCCCTGCCCCATCCCATGGACTGACCTGCTAAGCTGGGGCACATGTGTGCATGCACGCAGGCACTCAGCCCCCCACCCCAGCCTCAGATTGACTTCAAGAGGCTCTGGGATCGACTGCAAGAGGCTTCAAGATCTACCGGTGGATTGAGATCCACTGGTTGGTGACAACTGGTATAGGATATTTTTGAGGATGTCTATGCTAGGAGGAAAGCATTCCTTTTTAATATTATGGTCAACGTCTTCCAGTGTCTACTCACACAGAATTACTTCATGTATTTCTAGGATTTGTTTGATCATATCCATCTTAAAATGAATATGAAACTCTTTTTTATTTCATGTGGTTTTTACCTCAGTATAATATTTTCAATTTCCATGGTTTACACTGGGGTAAGTAATATCAATATTAGGCTCAATATTCCCAATAGTTATCATCACTTATAAGTATACTATTCCCATTCTACTGAATGGTCAATTGCAGTTATAAATATATTTAGTAGCATTGTCTATGTAACAGATACATTATTCAACTCAGTTAAACATAGAAATGTCCCAACATATATCTTTCATCCTGCATCTTTTTCCAAATTTCTAATACTTAAAGGATGTAAAATTTATTTTCAATCTCCTAAATAAACATAAAATGTGATCATTTTAAATTGCCCTGCATTTTCCAATTATGTGCATCTTTCAGCAGATATTTAATATAACAAATTTAGAAGCAAAGAGTCTTCCTTTCCATTGACCCCACCATAGGCTATTTTTATCCAGTCAAGTACCATGCTTTTTAAAACATGAGTAGTAATCTCAGGGATCTAAGAAGTAAGGCACAGTGATATGAGTGAAAGCTTGGCTTTGGTGTATCAAAAGGTGCTCTAGACATGTGCTGACAATTGTTGGATGAGTAACAGAAATGTAACTGTAGTTTTATTCTTATGTATAGACCTTTGATTTGCATTGATGTGCATTGTGAATTTGTACTGCTCACTGCCGTCCATTTTACAATGATCATCTCTGCAAAAAGACACTATATGATCATTAATAGCCAAAAACTCAAAAATGCTTTTTAGTGTCCATAAACTCAAGTAGCATAAATCTTTCTTCTCCACATCCCTGGAAAATTGACAGATTAATACTCCTCCTTCTCCTTCTTTAAGAAGCCCTTGAAAACCCATATGCTTTGCAAAGCATTCCACTTCAACAGCCATAACCTTCTTCATGTTTACATGTACGGTATTTATTTATATTTATACACCTATTCATGCTTTTACTTTTTATACTTCTTGGGACAGAATGTCTGTTCCACATTTGACCTTTTTAATCTGTTGGTAAAGTATCAAACCTAATCAAGGTGCTGCATAAACAAGTATTAGTAAGTTTGGTTGCCTCCAGAATGCATGATAAAAGAAGGTCATCGTTGCACAAAAATGCCAGTCCAATTGCAAGTCAGTTCCCCATCGTAATGCATTCATACATAAGGGGAAGATTTCAGCATGGCTCCACTGTCAAATGTTAGGTATCAGCTCTGCAACAGGAATGTAGTATGGCTTTTTAAGGACACGTGAATACTCTTTAACATGGACAGAATGATATTTTCTCTGTAATTCATTCTCAGAAACAACCAAACCATTTTAGCTGGAATTTTCCCAAAGCTGTCAAGCTTAAGCAAGTGGTGAAATGTGAAATACTGGGCAAACATGTGAAACGTGAAATATGGGGTAACCTTAAGTATGGGTGTCATTACCTGTGCTGCCAATAATACTGGTAAATACATAAGCCTTTCTGCAAGGGGCTCTGTCAAATATCTCCTGAGAAGGTCTCCTGGCCAGAAGCCCCACAGGCTTTTAGCAGACTTGAGCTTTGGCAAGGTTCTAGAAGTATGTAAATTGAATGCTAGGTTACATAACATGGGAAATAGAATTTACAAATTCTAATCCTTTCAAATAGATTTACATGGAAACCCAGTGTTAAATTACCTCCCTTAACAAGGGCATTTTTTTAACCTAAGTGTTTGTCAACTCAAAGGTTGTGTAGATGGGACTTCAACTCCCAATTGAAAAAATCAGTTGCTTGCACTTCAAATAGATGAATCAACAGATATCTCGAACAGTGCAATTTTGTGGGGTTTTGTTTTTATCATGGTGGGACCAGAGTTTTTTGACAGAATGGTTGGTGGAATGTGAGGTGCAAAAGGTTGAGAACTGCTGACCTAAGGTACCAATAGAACATATGTCAGTAGATAATAAAAACAAAAATGAATGTTCCCCCTCACTCCCTTTAATAGTTTTCTTACTTTAAAGAGGGGTAAGAAACCAAAAATAATAAAGGAAAATTGAAGATTTCTATAATAAAAAGGAAAACTCCATAATATAAACTTTCCCTAAAATTCCCTACTATATGCAATTGCTTCTATCATAAGAACAAACTTCGAACACATGATGAATTAGTTAGGCCGCCTTAGTTGTGTTTACATGAGATGCTGACTGTGCAGTAGCTCATTACTACTGTGCAGTAGCATTACGTGGCAGAAACTGTGATGCAACACTACTGTGCAATAGTAACAAGCTACTGAGCAGTCAGTGTCACTAGGAAACCATGCAGGGACTCTACTGTGCAGAAAGGTGGTTACTGCACAATCATTTAGTACTTGAGTATGCAAGTACCAAATGACTGTACAGTAGCAACTGCACAGTCAGCATCTCATGTAGACGCAGCCTTTGGTACTTACTTTTGGGTGCACAAAGGTAGGCTGGCTGGTGGCTAATAGATAAAAACTTTAAGGTTCAAGTGAGGACGCAGAAAGCAGCAATAAGATGGAGATCGTCCAAGAACATGATAACTCACTATAAAAGGGCACGGTTGTATATTTGCATTTCGGAGTTTATTACTTTCTCTTTAATCAGCATCAAGGATGGGAGACTGCAAAATGAACCTAAGGTGAAGATTTCTGATTTCTGGTGGGGCACAAACTGTGATATTTAGTTCCTTGAAAAGGCATCTGGTGACCTTTCCCAGCTTCTACTGACCACATTCTGGAGTGGAACTAAAAATTGTTCTCCAGGCAAATGATGCTAGTGGAATTGTGAGGGGGTCATTGCTACATGTGGAGCTGTATTTATATGAACCTCTTAGCTGAACAGGGCAAGACATGCAAGACTCAGAAAGAAATGATAAATTCCACAGAAGTAACAAACCTAACAATAAATGATCTTTTTTGAATATGCCTTTGTGAAGAGCTGTATTACTCGTCCTTAGTCAATAACTGGCATAGCAGTAAATGTGCGAAAGAATAAGTATTTAGAAGGACATTTACATTTTACTTTGTGTTCACACTTATTTCTCAGACCAGTTTTGTTTTCTGGGGATAATTTGTAACTGTTTAAAAAGGCATGCTCCTGTTGGGGAACATTTTACTTTCTGTAAGTGCATTTGATAAAAGCCTTGTATTGTGTGAATGAGCTTTGGAAAAATTGACCTTTTTTTTCCTTTTTTGTAGCCAAAATTTTCTTGCTTGGTCTATCTCCTTCTTCTGAGATGAATATGGAAAGTACATTAAAATGCTATTATTCTCTTGTTATATACAGGAACAACCGGAAACTGTATAGGGTTTACTCTTGGGGTGGTTTCCTGAAGGGCAGAGTAATTCTTTTAGGGCAGTAGCTAAGAAGTCCTAAGTGGGAAGGTTGTTGATATGCTGCACTAACAATGCTGTTTCTTGAGGAAACTAGGCTTGATGGAATAACTGATTCAGATATAAAGTCTATTCTTGTACAACATTGGTGAGTACGAGTTGTGGACCCGTCTGAAGTATCTGTTCACAGATGGTTATCTTCGAAAGGCAATGCTAGTGTCAAACGGAATTACTTTTAGTTGGATATTCACTGTTGGTTTTATTTTGTTGTTGTTTTCCCTCTCCAAAAACTGAGCGCTTTTCGCTAACTGTAGAGCTGAGTCACAGACATTGTTTTGTATAGCCACTTCACCCTTGTCACAACCCTCAGCTTATAACAAACAAAGCCTTAGGCACCAGATTATTGTTGCAAATCAGACATAAATATCATCAGAATGTCTTTGCATCAAAGGAGCAGTTTTATTAATGTAATGTCATTTGTACAGATTTTTTTTTATTTGCCAAATAACATTGGCACGGTTCTGAGCTCCAGTTCTTCTTTTTCATGTGAAAATAGCATTTTTCCTTCCTAAAGCGATGCATGCAGTTTCCCCTGACAGGAACTGAACATATCCAGTATAGCACATTAGGGAATCATAAAAGCAGGCCATATAAGGTGAAACTAAGGTGGGGTGGAAGCAAGAGGGAAATTCACCTGAAGGATTCCAGTTCTTTCCACTGTAACCTTTTTATGATTTATGTGTCTAGATGCTCACCACTCTATTCTTAGAGAGTACTTTTTATGAAGGAAAAGGAGGGAGAAGTAATTTGGAGTGAGGATTTCATAATGAGTTTATTCAAATGTAGCATATAAATGAGAATGTTTGCTCTTTTTTTCCTCCTGCCATGTAGGAAAATAACAGTTTAAAATTCCTGGAATTCTGGATCCACATGCAGAAAATGATGGGCAAAATTGTCATTCAGAATTTATGAAAGAGATTTACTCCTTGCTAACTAAAAGAACAACTCAAATACTAGTTTTCCAATGGTGAAAATTAGTAGACTCTAGAGAGCCAATTAATCATTATTTTCGCATCTCGGACCTCTATTAATGTCCTGCTTTTATTCTATACTCCACGTCTCTCTCATAAGCCAGGTAGGTGGTATTATCAGGCTAATTTGGGGACAGTTATCATTATAATATAGCTTTTGCAATTACATGGTAGTCCAGGTGGCAAGACAGTATGGCTTTGCATTGCCAAGGTGCAAAACAAATTCAGTGTTCAATCAACCTGAGAGAAAAAGGACAATTCTCATTTGCATAAACATGTAGCCACGGAAACTAGATGCACAGAGGTATAAGGAAAAGAGACCTATTTTACATGATGTGCATAGAATATTTGACAGTTTAGATTGGAGGCGTCATTGATGTGGGCAGGAATGGTGCGGTTGGTTGCCATGGATATGATTTTCCCTACTGGCAGTGCAAAGATTGGCAGGGATGGATGCTGGAAAAAAAAGAGACACATACACACACAAACGCCCAAACCACTGCAACACTCTGGCAGCCTCATTCTTTTCTTTTGTTGAAAAGCTATGTATCCTTTCTGTGCTAATGACAGCTCATCTGGTATGCAGTGTAATCTAGAAACATTGATATTTCTATAATAAATCATTTATGTACAATATGTATTTATATCCTGCACATACACATATATAAACTATATTTTTATACACACCTATTTTAGGTAGATAGAAAGATATAGATAGCTAATATTTAAAGAAAATATATAAATGTATGCATTTCAAATTCATTTTCCTGATCTCATATATACTCCTTTTAAAAAAAAAAAGACAAAAACAAAACCCTTTTGTAAAGACAATAATTTGAACTGGTGAGGTAGTGAACTGGTGAAAGGTATCACTTAGTACCTGAATAGGAAGGGAAAAAATAGTGGCTTTTCTGATAGCCTGCATTGAATTTTTGTCTAACTGGTCATTTGTTCACCTACTAACTAGTCAGAGCAATAAAAATATGAACTCTGATTTTCAACTTCTAATATATGTCTTGATCCTGCAAGGTTTGATTACTGCCCCTGATCAAGCAAAATATTTAAGCATATGCATAATATTAAGCATCTGACAAGTACCACTCGGGTTGGTAAAACTATGCCCATGCTTAAAATACAGTGTTTTACTGGATTACCACCAGAGCCCTTAAAACCTGGCAGAATTGAGTCTACATCCCTCTAGAATTTGGGTTAGTAGAAATCCAAACCAAAGTATTTTAGCTTCTCAGTGCCTCAGACCACATTATGTTCACTTGCACTAGTGAAAACCATGCCCTGATATATTTTGCGTGTTCATCCATTCATAATATTTTCTGAGGTATCAATATGAATGTCTTGTTTTTCAGCAAGTGACATTTAGAAGTGATATTTGATATCTTTTTTTAACAAGGCATTAAAACAAGTGGTGGGGGGGGCAGTTTACACACAAAGACCTGGGTTCAGCTTTGGGGTCCAATACATGCAAATCTATTGAAGCAAAATCTGACTCTCGTCTAGTAGATAGGATATGGGACTGAGAAGCAGCAGATGAATTAGCTTCTCAGTTCAATCACTGACTGGCTTTCAGCAAATCATTTAACCGCTCCATGTTTCTGTGGCTCCATAGTAAAAAAAAAGATAGTTATAATGTGCAAAATGTATGATAATCTAGAAATGAAAAGTCCCTATGTAAATACTAGCTATTGATATTTATTAGATGTATATTTTCTTCGAAGTGGCTGAGGAGGTCATCCAAGATTCAGTTTGTTGTTGAATTAGTTCCCCACAAACTCCCCAAACTGGGCACTTACTACTGTGTGCTCCATTATGAGAAATGCTGAATGTGAAGCATGCACTTGAACTGCCAAGTCTCCAAAGACTGCTACCTACTCAAAGAGGACCTGATGCAAAGTGAAGTCAGTTGAAAGACTTCATTGATTTCAGTGGGCTTTGGAGAAAGCCCAAAAGGAGAACAGGTGGAACTGCAGGCATCGTACAATGACCGTATTGGAGTTGACACAGTCACCGTAATTTGATGTTTGTAATCATATGAGCAACTGCACAGCAACCAGAAGTGTAATTATAATCCTTGCAGACATACCTGAGTTAACTTTAATGCATCTAGCACAGGTGACAGTTAACAGTGAAGACACAGTAGCACAGACTTCATCACAAGTTATAAAAACCTCCTGGCACCATGGGTACATACTCATGTTGCTTGCTTCTGCTGAAGTCCATGTTGCCACATCTTCATTGCTATAGGTAGCAATGTCAGATACATCTGCAGTACAGGTACTTTTTGTGTTGGAATGTAGACAAACCCTGAATGTGTAAGACAGAAGGTGGGAAGAAAAAAAAGAATGTGCTCCCAAGCAATATGACTGAAAACTTCTGCTGATTGTAGAAGGCACAAGAAGCTCTAGTTACTGCACTGTATTCCACTAACGTGTCTGACCATGAAGGAACTATTTCAAACTGGTTTGGTCTCCAGGCCACTTCAATACTCATACTTTCTTCTAAAGATGCCACCTGACACCAATTGCACTGGATCATAATTTAAACTGTTTAACTCATTTCTTTTTCAACTTGCTGTTACTTATTTATATGTAATTGTAGATGCAAAAAAAAGACTCATAAATATACTGGGATGTGGCTCTTCCCTTCCTTTTCCCTGCATAGAAGATTGATGAGGATATTCCAGACACTGAAACCTTGGGAAGGAGGAATATGGTCTACAGGAGGAACATGATCCACTTCTCCTATCGAGCTTATCCTATTATCTCTTCAACTATGTACTGGGCACCCAAACTGGGTACCCCTGGGCTAATGAGTACTGGGCTGTAAACCTATCATTTTAGTAGTGTTGTGCACATGGTAAAAAGAAAGCAGATATGCAATTTGTACTGTAATGAGGTTTAGTTATTATAAACTAAACTGTGATGTTGTAGGAACATAGGAGAAAGATGAGCACTATTGTTATATTGGACAAATTCAGTCTTTCAGCCTTGGAGCATAATTCTTCAATGATCAGTAAAGGAATTCTGCAGACCTCTGCTTTTCATGATCAGGCATTTTCTTGCCTAAATGTAACTGGTAATTTTGTAATAAGTCCCCTGCAGTATGACTTAAGTGTTTTTACTTGGAACCAGACCCTCCCTGCCAAGTATGAACCCTGACCTCTTAAGATACTAATAAAAATAAAAGGGTCATTATCATATCTCAGTTGTACTGGTGATTCTCACTACTGTATCTGAAAATCAGAATTTGAAACAAGTCTTTACTGTCATAAATATGCACATTTCCTAAGGGAATAGCTTTTTTAGCTCTGAAGCAGCCTGGTTGCAGCAAGCATTTCTAGACATTATTTATTCTAGTTAATTTAAATGAACTAATTTCCCTCTCTCTCCTCTCTGTCCCTTCTTCCCTCTCTATTTTCTTTTCTTCTTTCATTGGTATACAATTAGTCTAGCTTCCCTCCCTAAATAAACTTCATGAAAAAATTTAGATTTCAGTGGGTGCATCTACACATGTGCTTTAACGAGCAGTAGCTTATTCTAGTACACATTAAAGCAGTGCATAAAAAGCTGTGCTAATACGCTAATGTGCAATAGACTAGGCTACTGCGCATTAAGCATCACCTAAGAAGTATGTGCTTGTGCTACTACACATTAGTACAACCTAATGCACATTTATGTAGTACCTCATACTGGAGGTACTAAATTTAATGCACATTAGGAAAAATGCAGTAATGCACATGTAGACATGCCCAGTTTGACTAGAAATGCCAGTGTCACATCAAAAGAATTTTATAATGACATTCTTTTGTACAGAAAACGGTTCTATTTCTTGGCTTGTTTGGTTTTTTTAATCATTCAAATTAAAGCTTAAGATGAACAAAAAATAAACAGAATCCAATGGATCTATTCTGACATTTAATTATATAATAATAATTACACCCAAAATGCTTTTTTTCATTTCAAAGTGCAAAGAGACTGAGGCAAAGCCTAGTAGCATTTTTTCCCCACCAGAACTGAATGTATGGAGTCATTCCTAGTCTAAAAGAGATGTTGAGAGAATTCTTCATTATATTCTGAAAATTGCCTGATTTTTAAATTATATTTTACTTTCCCTCTAAATTTAAAATAATTAAGTAATTTCCCCGTTCAATGGTGACAGTGGAGGGATCCATTGGATTTTCTGTTGATATCAAAATATGCAGTCGATTGAATGATCCAACTGGCTAAACATTCTTGGATGCTTTATAATTTTTATGATAGTCCTTGATCCATGTTGCCCCTAATAAGTTGGCAATAAAATGAAAAAGGAGATCTAACATGAGGAAATTGCAGCATATCAGTGACTGTTATGCTGGAATTCCTTTCCTTCCAATGAAAATGTACTGTGCTATGCCAAATGCTGTAAATAATTCCTCATTCTCTTTCCCATCAATGCTAAGATTGTGTTTGTAACTTTCTTGCTAGCTACCTTCAGTTAGTGGAGAAAGGAGACTTGGCTTACGTGATATTTTCTGGGACCTAATGTTTATCTGGATCCAGAAATACACATTTCATCCAGGGTTAACTGCAAATTTATATTTTTCAGGTCTTCAAAATGTCACATGTGTCACTGTATTACTATGTCTCTGCAGTATGTCACCCATGATGAGTTCAAACTGTGCGCCAATATGAACTTATCGTTATCCAGTCTGCTCAATATGATAATGCCCTTCACCAGTCAAATTAAATTTGAACTCTGTCACAGCTCCTAAGCTACTGTTCCTCATTTTTTTTCATATTGTCATGTACCCATGCTATGGCTTTTTCGAATGTACTTATCTCTATCATTAATTTTACCTGTATCTGTAGTACTGAGTGATATGATTTACAGCTTAATAGAATGACTTTTTAAAACATTAGATAAAATGAGTAAATCAGTTTTTGGAAGAGGCTGCAGCCTGGAGTTCTGCAGGTGGAATTACTTTTCCTCCTTTCTTTACAATCTTAAGTGGGTTTCCCAAGTTCTATATACTAGTAAGAAAGTATTGGCTAGGGATTCTTTTGAAGTTTTCTGTGCATAAGCTGGTATGAACCATACGTGGTGATTAATCTCCATTTACTCACTAGTCACATCATGATCCACTTCAGAGAACAGAGTCAAAATTCTCACATCCTGACTGCTTGCCCAGTAACCTAAGGTGAAATCACTTGTCCAGAAGGTGGTAGGCCTGGATCCTAGGGCCCCTTCATTTTGAAGGAATTTTAATCCACATCTTTCACTTCCCACGAGATTGCTGCAGCCACCTGACTACAAAATAAGCAGGGTGAGGGGATTCTTCATCCAACCTGTTGGAGGTAAACCGGTAGCCAGTTATGTAAGATTCATAAACCAGAACAAAAATAATCAAGAGGAAGACATGCCAAGTGACTAGAGCACTTCGCTGTGGCAGGGGGTGGGGAAAGGAATTAGGTTACGGAGGAATGTCCTGGGTTCTGGCCTCTGCTCCTAGCACTGTTTATGAATGTTACACTGCACAATCATTGATTGAAAAATAGAAATAACCTTGCATCAGAAAAGTTAACTAGCTGGTTGAGAGTTCATATTAGAGTCCCTGATATACTCTCAATGTTTCCAATCAACTATATTCCAATCAACTCTGTTTCCCAGCAGCTCCTACTGACACCACTCCAGCTAGTCTCAATGGAGACCCTAGCAGTGGGCCCATGACAGCATGGGGCTGTGATGACCCCACACTCCCAGAGTCTCCATGGAGACTGGCTGGGTTGGTGTCAGCGAGGGCTGCTGGCAAATGGAGTTCACAGCTGGCTACATCCAGCCCTCAGGTCAGACTTTACCCACCCCTGGGCTAGACCCATTGGCTTCCTTCTTTGAGAACTCATGGAAGTGCGGTGAAGTCCCAAATGACTAGTGAACAGCCAATATAGTGCCCATCTTTAAAAAAGGAAAGAAGACGACTCCAGGGGATTACAGATAGAAGTTACAGTTTGACCACAATACCAGGAAAGATTATGGAGAAGGTCATCAAGGAGCCTATTTCTAAATACCTGGAACAGAACAAGGTGATCAGGAACAGCCAGAATGGATTAATCAAGAAAAGCAAATTTCTGATTAACTTGATTTCCTTCTATGACAAAGTGACAGGCTCTTTGGATAGGGAAGAGCACTGGATGTGATACACCTTGACTTTAGCAAGGCTTTGGACAATCTCCCATAACAGTTCTCCATTTCATTAATAGGCTTGGCAGGATTAGTTTTTTAGCAATAAATATCAATAAACAGTGAACAATGAACAAAATTCATTTGTTTCACTTTTTATTGATTTAAATGTTTAGGATTGTAGAATATTAGGGGTGTTTTTTCAATTTTTAGCAATTTACATTTGTTGCACAAAATTAAGGGTGTGGGGGGACAGACAAATTAGTAATGACAGTATACTGTTAAAAGCCTTATAAAATCACATGTCAAAATATAAAAAGTAAATATCCATAAATCTGAGAATAGTCTATCCTCCATTTTACCGTGCTGGTGGTGTTTGAAGACTGGTATTGTGGTCAAACTGTAACTTCTATCTGTAATCCCCTGGAGTCGTCTTCTTTCCTTTTTTAAAGATGGGCACTATATTGGCTGTTCACTAGTCATTTGGGACTTCACCGCACTTCCATGAGTTCTCAAAGAAGGAAGCCAATGGGTCTAGCCCAGGGGTGGGTAAAGTCTGACCTGCAGGCTGGATGTGGCCTGCTGTGAACTCCATTTGCCAGCAGCCCTCGCTGACACCAATCCAGCCAGTCTCCATGGAGACTCTGGGAGTGTGGGGTCATCACAGCCCCATGCTGTCATGGGCCCACTGCTAGGGTCTCCATTGAGACTAGCTGGAGTGGTGTCAGTAGGAGCTGCTGGGAAACAGAGTCAGGTCACTGGCTGGATCCACCATTTTGCCCACTCCCGCTCTAGCCAAATTACTTTAAGACTGCCTCAGCCAATTCTTTTGGTACTCTGGGGTACATCCCATCTGGCCCTGCCAACTTGAAAATATCTAACTTTTCTAAGGAATCTCTAATCTGTTCTTCTGCTACTGTTGGCTGCTTGTTCCTTCCCTTTCCTTGAAGTAACTACTAGAATAGAAGCTAGTGGAAGGAAGGAGGAAGGAAAGAGGAAGATTAAGCCCAAGGATAAGTCCCAGTGGCTTCAGATACCCCTCCCCCCCACCCCACCCCTGAGAATATAGTTGATTGGAAACATTGACAGTATATCAGGGACTCTAATAAACTATTCATAAATCTGGCAGCAGGAGACAAGACAAGGAAAGATGGGCTTAAATTGCAGCAAGGGAAAGTGAGGTTGGATAGCAAGGACTTTATCACTATAAGGGTGGTTAAGCACTGGAACAGGCTACCAAGAAGAGCTGTAGAATTTCTGTCACTGGATGTTTTTGAGCAGGTTGGACAGATACTTGACTGAAATGGTTTAGTCAGGCATGATCCTTGAGCTGAGAGTTGGACTAGATGACCTCCTGAGGTTCCTTCCAACCCTATTAATCCTTCACTTTTTTCCTTTCTCATTTGCAGTCAAAAGCAAGCAACTCTCTAGATACATCCACACAATATTTTAAGACTAGGTCCAAAACTAATGGACTCATAATAATATTATTTTTGTTACCTCTTAACAATAGAATAAATGGGTTTTTTAACAGGGACTGTGTTAGGTAGGTTAAAAAAAAATTGAAACGTTATATATTCAGCCAATTCTTCTTACAATAGCAATATTTTTAGGCATTACAGTGTGGTCCTGGTAGAATATGTCTCTTTCCTTTCTCCAAACTGTTAGTGCCTCCTGAGAAGTTCAATGGTGCAGTGGCTTCTTCAAACTTCTTCTCTGATTACAAGAGGCAGTAGAGAGTGGCATCTGATAGACTACTAACCCAGAAGCTTGTAAGCAGCAACTGACTTCATAAAATGCTTAAAAATTAGTCTATAACAGTTGTTCCCAACTTTTTTAGACTTGAAGCACCCCTAGATAGCTTTGAGCCATCTCATAAAATGGCAGCTCTTAGCTTTCAATTTTTTATTTTTTTTTAACTGTAGAAAAATAATAGATCAATTCTTCTATTGCAAAGAACTCAGAAAAACCGTGACAGGCTAGGATGTTTTTAATACCATGGGTTCCTATTTGAAATCTCTGGGTGCATCCCAAAGAGCATGCATGTGCAGGGGTGCATGTTTCCTGTGGGACAAATAGCAGTAGCATATATTTATCAATTATTTAGGTTACTTCTGATTCATGGAATATCCCTAAGCAACTTGTAAGTTCATTGAATATATTTATTTGAAATTTATCAGACTTCATATTTGTGCCACTGCTATTTGTCCTTGGGCATGGCCCTGCACACATGAACAACTTATGCTTCCTGAGGCTGCAGGGGCACAGCAACCACCTGCAGATGGCAGCAGTGGTGTCAGCTTCAGGGGCATGGCCTGCCTGCAGTGACAGTGGCAGCAAGAGTGGGCTTTGTGAGGGCTGCCCACAGGTGGCTGTAGTGACACCAGCGGTGAGGATGAGTGGAGCGGGGACCTCCTGCAGGCAACTGCAGCAGTGTTGGCAGCGGGGGGGTGGGGGGTTGGTGAGCAGCAACTGCCCGCAGAAGCTGGCGGCAGCATTGGCAGTGGCCAATCTCAGGGAGGGCACGTGACCCCTCTACACATCACCTATGCCTGCACACATGCTCCAGTGTGCAGTGAAGTGACCCAGGTAGGGCAGGAGAGGTTGGGGCCAGCACCTATGCTGACCCCAGCAGCTATACCTAGGGTCCTCAGGGCCTCCAGGGGCAGCAGTGGTTGGAGCCTGGCAGACAGCCAGAGCATGGCTCTGGGCAACCAGGCTTTGGTTTCTGGTGGTGCATGCTGCATACGCCATGCCACTTTTTTTAGCAGCAATTTTTTTTGCACTGGAATCTCCTGGTGTCAAAAAAAGCTGCCCCACTGCAAATGAGCAGCACAGCGAATGGGTGCATGTGTGCTGTGTGTGGTTTGTGATGCCTTAGGCAGCTCTTAGCAGCAAAGGTGCATGCTGTTTGGGACATGCCTTTTGGGTTTATCATGTGAATCTTGTTTGCATACCTGTACAGTGCTAACATTGTATGGCACCCTGCAGCAGCCTTGAAAGAATCTCAAGTGTTCCCAGAGTGTCATGTCACCCTGGCTGAGAATCACTGGACACATGGGTGACCGGTGCCTCCTAAGACTGCGGGGGCACAGTTTGTGGGAGGCAGTGTCAGCAGCGGGGTAGCAAGTGGCGACCACCCACAGAAGCTCGCGGTGGTGGCAGCCAATCTCAGGGGGGGGCCGGCCCCCCCCCCCCCCCCCCCCCATACTCCTCCTACTAGTCACCTATGCTGGTCTACAAGGGACTAATCTGCCCTGCCTTCTGCCCGACTTCAGACTAACACTGCTAACTACCTCTCTTTGATTATAAGAGGTTATATTCCTTCAGTCAAAGAACAGAAACATTACTATATATAACTTAAGTGACCAATCATGATTGACAATAAAACACAAAGTTGGTATATTGAATTCTGGGTACTTGTAGCAAAGTGTTTGGTTGATATGAGAAAAAATTGCAGAGATATCTGATAAATGTCAAATAAATATATTCAATGAATGTATCATTTGCTGAGGGATAGTCCATGAGCCAAAAGTAACCCAAATACTTGGCTAAAATACTCTGCTATGCTTTATTATTATTCGTAATAATAATAGCATTAGTAGTAATACTTCATTATAAATAGCATCAGCTAGAACTGGGCTGGTAGCTATGTAGCCAAAGGTGAAGATCTTCACATCAGTCTGAACACCTTATAGGTGCTTTATGCTATTTGAAGCTAATATAAAAGCCATCCACCCTGTTCTATCCAGCTAAGGTGAACTTTAATAGTCTAGACTTGAAGTGACAAAGGCATGGATAATTAGTGGAAATAATTATATCAGGGGGAAATGGGCACACTGTCTTGTACAAAAAAAAAAGAATGAAAAAAGAGATATGTGACTACAGTATTACACCAGCCTACTTTAATGTGACTTCTAGAAGAGGTCAGTGTAGCAAGCCATCACCATAGTAAAACATTCTGATAATCAGTTTAAATAAACAACAGGAACAGGCAGACTAATACTCTCAGCTAGAGCTCTGCCAGGTATTACGAAAGCATGGAAAGAGTTTTATCTTCTATCTCAGTGCACCATGATAAACCATGTATCATCGGCATTTTCATAATATTATGATCCTTTGTTCCTCGTAGTCTGATCTGGTGGCTTCATACTTAATATACATGGGTTTTACTGCAGGTTGTGAGCACTTTGGACACCTATACACGTGACAGATCTCTGCTCTGATGTGAGCCAATTAGTACGCATTAGAGCAGACTTGATTAATCGAGTCAGCTGGACCGTGCTAATTAACACACCCCAGCAGCCTCTGCATCACATGTATTCAGCACTGCTGCAAGTCAGAATGGCAGTGGGGGGTGCTTTAACTAAAGCTTGTTCAATGAGCTTTAGCTAAGGCGCCTCACCATCATTTTGAAGCATGGGATGCTGACTACGCGTGACACTGCAGGTGCTTGAATTAGAGCGGCTCCGAGAGTCGCTCTAATTCAAACGCCTGCAGTGACACATGTAGTCAGACTCTAATTAAAGCACCCCCTCTCAGCCCCGGAGCATGTATATAGATGCTGTTTGTGCTTAGAAGTTACTAGAGCTTACCATAACACAGACTTCATGTAGACTATAAAAGGTTGGGAGAGATTAATTTTGATACTCTCAGAAAGAACTAATTTCTAATTCTATCTTTCCAGATGAGACTATTATGGTCACCTTGTAGTAGATTTTTCCACACTATTATGGTAAGATAATCTCTTTTCCTGGTCATTTGTCCTGGGGGAAATAGAGAATAGGTCACTGTGGCCACCATTCTATCTGAATACTCTGCTTGTTCCTGGTGAAGAACCAAGAGGCTCTGGGACCTCTGGGTCTTGTGAAGAAGGCTTTGTTGCTTAGAAGCTTAACAACAGGCATGAGCAATCTACCCCTCTGGTTGGCCATAATGTGGCACAACTACTATCCTTTAGGGAGTGACCATTTAGGGTTTTTTTTCTTAATGATGCTGCACTGCCAGACAGTTGCATATCTTATGAAAGATGTCATGCAGACACTTTTTAATGAAGCCTTAGACATATTTTGCATACTTTTACCCAGCAGCCTAGCTACACTTCAAAGTTTCAATATTTTGATTGATCTTACTGATACTGTTTGGAAAATCTTCAGTAGCTGGTTGGGGGTAGATCCCACAAGAAGTCAATACATTTCTGAAGGAAATAATTCTCTAATGTACAGAAACAAATTATTTTTTTGTGGTGTTAATTCTGTTTCCGTTCTATTTGTACCCTTTCGTGACCATGATTTTCTCCTTGCTGTATCATTCACTAACTATAGCCCACAGCAGTTAATTTCTCTAATTCTCCATCCCACTAATCCACTTTATTTGTTTAGCTGACAGGCTTTTGATGCAAATGGGGCCATAGTTTGCAAAGACTTCTTGGACATTTCAAGCTTTCTTGTTTTTGGTGCTATTCATAGGTTATTAGTGTTTATATACCATTTGCAAATTGTGCCAAAGTTTCCACCTCTATGGAAGTGGTCAGTATTTTATGATTGCCAAATGTATTTATTTATGGCAAAAAATATTGATATAACCAAATGCAAACTAGGCATGCTTACATATGGCTGTCCAACCAAGAAATATACAATATAAGCCATTTAATGAAAAATGACTTAAAAAAAAATTAAGTAAAGACATTGTGGTAGTGTTATAAGTTAACTATTAACCCCATTCTCCCTAGCACTCTTAATATGTCTTTGATACACATCACAACACTTTCCCCAGTGCTAACCATGTTAATTTTGTATGAATCCTACCACCAACAAGAATTGGAATCTTTCAGTTATTACACAAAACAAGCCTTAATCCACTTAATTTTTTACGTTATCTCCTTCTACAGCTGTGTGAAGACTTGCAATTCCAGTCCTCACAGCATTCTGTAAACTTTCCCCTTGCTTCATTTCATGCACAAATTGCCATAAATAGTTCATGTTTGCATGAATGCAAGATCCCACATTTACAAATTACTGTAGTTGCAGTTCATTGCAAACTTCTAGCTGTTGCCAGTGTGTATGAGTAAGTGTATTTGAGTTTTTAGGAGCTCGCCAGTCCTAGACATGAGGAAAAGGACCATATTATTGGATCATCATTTGCAGGTTTATATTAGAAGATAATATAGAAAGGGAGAGGGGTAGATCAAGGATTAGACAATTATGAGCAAGCGAACATGTTCCCATTACATATCTACATCTACATCTACTCTGTAGAATATATCTGTACATATATCTGTAGCTTTTAATATAGACCTAGATATCTATAAATGCTTGGCTGCTCCAGAAGTGCACAAAGAGCTGGTGATTATAAAACATCGTTCAGGCATATGAACCATTCTGCCTCAACATGCTTTGTGGCTCCAGATACCCTAAAGGGAATGGGGAAGGAAGAGACCATTGTCCTATTCCTTTACCATGTGCTGCATTAGGTACCTTACCACTTATGTGTAAAGTAACTTCAAGAGGCATTTTGCATAGGGGATCTCTGTAGACACTCAAGAACAGGCCACTGTTGAAATAACTTGATGAAGGTATTATAATAACAATGCTTAAAAATGTATTAGAGATACATGGACAGAGAAATGAGACTGGTATTGTACATAACATTGTTACTTTTACACAATATAACTTGTTACACAGAAGGATGTCTTTACATGTTTGTGGTTCTAGTGTATATCCTTAATAACACAGCATGTTACATTAATGTGATAATATACACTAAGCTGTTTGGAACTTGGGTGGGAGGAATAAGTTTCAACAAAAGATAGATATTTAGTAGGCAGGCCAAGAAAACAACAAATTTACCTGAAAAATTCTGAGATTTTGAAATTTTTGTTTGATCCAATTTAAAACAAAAATGGCATCTTTTGAAATTTTTCATAAAGCAACATGGGAGGGCAAGACTTATTCCACAAAAGCAAATAGTTACGGAAAACCCAGGTTCAAGCTTCCATATTGCTTAACTTCAGGCTACAAAGTCAGCTTCTCAATCTCTGGTTTAAGGAGCAGCTAGCTCCAAAAGGAGAGAATGAGAGAGAAAAAAATTGGGTGAGACACTCTCTTTAACCAGAAAGTCCATCCTGGACCCAAGATAAAACTTAAATTGAAACCAATGGAGTAGGTATCTATGCATACAGAATACTGCTACTTGCCTACTAAGCAAAAAATATCATTGGAAGCAAACTGCCCCAGATTTTTAAAAATATGTAGCTGTTGCTCCACAAAGTGTTGAAATTACCAGGTGATTTCAGAAGCTAAAACCATTTCTGACCAAGTTTCATACCACTGCTGAGAAACAAGACCCACCTGCTTATTCCTACTCTGTGTAGGCCCAAGTAGAGTAAGTTGAATCAATGGCCCAGAAAAGAGCTGTGCGCCTAAAAACCCTCTGAGCTATCACTTTGTCTAACTGCTGGACTAGAGAAGAGACATAACGGGCATGTCTACACATGTACTTTAAGGCTCAAAAGCTTATTTTACTGAGCACTAAAGCATCACATTAAAAAAAATGTGATATTATGCTAATGTGCAGCAATATAGGCTATTGCACATTAAACATCACTTAAAAACTGTGCAGATTCATTACTGCACATTAAGGCAGCCTAATGTATATTTCTTAGTACCTCACATTGGCGGTACTAAGAAAAGGGCCTTAATGCACGTGTAGATGCTCCCACTGAAAGTGAGGGCTTGATTTTCAGCAGCAGTCCCAAGCTTGGAGGCATGGAGGAAGTAGAGACATGGACCAAGTCTCACTGAAACTCCTTGTGGGTAAAGAAAAGGTAGAAAATTAGGAAACGTAAGTGTAATATATAAGTTTAATAGGAGGAAGCACAGGAGCAACTGGCATTAGTGCCCACAGACCTAATGCCCCTATCTTATGATGATCTAATTGCTAAATAGTGGTAGCTAAATTGCTAAATTGTTCAAAGGATAAACTTGCATATTAAATTGTATTATGGAAAGCTCCTGTATTAAATTATTATAAACTTACTCCCAGAAGCATCAAGAATTTAACAAATGACAGAAGTATTCATAAGTTGAGACTCCCTAAATGTTACTAAGAAAAGCATAGAAATTAAGACAGCTACATATTTCTGACAGTATACAGTACATTTAAATAAAATATAACCCTGCCTGCAGACCTACAAAGTCTTACTTGGAACTATATTTAACACTCATAAAACATAGGAAAAAAAACTTAGTTTCAGGTTTGGGAGCAGTTGCGTTGAAGCAATATTACTACAAAGTCTTCATTCAAATTCATGGCTTCCTCAAAACTGAGTAGAATAAAGGTGCCAATTCTGGAATCTTCTCGCAGGCAGGTGAGACCCTCTTATTGAAACCAATGGGGCTATTTGCAAACCTATGTGAATAAGACTTCCATAATCAGTCCCAAATTAAACAAATGTGTCAACAAAATGGGCTGAGAACACCAAAATGTTAAAATCTTTCTTCATTTTTTGTTGTGCTTGTTTGTTTGGTTTTGCTCTGCTACTGTACAGAGAAACTAAAGTTTTACAGAGAAACTAAAGTTAAGGTGAAAATTGCATCTTGGGTCATCTAGGATAGGAACTTTCTATGGAAAGGACCTTTTTCTTTTTTTTTAAGTTGGTCTCCAGCCTGTCTTCCTGCTATTTCAGTGGCTTTCTCCATCTTATTCATGCAATCCTTCTGCTAGGTGTTGTAGGCAGTTACAAGAGCCAGGTTCAACTAGATAGAGGTCACTCATAAAAATAACATAACAGCTCAAGACCTAACTCAGAAACCTGGGACAAACAAATGTCTTCATAAAAAACAAAGAAAACTCTTAGGGAAAAGGAGCAAAACATTCGTGTGAGAAAAAAACAACACAGAGGAACATTCTGCCTATTTCCTACTCTTTGTCTACTGGTCCAGGGAGGTTATTTGCCTGCTTGCTCCTTCGAGTCTTTTCAGAAGGTCTGGGAAGCCACACAGTGATGAAAAGGGAAGAGTTTCTTATTCTCTTTCCTGACCCAGTATGAGCATGTAGCCCAAGCTAAAATGCAGCCCTTAGCTAAAGAAACAGCTTGCCCAACACTGCACTGTTAACCCTGATACAATAATTAAACAGTATTCAGTAGTGCCATGGGTGAGAGGATACATATACTGATCAGCCCCATGATGCCTGTGCTCTATACTAGTATCACAATACTCTTCTATCCATGCATATGCCTTGTATCCTGCTCAGACCACAAGTCCAGCACCAAGTGCTAGTAACCTTAGATATCAATGCTTCATGTGACAAATAAAAAAGCAGATTATTGATCTTCAGTACACTTATGATAGTGTTGTGTCTCCCCACTCAACTGGAGAACTCCTAGTCTTTCCTGACCGCTCCTGTGAAGTGTATGAAGTGCTTGGACTCACTGTCAACTTTGTGGAAACCAAGATACGTTACCAACCCACATCAAGCCAACCTGCTGCTCCTTCACATATTACAATTAGAAGGCAATCCTTGGAGAATGCTGAGCATTTTGGCTACCTGGGTAGACACCTTTCCCCCAAAAATAAACATAGATGATACTATTCAGAATCAGGTAAAATTGGCCAGTGCTGCCTTTGGACATCTCTGAAATTGTGTCTTCAATGATCATGACATCAGGATCCAAACCAAACGTCTCATTTACCAGGCTGTTGTTATCTCTACCCTGTTATATGGGTGTGGAACTTGGATGACATATCTGAAACATCTGAAAGCTTTGAAACGTTACCAACTGCGGTATCTTTGGAAAATTCTCCATATCCGCTGAAAGGACAGAAGAACAAATGCCAGTGTTCCAGATCAAGGAAACACTACCAGTATTGAAGCCATGTTTATATGGCAGCAGCTCCATTGGACAGAACATGTCATAAAGATGCCTGACAACCAGCTCCCAATACAGGTCCTATACTCCCAACTTACCAATGGTCACTGCTCTAGAGGTGGACAAAAGAAGAGATTCAAGGACACCTTGAAGGCCAATCTGAAGAAATGAGATATTAACATTAATGCAGACCTTGTTCCCCAAGGTCTGGAACAGCCTGCCACCAGAGGTGGTTCAAGCGCCTTCATTGAACACCTTCAAGATGAAACTGGATGCTTATCTTGCTGGGATCCTATGACCCCAGCTGACTTCCTGCCCTTTGGGCGGGGGGCTGGACTCGATGATCTTCCGAGGTCCCTTCCAGCCCTGATGTCTATGAAATCTATGAAATGCTTGGGAGACTCAAGCACTGAATTGTGCCCAGTGGTGCTGTGTTATATGACAAGGCATTTTAAACAAATTTGCCTCACTATGAAGGTGGACAGGCACAAGAGACACAGGGGAAAGAGCTGTAACCTGACATCACCAGAATCTACTTCTTCCTCCCAGAACTATTTGGCATGTCTGCAATAAAACATGCAGACCTTAGGTCAGCCTCCTCAGCCATCCACAGACTCACCAATGACTTCCCTATTTACTGGAAGACTGTCATCCTTGTATTGAGGGACTGCCAGCAATGATGCTAGTAACCTTTGATATCAGTATTCCATATCACAGGAAAAAAGCAAATTGTGCCAGATTAACATAGTATTTCTTTCATTGGCAGGGCACGGGGGTGCACGCGACTGCATGTGCACCCCCTGAGATTGGTAGTGCACCCCCTACAATTGTCCACTGCTGATGCTGCCAGAGGCACCTGTGGGTGGTCACTGCTTGCCACCCCTGCCCTTGCCACCAACACTGCCAGCGGCATCTGCAGGCAGCCACCGATCACCACTGGCCGCCGCCACCAATGCAAGCAGCATCTGTGGGTGGTCATTGACCGCTGGGCGGTGCTCGCCACACACCACCACCTCCCACTGCCAACACCACCACAACTGCCTGCAGGAGCTCTCCACTTCCTGCCACCACACCTCCACCGCTGCCACCACCTGCAGGTGGTTACCATGCCCCCGCAGCCTCCGGGGTCACACATCATTCATGATGTCTTTGATAACTGCTTTTATAGACAAAGGAAAAGTAGTATTTCTAATCTATCAGATCTCCAGTAAAGCATTTGTTACAATGCCACATAGGAAATTATTAGTTAAAATGGAGAAGATGAAGATTTGTATAGGAGCTGTAAGGGTGGGTAAGGAACTGGCTAAAAGGGTGATGATGATAGGTTGTGTTGAAAGCATCAAGCTGGAATACCTAAAGGACTGGTCATGGGATTCATCTATTTTAATATTTTTGCTAAAGATCTTGGTATCTATTAATAAAATTTGCTGATAACACAAAATTGGGGGTATCACTGATGCAGAGGGTGATTAGAATAGCAAAAAGAAAAAACTTGAGAATCTTGAAGACATAATTATTAGAAATGGGAAAAAATAATAGCAGTAATAATATACATTTTTAAAGATGAAAAAGATAGATTTCATAATAAGATAAAATATAGTGGACTCCTTAAATATATGCATAGCAGATGCCTCCAGCCATACTCGCTTGTTTTGTCTCATAGTCTTGTAATATATTTTGTGCTTTTTGTCAAGCATTTAGCAAAATGAAGCAAGTAAATTTAGACTTCCAAAAAGATCAATAGCTACCCAGTTTGATTTGGCAGCTTTTGGAAAATTAGTCTGGTGAGTCTAAAGATGGATTAAGCACCTTTTATTTATAGAAGGATTTAGCTATTCAAAAATATTACACCAGCTTTCTTTTAAAAACATAAGAAAAATCATAGAAATAGTAACATCAGTATTGGTTAAGACCAGGTAAGTCAAACTTGAGATGAAGAACTCTAAAATGACTAAGGCTATGAACATTTTAGACAATGTGGAACAAAATTGGAGCCAAAATAAAAGATATAGCATTGGTATTAAAAGAAGCTGTGGAATAACCAACACAGCTATTATCTGTGAACCAAATAAGATCTAATCAATCATACAGAATTTTGAAGTATTTTGGGCAAAGAACAGAACTTTTAAAGGGAAATATGCTATTTTGGATTCATAACATTAACAAGCTAGGTATCTGATCAAGAGAATAACTGGTCACAAAATTAAAGATAATTTAATTAGCAATCTTTTGCTAACTGCAATCTATTGCTTCAGTAGTCTGTAGAGTTGAAAACCAAGATTGAGATGATTCATACCAATTGCTCGATGTCAGATGGCTTGGTTCATGAGATGCAAATTCCTTCTCAACCTTCTGAAAAAGCGTGCATGAATTTCCTTCTCTGTGGTAGAGAGACTAAATCCCTGAGATTTTTAGCCTATGTGTAGACAAAGCTTCCTCTAAATTCATCAACACTACCTTCATCCTGTGATGCTAGGGAAATATTGAGGTGTTTCTGGGCTCCCACTAATACATAAAATCTATATAGACCTTTTTACGTATCTAGATCTTTTTATTCATATTTAATCTGTGACTTACACTGACAAACTAGGATAAATATATTCATTTTTCACAGATAGGAGAATGAAATATGAAGATGTTGAGCAGGTAGTCTAAGTTTACACAGAGGGCTAGTTACAAGGCCCCTGGCAATGTCGCCTCACTAAAAACCAAAGCGGGGAAGAAAGAAGGTTCTCTACGCAGAAAAAGGAAGGATAAAACAAAAGAGCTTCAGACCAAGGCCAAATAAATTACACAAGAATCTGGTACTGAGTGTTTCTATAAAGGCTGAATATTTTTTAATGGTTTTGTTGGTGTTGCTATAGTATGTAAAGTTTTTATGACTTATTTACGTCAATTCTGTGTCATTTCTGAAAGTGCTTTTTTCTATAAAAATATCTAAAAAACAAGTTTCATCATGTTAATGTTCTTTTAAGTCCCCTTAAAGCCAGTTCATCTTCCTCCATAGGTCAGTGACAAAGTTTGATTGATTTCAATGGGGCAAGACTGAGCTCTTCAGTACTTGGCTCTGGTACAAGCTGTAAACTGTGAGTTGGGCTGAATGTTATGTTTTGTTTTAACTCTCGTTATTCCTTAAGACATGCATTTACTTTTATAGAAGGAATAATACAATGCAAATTTTCTCCAGCATCTAAAAGCATCATATATTTTTCTGTTCTGTAAAGTTTATAGTGAAACCAATATGAAAGTTTTAGAAGGAGCTACAAATTAAAAATATGTATATAGTATATGGGTAATTCTCAGGAATTCTGGTCTAGCTGTGGTATCATCCTTGAAGCCTTCCTGCTTAGTGTCAGGTACATCTCCATCCATTCAGGTATATATCCAATAATTGCTGCTTTTGGGCTAGGCCATAACAAGTCTTACTTAACAAAATTTGAGAGAGAGATGTACTTCATGCCCCTCTGTCTGATTCTTTCAGATTAGACCAGCAGGAGGAAGCAGAATAGAAAACAGGAGATATTCCCATACTGTGAGCAAGTGGGTGAGGAAAGGCAGCAAGGAGAATAAACCCTGCTTCTGCTTTGCCTACCAACAGCTGGATATAGAGTGGCAACCAGATATTCCACAAAAAATAGAGTGACGCAATTCACTTCTGTCCCACTTAAAAAGGGGCTAGCAGAAGAAATGACACTGGGCATGTCTACACTGCTAAAGACTGCTGCAGGGAAGCATGGAACATCTCCTTTACAGGTTATTTATCCCCCAAAAATGTAACGGTCACCTTTAATTTGGTGCTGAGCGCATGTCCTAAGTTCTCTACCTTGGGTGTATTTTGGGCATGTAGCAGTGGTTCACTTGT
>NW_005842083.1:2059207-2131059 GCF_000455745.1 Alligator sinensis | reverse complement strand
GGAAAAGAGCCCGTAGTGTAGATGTGCCATGCTTCACTGCAGCACTTTCTAGTGGGTCCTAATTCATTGTCGGCTTGTGAGGCACGGCAGCTACATGCTAAACCTTAGAGTGGATTGTAAAGTTATAGACCAGCCATTACAATGTAGTTTATTGTGATGGTTGCAGTTTTGGTTGCTTTGTGATTAGTTGTTTGTGTGACACTATGATCTTCTCTTCAGTTAGGGGAAAGGTAATAAGTATGCTTATATATCACATTGCTAGGAGGATGCATGATACATAGTAATAATGGTCCTTTTTTTACTGTTAGCTTTTTCTGCTCCTTTCAAAGTTCTTGAAACCAAATGGTTACTTCTCAGATTTGTTATCTGGAATGATGTCTTTGTCTGTAGCTTATTTATGTGAAGTTTGTTTTGCAGTCCTGATGTTCAAATTTTGAGCTGTTTTGCTTGAACACATGGGTCACACAGGCAGTTTCTGCTCCAGACTGCATGAACATAACTCTTGGAATTAGATTTCTTGTGTGAATATTATTTCTAATTAACTATCTGCAGTTATTTTGCAATAGTCAGTTAAAAGGGGCTGCTGTTTTGTCAAATGTTCCTACCAAAAATACTCACGTCCTAGATATTTGCTAGACCCTTTAGAAGAATATTCACAGGATGCTTAAACAAAAGGGATGTGAATACAGTCAAAAGTCTTGTTTACAAATGTGAACAAATATTCATGAATTTTATTTTGTAGAATTTTATCAACTCTAAGGATTGCATTAAACACCCGTTTCTCTCCATTTGGGAATGTAGAAGGATGGTTTAATATTTTTGTGAGTATTTTTTACTGACCAATTGCCACATTTATACTAGAACTGTTATAGGGTTTGGGTTTTTATTATAGTAATGATAAAATATTGTGATAGATGGCAGTTCATCTCAGCTAATGGCACTAAAAGCAAAAAGGCTTATTCCTAAGGAATATTCACAGCTTGTATAAATACAAATCTTTTTCTTTTCAATATATGTAGTAAGCCACTTTTAGTCTAAAGGATCACTCTGTCTGCAGTCCCAGTCCTTGGTAAGCTGCCAAACACAATAGGGCATTAATTAACATGTGCCAGGGGTTCATCAACATGCACAGTGGTAGAGTGCAATTGCAGGCTTTTTTCCTTCTCCTTTGCATGTCTGTGTAATTCATGAAAGATCTACTCCAGTATGTAAATCAGTTCTTGCTAAACGCCCAGTAATACAGTTCCCTTTATTTTCCAGGGCTGTTGTTGAATTTCTCACACATCCAGAAAAGACATTTACTTTGTCTCTTTTTCATGTTCAAAATCCATTTGCAGGCTGCAGATGGTAAAAATAACATATTTGTTTACTTGCCATACAGACTGCTCTGTAAATAAATCATCTGATAAACTACAAAAAAGGAACAGAATGAGATTCATTTCCCTTAATGTTGTACCAGTGGGAATGGTGGAATTACTCTCCCTGTTAGCCCAGGGTGACAGTAAGCTAGCCTGCTAACTTATATGAATGTAGCAAGAAAAACTGTAAGTCATACTGTATCTAGCTTTTACCAACAGCAGTGGGTAGTCAAATAAATCAGAGATGTAAATTAAATTTCAATTAGTTTTCAGGTAGACTTCATCTCCTTTTATCTCTAAGGAAACCAAACTCCCCTCCCATCTCCTTAGTTTTTATTATTACTCATATAAAATGGAATCGGCATTTAAGAGAAATCCCAAGCATTGTCCTTTTGTTATTTACTTATGTTAGGGGAGTGTGGAAGTGCTCCAATTAGGTTACCCATATCATTCACTTGCAGGAAATAATTTATAGCAGAGAAGTACTGGTAGATGGTAATAGAGAGACATTCTGTTATGCATTTATATCATATAAATCTGATAAATAAGATAGCCTGAGAACTTTATTTTTCCTTCCCTTTTTCATCTCTTCTCTTCCTCAGACTTCCTTCCACATAACACAAAGTCCTTCTCTGTGTTTCCTCGTTAGAGTTCTCCTTTGTCTGAGCCAAATCTGTTTTTGACCTATCAATCCCACTATTTGAAGATTTTCACCAGGGTCTGAGGTATTACCTATATTCCATAGCTCTGACTATTGCTGAATTAAAATCAGATGATCTCATAAGTATCCCCAGTAAAAGGGGTATGAAAAATTTCCCCTTTATAACATCAGCACATGTAAGATTTGAAGATATAATGGGGCAAATGCATCCCTGACTTAATGCCATTAACTTGACTTGTATTATACAGGGGATGCATGTGGCCCCAAAGCTAAACCAATTGTAATTGATCTACATACTGGTATATTGAAAGTTAAAATGCCTTTATTTCCTGTTTGTAAGTACTTCTTATATAAAAACAAGCATAAATAATTCTGTACATTTTTGCTCTTTTAGCTCCATCAAAAATAATAAAATGCTTGCCTTCCAAACGCTTGATCCTATAAGGAATGCTGGTAAGTTATGGCACGATGGTGCTGTCTGGGCTCCTGAAACACAAGATTGCTCCAACAAAGAATTACAAGAAGTCTGCAAAGAAAGGGATAGGAAGCAGTCCAATTTGTCAAGGTCCTTCTGTGATGCAAAAGCAAAAATACATTATGCCATTGCCCTGGAACACCAGTGATGTTAGTGTTAATGGTGCTAACTTTAGTGGATGCTGTGCATACAGATCTAGACATTGTATTAAAATTTATTCAAATGGTATCCTAATAAATTAAAGAAAAATGCCAAAAATCATTGCAATAATGCTATACTGTGTTGTGCTTTACTTCACTATAGCATGTATGTCTCCCACACTTTATTCCAAAGATTCCCTTTAAAAAAGTCAGTCTGTGACATCATTTTATGCAAATTGATATTTGAGAGATGCACTGTTTTACCTCTGCACTTGGAAGAGGCCATAGCTGTGTATCTACATGGTAACAATGACTATTTAATGGACCACTGTATCTTTTGACCCTAAGTATAATATAGAACTAATTGCCAGAGTGTATAAGATGTCTGCCAATACATATATCTATCTCTATACCTTATCTCTAAGTAGGTATAGGTCCGATTGTCTGATTTTCTGAACTTTAGCATTAGTGTAACGTTATTGGTTCTTAGTCAAACTATTATTGATATAGTCTAATACAGGGGTTGACAACCTACTCACATTGCCATTGGTTCCAGCCCATGGAGCTGGGATCTGGGCAGTGTGGGCTGGTAGGGGCTTTGCCTATGCCACACTGTATCATACCGCCCTGTGGCTAGGCAACCAAGCAGCAAGGGACTTTCTCATCCTGTACTGTAGCTGGGTGATGGCACGAAGCAGTGGCAGGGAGAAGCAGCAGCAGCAGCAGCTGTATCCTAACATGGGCCTCCCTAGGACCTGAACTGGGCCATTCCAGTCTGCTGCTGCAAAACCTTGCCACACGCTGCTCTAATATACAACAGGATGACATGCATTCAGAGCTAATCTATGATCTTTGTATTATACTTCTGTTTTTTCTGTAGACAGGTTTCTTCTGGAATAGATTTTTCTGTTTTGATTATTATATTTTGCTTGTTGGTTGTTTGCACGGAATTTAATTCTGGTGGCATAGCCATACAATTTCAGTTGACCAAATTGGTGTAAATGTTTAGCTAGATAAGAACATCTTAATACAGCTTTAACAAAGAAAATATAAACCTTTTAGCCTGACCTGTGGTGTTTGTCTCCTTCAGCTTCTACCCAGTTTAACTGTGGAATGGGGCTGCATGCTGGTATATGATCTGAATAAAAATAATGGGCACTATTTTCTTACTAATGCCTGGATGATTTATATGATAACTCCAGTGAGCGCTAAGGCAAGTAATGTGTTTGCAACCCCTTGCACATCATAGGCTTCCTCTTTCTACTTTTACACTGCATTTATATAATCACCAAGTGAAAATAATGCATTTATTGCTAGCATTCTATATAGCAATATATTACATTGTGATCTTCTAAAACGTCAAGTTACATCAACATAATGCAATAAAAGAGGCTACAAAGACGACAGAGGCGGGCACTTCTGTAAACACTGAAGGACAAATGAAACCAACACAGAAATCCAAAGATATCAGGAAGTATACAAGCATTGAGTCACACCTCATTTAGAAAAGCAAGTCATCTGTGCCGACATTTGACTCCAGCCATGTGACCTAAATATACAGTAGCACTGAAAAATAACTGCCCCATTATATTATCATTGCATGACAGAGAGCAGTAACACCTAACTTCTGCTAAGTAACCACTTGAGAGTGTTGTGAGAAATAATTTTAAGTATGTAATACATTATTGTTATTACCATCATCATCCATAGTTTCAATGGTGTATATTGATTTATATATTCATTTTAATTATAATATATCTAAAATAGCACATACCCCAAGATTTGAGTATTTTTACTATAAGTGAGTAATTTTAATCACACAAAAATGTAGTGTTTCTTCTTCCCAAATTAGAGAATAGTAATGGAAGAACATAAACAGTACTGTGCTAAAAGTTAGGAGTTATTCCAAAGAACCAGTCTATGGCACTGATACAGCAAGATATTTATGCATAAGCTTCACTTTGTGCAGATGTAGAGGTATTGGGAGAAAAAAAATAATGGCAACATTTTTAGCAGTCTGGCTTTTTTATTTTTTTTAAATCAAAATTGAATCTCAATTTTCCATTTGTCAAAACATTTTAGCCAGCTAAACTTTTATTTTTTTTTGCAGAAGTTTTGGGATTATATTGCAGACTGAATTTTGTTAAAATTGTCATTCAACACTTAAAATCCAGAATGTCTAACTGACCACTCCCACTGAAATCATTGTGATTGTTTATATGGTTGTTTATTTGATCCCCTGAGTTGGGAACTATCCAGAGTCACTTGCTGGATGCTCATCAGACTGCTGGTTTGTCCCTCATGACTAAAACTGCGCATTTTTCACTTCTGTTAATGAATCTCTTTCTTTAGCCTCACTGATCAGATGCTGTCTGTTACCTCATCACAGAAGTGAGAACTCATAGTCCAGTTGATTAGATATTACCACTCCAGCCAACAAAATCCATTTGCTTAAGTACACCTGCTCCAGAGAGCTAACTCTTTGGACAATCTTGATTTTCTCTGCAGAGACATGCTTGCTAAACTTCATAATACACACACTTTCTAACACAATGACTTTAGACAGCACTAAAGAAATGCAGCTCTAGACAAAACAAGATGATTCGATGCCAAACTTGCCTGGGCTTCCTCACCACTCTGGAGTGTTCTTTAGCATTAGGTCAACGTCTTCTACGAAGTCTAGGTTTCTCCCCTTCCTTTTCCTACACTTGACTTCTCTGGAGCATGGGATAGAATAGATTTGGTTTCAAATGACTTTTTTTTTTTTTTTTTTTTTTTTTTTTTTTTTTTTTATAACCAGCCTTTGTCAGGTAACACCCTGAGCAGCCTTCTCAGGAGATCCAAATCCCTACCAGGTGATCTAGGGCTTAATTATCGCATTCCTGATAACTCTGGTTTGTCCTTGGCAATAGTCTGATTTTTGTTGGTAGGGGTTTTCGTGTGAACATAGGATTGCAAATTTTAGCAACCCTTTATTGTTTGCTATGAGTCACTGTGCCTTGGAATTTCAGCCCAACATAGATTCGTAGATGCTAGGGTCGGAAGCAACCTCAACAGATCATCGAGTCTGACCCACTGCCTAGGCAGGAAAGAGGAACATAGAAGTAAAAAGAGAAAACCTTTGATTGCAACCTTGATTATTGCAGCCTTCCACAGATACAGACACAGACCCCAATATCAAGCAGAACTTCTAAACTGCTCAGGAACTGTTTCCCTAAAATATCACAAAGTGTAAAGACCCACTGGATCCAAACCAAAAGACTATAATGCACATTGGTATTGTTCATTAATCGTGTTGTGGTAGCACCTGGGAGTCCAATTATGGCCCAGACCCCCATTGTGCTAAGTATCTTACAAACACAGAAAAAAGATTAACTCTGCCACAAAAAGCTTACAGTCTAAGTAGTAGAAGTAATATAGTGTTGCCCTTGGTCATTAAGGCCAAAATGATTCATCTGATAGGAGAGTTCAGAGGAGGTTTTGAAAGAGATGAGGGAAAGAGGTAGGTGTACACCAATGGTGTGGCTACTCCAAACTTAAAAAGCAAGGCTCGTATTGAGCAAAGCTCACCAAGGCCAATTTGTGTGTTCTTCTTTATAGACAAACATAACAAATAAAAATTATTTGAAAGTTGAGAGAAGGAAAAGGAGATGGAGTGGCCAAGAGAGAAATATTAGCAGAATATAGGTTATGAAAGAAGGAGAATGAGAAAATGAGAACAAAGATGTGGGCAGCAAAGTTATGAGATCTTTGGAAAAGAAGCTTAAATAAATGTCAAAGACAAAGGAGGGTGAGAAATCGAGGGGGTGGCAAGAGAAAGAAATAAAAGAGAAAGAAAGACAGAATAACTTAGATTTGTGAGAGACATGGCCACATGCTGTAAAACCCTATTAGGTATCTAAAGGACTACTCTATTCCCAGGCATGTGAGTGGTACTAAGTGCTACTAGACTTTAGATCTTATTCTATCTTGTGTGACTCCTCTCTACTCTCTCCTACTGTACTCTCTCAGTGGAAATCGAGTACAACCACTTGGCTGTCTAACTCCATTTATGCTCTTACCTTCCTAATACACCTGGGTAAGCACATAAACCTTTTGCGAACTCATACTTGCCAAAACAATGCCCCTGGGCTATGTAGGGATGAGAGCCTCTTTCACCCCTCCTGTTGAAGTTGGATCTCTGGAAGTCAAAAGGGGCCACAAGCCTCACGCTGTAGGAAAGAAGAAAGAGAGAGCGCCCTGGATTCTGGTCTCTGCTGTCAGCTCTCAATGCTATTTATGCACTGACTACTTGATGCAAAAAGCACAAATGGCACTGGGAGCTGGAAACAGGGGCTGCATGTAATTAATTTCACTTAACTAAGAGAAAAAGCATTTTGCTCATTTTCACTTCTGACAAATAATTTGAAATAAAATCAGGTTTCCAAAGTTAAAGCGCTAGTGAATTTGCTCACAGCTTCTCCATGTTCTTTCAGTTGTAGTAGGTGTCTGGAGGAGGTTTTTCCCATTATCAGAAGAAAAATCTACAACAATACCTAAATTAATGGGAAAACAGGAAGCAGAAAACTAATGTCATTTTATTTACTGCTTTATGTTTTAGAAATACAGTGGTGGGTGGGTTTGTGTATTATTCTTGTTGTTAAAAGAGCTACACTGCGGGGTGGGGTGGGAGGGTTCATTATTGTTTTCTATTAGTGATTTGTTTCATTTCTTGACCCTGTCACTTACCTGTCATTTACTTTTGTGTTTTAAATGTGTGACAAAATCAGTTTAAGATACGGTAGGATGAAATGAGTCTTGTGAGAAACCAAAGTAGTATGGATATGAGAAAAGATTCTTGCCTAGAAAGTGATTCCCTATTACAAACTGGAATTTTATCACCACACTAGTTAAATTTATTGCTGAATTTCCCAAGCTAAGTAGAGACAATACTGCAAATACCATAGTAAAAGTAAATATCATGGTGCAAAGTGATTTACAAGCTACACGGAGTATCATTAAAATGTAGGCTTGATCCAAAACCCACTCAGATCAGTAGATAAAGTTTCATTTATTTCAATGAGCTTTGTGTCAGGGCCTGAAGGTTCATCATAATGAAGCTCATTGTAGCTTGTAAATCAGTTTGTAAATTTCTTTGGATGAAAGGCAGGAGCTATGCTTTTTATACACATGTACAGCACTTAGCACATTGTGGGCACTCCTTGAACAAAATAGTAAATGAAATTATTGTTGAAGTTATCAGATACTAGAGCTGTGTGAAATGTGCCAGGTTTCAGTAGTGTAATAAATATGTGTCTGGAGTGTGGGGAGGAGGAGGGTGGCACTGGACACCAGCCCCCAGTACTGACTCTGAAGGGGTGCAAAAATAGTAGCAATAGCACTGCTGGCCTGGCCACGGGCAGCACAACCATGCACCCTGTACACAGCTGCTGCCCAGGGTGCTCGAGCAACCAGTGATGCCTCTGCCAGGTTTGGATTACAGGTGTTTATGAACAGCTTTTCCCTTGTTTCTATGCATGAACATACACCTACGTTCCACTTCAAGATTCCCATACAAACCACTTTCCATAACAACTCAATTAAGACCACCAGGCAGCATAATGTATTTCCCAGACAAATCATAATCTATCCAAATTTAGACAAAACACAGGCCATATTCATAAACATCTCCAAAACGTATGTGGCTTTCAAATGTACAACAATACCTAAGATTAATATGTTTTATTTGGGTTCATTACACACATTTTACATAACTCTAATAGATCTACAGAGGCTTTCCTTCTAGATGTTAAGGTCCTGTATCTCCCAGGGAGGACCAGGGTGCCAGCTATCTTCCCCAGTTTCCTTTTCATGCACAAAATGCAATTATTCCCACACACACACAAGCAGACTTTTAAAAAAATGCTCCTCCTAAATGATCAAACAAGTTGAGAAGATGAAACAAACTAGAGCCAGCATTATATCAGTGTAAAGGATGGACAGTGGCAGTGACTATGAAAAGTAATCCACTGAGTCATTTTAGGAACTAATGATTTCACAACTGAGTTTAACTTTTCTGTCATTTACAAGGGATGCATCTCAGAAATCCACCTTGACTGAACTTGAGATGCTTACGGACTGGAGCTAGCCAGCCTAGAGTGGTAAGAATTGCATAACCTCCATAAACGACAGTGTGGTACCTTTCAGTTAGCTGTGTTCCTCCACTGGGACAAATGTGTTCTAATATTTTATATATTCCTGGTCAGCGACACAAAAAAACCCACCCAATTGCGGTCTGCCATTCAAAAAGAATATTTCTGTAAAGAAAAAGATGTGAAAATGTAGGCATTCAAGTGAAAATTCAATCCTTCACAGTACAGAGCCTCTGCGAAGTCTTTTAAATGACCCTTTTTATCATGGTGCCATGTCTGTACCTTTCTGAATAGTGAGACCTGGTAAGAAAAATAGATGTATGTATACAAGTGGTTGAGTAATGTATTACTCATGTGCACTTTGTTCTTTTTGGCAAACTGACCTTATCAAAGGGAAGAAAGCTACACATTGTGACAAGCTGAGCCTTACTGGAAAGTCTGAATTAGAAGTGAGTGAGATTTTTCTGTTATCTTGTTTTAAAGGATGATCAGTGAGAATCATCTTTTTCTCTTTTGAGAGGTGATGATGCTAAAGCAATGCCACTCATTCTCTCTTTCTTTTTCCTTTTTTTCTAAATCAAAAACTAAAATGCCTGCATGCCACTTGATTTAAGGACCACATGCAATTTTTATAGCAACAACAATATTACAAAATGCTAATCTTCTGATGACTTGTCATTTTTTATTGGTGAACAAATAAATAGTATTTAGAGTTTTCAATGGCACCAGATTAGAGACAATATGGAGATCAAGGACTAGGTGTGTCACCATCACATTGCTCATTATACTAGTCAAAAGATGAAAAAGATCTTGCTGATGTATGGTAATTGGAATACCTTAGTGGTCATACGTGAAGCCTCCTTGTAAGTCTGTAGTAACCAAGAGGCTCTCAGTTTCTGGACACAGGGCACAGGGAAGAGGAGTGACATTTTAATATGACAGTGGGAAGCATCTTGCTGCAATAGCTGCCATTCAGTGGGAGGAGCTGCAGCTGCAGTTGCATGATGGCTATGCAGAGCTGAGTGACATCAAATAGTGGGGATAGTGTCCCTGGGGATTTCAGGAGTGGGAGCCAGTGAGGAAGTCCACAGCACCAGATGAGCACCAGCTGTTGTTTAAGAAACAAATTTCTGGAGTAATGTAAATAATCTGGAACTTGCCTGAAATACTAATGCCCATTGCTGCTTATTCAGTGGAATATAGCTGGCACAAAGGGTATATTAGCTATGTATCTTACTCAAAACCATAAATTATCCAACTTGTATTAAAATCTACTGACAGTATGTGACAGCAATGAATTTGACAGATTCAGTATAAAGAATGATTTCCTTTTATTGTATATAACTATTCCTGCCATCAACTCACTGGGTCCTTCCTTTTGCCTAGTATTATGTACCAATAAGAATGGATGCTTTTGATTAGCTTAAATATCTCACGCAAGTTTCTTCATACTCTCCTTTCCCAAGCTCAGTAATCTTATCTAATCTCACCATAAAAATGTTTACCAGTGCTCCAGATAAAGGTCTTCTGTCCTTCAATTATGCCCTGTTTGCATCTATTTTGTGCTCTTTCAAGAAGCTTCATTGCCTGTTTTACCTGCAATTTCCCGAAATGTGCATCTGTAACGTCACCTAAACTGACTATGCAGTTTGAGTCTATATATATTCATAACTAGCCAGATAATGAGAAATAATCTTTTCAGAGGGTAAGCATAGTTAAGGCATAATTTAAGTGCATTCATTCTAGTCCACTGATACTGCACAACTGAATCTCGTGGCACTAGGCTTAAAATTTTACCCTAAACATTTCTTGAAATGTTATTAGGATCCTCAGTGTCATAATCATTATTACTCTTCACTTATTTAGGCCCCCAAAAATAAAATGGTACTCACCAGTAGAGCTTGGTATATAACGGCATAGAGCAGATCCAGGGATGAACTCAAGTTTTCACTCTTTTCTTATTCAGCGAAGCTCCTATTAATTCCAGTTTAAAGAAAAAATTAAGTTAAAAATTTGGTAAAGCATATCACCAGAGCTGATATTGTAACTGCTAAATAGGAATGACATAACCAATGGCTTTTTCTTGTGAATTAATGTTATCCGCAGCATTATAGAACTTGTAGATCTCTTAAACATAGTGTATCACAGGAGAGATGGAAAAGTTGGCCTGGAAAACATCACAGTGATATAATTTATCTTGATCTGAGGTTTTTCTGGTGCCTGGAGAATTTTTTCTCAAATTTTCTCAAGATGAAAGTTAGTCATCTGCTCAACTGTATTAGTGTGTAAATTTAATTTTACACTTTTTCCCCTTGGTTAAGATGAAAACATTCTGCTCATTTTCACTTCTGACCCAAACCCTCCTCCCTCCCCCTCCCCAAAAGGAAATGGAATCAAGTTTCCAAAGCAAGAGCATTAGTGAATTTGCTCAGACGACCATCATACTCGTTACTTAGTAGCAGTAAATTGGAAAAAATTTAGTTTAACAGCAGGAGGCCTTTATTTAACTCAGTTTTGGAATATTTAATGCAAAATCCTATTAGGAAAAAAAAGGAGCTATTGAAAGTCTATATACACAGTTTATGAGAGTCTGTAAAATATTTTGATTTGTAGTCCCCTTTGGTCCTTTTTCCTGTATTGCTTTCAGTGGTATTTCCTGTGATTATATGGTGTGCATGAGATTATGAGTGACTTTTGCTTTCTTTTTTTTTTTTCATATAGGCTGTTTAAAATCTGTTTTTACTTGGCCAAATCTAGCAATGCTCATACAAGATCAAACATTATTGACATCAATGGAAATTTGAACTAAATAGGAACAATAGGAGTTGCTTCCAGCAGATCTGTAGGTAACAAGTAGGGCTGTGCCTTCTGGGTGTAGGGGAGCATCTGGGGTCCCCCTGAGGCCAATCGCAGAGCCAGGGGGGTTTGCGGGGTGTCCCCTGTGTTCTCAGAGGTGGGCCCAGAAATGGGCCAGAAATACTTCCAGTCCACTTCCGGATCCACCACCGAGCACGTGGGGGACCCCCCTCGCACTCCTGTAGGATGCTCCATCCGCCCCACCATCTCAGCATTCACAAGTTGCACCTGGTACCTCAAGGTATGTAGAAAAAACATTTAAAGCTCTGTCTATGACCAAATCGCTGATTCTCTGAATCAGAATTGAATCTTTAGATTCGGATTCGGCTGAATCGAATTGAGACAGTGATCCGAATTAACAAATTGAATCACTGTTCCCTGAATCGGGCTGAATCCGAATTGAATATGGCCCACTTCACACACCCCTAGTAACAAACATCAAATTAAAAAAAAATAATTGGATGTCCAAATAAGCAGCCTGATTTGCCAAACAATAAATTATCTTAGCTGCTCAGGACTGTGGAAAATAAAGGCACTTCCTAGGCTCCAATCATTCCTCTCTATAGGGGCCTTTGTACATGCCAAAAATTGGCCTTTCAAGTGGCTTAAATGCCCTTTTGCACCTCTTTAATAGCATTGCTGTTTGTGTGCTCAGCGACATATTCCACTTTAAATGACTTTGGTATGTAGCAAGATAAAACACCTCCAAGGTGTTTTAGTTTGCTACCTAACAAAATGCAACAGTGCACAGGGCACCAGAAGTCAATGTGCTCAAGGCTTGCCAGGCACTGCACAGCTCAGGGGCTGTGGGACCTGGTGGCAGCCCATGCAGGCAGGGTCCACTGAAGAAAAAGAAAAAAAGCGGCAAGCCTGATTGTGACAGGGTGCTGTCTTTGGCAGCATTTTTTGGTTCTTAAATAGGTCGGTGAGTGTGCCCCCGTTAAGTCTTGCTGAATCCTCCCCTGGGGATCAGCTATTCCCCCTTTACTCTCCTCCCATGACTTGATGTTACTTGGTTCTTAAAAAGGAGGGAGGCTGACCCACAGATTCCCAGACAGGCTCCAGGCTCACCGCCTGTAGGATAATAAGCTGTTGCCTTAAGGACAAAACGCATGCTCCTACCTCCCCTTGATGTGCCCCGTGCCTTGCAGATGTTTTATAATTTTCTCTTTATGTTGAGGTCTCAGCTGCTGTGGACTAATGCCCTCTCTCTTTAGCTAGGTCTGTCAGCCAAAAACCCACTAAGCAGGGCTTGACTTCGAGGCTCTAGCTCTCTAACTTGCTTGGGCTCAAGGCCATCCGTTCCATACTCTCCATGACACCAGATGTACTCGCCTTTCTACACTGCACCCCTGCAGTGCCAGGCTGTTGAGGCCTCAGCCCCTCCGGCTTTGCCCCTCTTTCTGTAGTTAGGTCCATTTGCCTAAGCCCACCCACTAGGACCTGGCTTCAAGGCTCCTATCTTCCCTTCAAGCAACTCTGGGCTCATGGCCCTAGTGCTGCACCCCTAGTGCAGCAAGGCTTCTTGAGCACTCTCTCAATGCACCCCTCAGCACTAATGAAGCCTCCTCCTCCCCTACAGCCTCAGCCGCAAATCACCGGCATTTTAACATTAAACATAAACCATAGGCCCCTATGGCTATATAATGAAAAGAAAAAAATAAGAGAGGCACAGTGCCCATTTACATTCTGTCTCACAGCGTATTCTTCCCAAGGAGGCTGCCACAGCTGCTCCATAGTCATTGAGAGTCTCCCTCTCTTCTACCTCCCTGGCCTTCTCCGCTTGAGGTTTATATGGTTCTGGCCTTCCCCTTCCTGTCCTTGATCAGCTGGCAGGGCTCGATCCTTAACCCCTGCTCAACTGGCTGGCTGCGCCGAGAAGGTTCTGGATTTAAAGGGGCTGCTCTGCTTCCTGATAACAGGGCTAGGGTTCCCTGTTACACTGATCTTTTGGGGTTTTTTGTTTTTTTCTCCCCAGAATCTACCTGCCTGCCTGCCTGAGCTGTGCAGGGGCCAGTGCTTCCCTCCCCAGCTGCATGGGGGCCAGTGCTTTCCTCTGTGGCTGTGGCGGGTACCCCCTGGGACTGCCCAGGCTGGGTGCCAGCAGGCAGATGCCGCCTGGGGGCCCCCACACAACTCAGGGACTGCTCAGCCTGCCAGCTTTCCCCCCACCCCACCACCAAAGAGGCAGGTAAGGATCAGGCCACCACCCTTGTGTACATGCCACGGGGGTTTAGTTCAGTTTTAAAAAATTTTAAAACCCACCATTTCATTTTAGAGAGAACTAAACCGAATTAAACCCCCATGGTGTGTGCAAGCAACCAGCTCACCAAGGATCTGATCCTTGCAGTCTTTGTCACTTCTGATCCTAGTACAGAACTCTCCATAACGGTCTTGCAAGCAAATACGTCTTTTATTCCATGGTACATGAGTTGGATATTCTAGAGACCATTCTGCAATCCTAGTAAGATTTCATAGTTTGCCTCTCTCCGCACGCCCATGCTGTTCTGCCAAAGAACTTATCTCCTCCCTCTGGGCCCAGGGGTGGATCTAGAGGGTTGTGGAGGCGCAATTGTATCCCCCCATTTTGCTGTGTATGGCATGTGCAGTGAGCTCTCAGAGGTCAGCGTCATATCACTGTAGCTCCTTCAGAGAGTTCTGCCTATGCTGTGAGCTCTGTGAATCCCCCTCTGGTCACTGCAGGGTCTGCCTAGAGCCTACATTCATGCAGCTGTGGAGTGCTGCTGCAGTTCATTCTTATCTTTCTCCCCTTCCCACCAAATTCAACACACAGGGGAAAGAAGGGATGAGCTCACCAGGGGCTGACTGCTACTGCCACTCATCCCTTACTTTCCCCTGCTACTGAATTTGTGGGGGAAAAGTGTGGAGTGAAAGGGCACATATGGAAATCCCAGAAGGAGCTTTACTAATATACTGGTGGGATTTCAGAGCTCACTGGCATCAAGGATCACAACAAGGAGTTGCAGCCACACCCTCTTCAGGTGTATAGTGCACGCACAGCGAGCTCTCTTTACTGAGCATATGCCATATAGCCAAAGCGGGGAATGGCTGTACTTCCATCATTGTAGCCCTGGATCTGCCTATGCCTAGGACTTTCTGTATAATGCACTCATCTTATAAGAAGCTGCTATCACTTGAGTCAGCCTCACAGTTCAGGAGAAGGCTAGAAGCTGGAATCCATAAATCTTAGAGTATATGTACATGTCACAATACTCTGGGCAGGCATATCTAGACTAGTAGGAATAACCTGCTTGTACACAGTGCTACACTAAAGTTGCTATATTGAGCTAACTCAGGTGTCTTTGCATGACAACACACTGTATTGTGCAAGCATACCCATATGGGCCCAATTTACCTTGTGGCCAGGAACATAACTTTAGATATACTCCACTCCCCCTTTTTTAACAATCTCAGCCCTTATGTCTATCTAGCTTTTAATCTCTCTCTCTTTATCTCTCTGTCCTTAGAACCAATATACTTTTAGAAATATAAAGAAGCAACAGGGCCTGAAACATATGCAAGGACACACCTTTGTTCAACCTATCTGAATTTGTGCTGGCATTTTGAAATAGAACAGCACTAAGAATAAATCTTTTGAAATATCCATAAGGAACTCACCTATGATTAATATAACCAGTGAGTGGGTGGTATAATTAATCACCACACAACAGGATAGCTGAAATAGTATTTCTTTGAAAAAAAACCATAACCTAAAATAAGTCATCTGGATTCTATTTGAAGGAGCTGTTTTCCTAAAATGTTCTAGAACAATTGCATATAGTATGTTTGTCTGTCTCTGACTTTCATAAAGCATTCTGTCATGTAGTACCATAATTATAATTAAAAAGTCATCATTTATTAACATTTGCTGTACTGCCATAACTGAGAGATTGCAGCTTTGGCATAAGCAAGTATTTGAATAGCTCTGACAGCACAGTATGATAAGTATTGATAGAAACTGACTGTTAATGCTTACCACAACTCATCTGGGAGCTAAATGTGAAGTTACAAATATCATTATTTTGGATGGAAGGACCCTATTATTCACCTTTCATATGTTTAGGCAGCTGTGTGCCATGTTTTGTATCCATTTTGTCCTAAAGTCTAGTCCAAAGCTCTGTAAAGTCTTACCAACAGTTTTTTGGATCAGGTCATAGTGCACTGTACTGTTTTGAATATGATTTATTGTACTTTGGAGACCAATCTTGCAGTGTCATTAAGGCCACCTACTAGATGTTGATTGCTCTTGATTCCTCTTGAATCCAGAAGGAGGTCAAGATGCTTAGAACCTTGCAAACTTACATTGAGACCAGATCAAAGCTAGAAAAGAAAGAAAAATAAAGAATACAATTGTACGATCCCATAACTTCTTTTCATGTCAATCCAATTTGGTTAATATGTTCTGGATTAACTCATTCTGCAAATTTTTCCTGAAAGATAAAAGCACTTGCAATCAAATGACACACTCAGACTATAATGTGCAAGTAATGTGTTAATTTGAAAAGGTTCAATCTAAAAATAGTTTGTGACCTGATTACATTTTCTATCTCTCACTAAATATATCTGTCCTCACAAGTGCATCTAATTCCTAGGTTGCCAAGGACCACCTTAGTGACAGTTCTCTCTTTATATATAGCTTAAGGTAAATAATTATACTGTAAAAGTTAATTTTTAACTGTGCTTTTGTTTTCTTAGCATCTGAAACAGATGTTTATTGAATGACTGGACCATGTTGACTGTTCTGTAAATATTGTTGGAATTTCTGTGCCCACAAAGTCCGTGACAAACCCCTTTAGGTTTTTATGGAAGATGTTTGTGCTCTTAGTACATTACAGCTTTACTAGAAGTGAATGAATGTATGTATATTCACAGGAGGAATTATTTTGAACCAGAAAGCTCTGTTATTTCTGCAGAATTGTGCAACCCCCACCTGCCCCCCCCCCAAAAAAACCCCAAAACAAAACAAAACAAAAAAGACCCCCATAGAGTATACATGAAAACTATAGGGTAATGTTCAAGTGCTCAATATCTAAAATTTGGATCATAGTTCAGTTTCCAAGTACATGTGAAAACAAAGGCCAAACTTACAAAAATGGCCTCAAGCAGCTCCTTTTAAGGCCACTTTTTCCACAGCTTAGTGCACATGGTCCTCAGCTTTTGAAACTATGTAGCTGATTGCAGTTGCTGGCCTCTTTTGAAAATCTGGCCCATAATAACTAGAATCTATCTTGCTTCCATTGAATTATCTGGAATGAGAGTTTGACTGGTACTTGTGATTAATCTGTCTCCATACTGTAGACTTTAGGAAGGTCTTCAACAATATAGTGAGCATATATCATAACACATAAACACAGAACATCCATAAACATCTGCAGATAAATTAAACATTGTATAATGTATGTCAAAATGATATTTTGAATGCATTTCCCTTTGGAGTTCAAAGAGCCTTACAAAGGTATGTAAGCACAAATATCTTCATTTTACAAATTGGATAAGTAAGGCACCAAGAGACAGAGTAATTCCTTGCTCATGTTCCGTGGTCATGCAAAAATCAGATGTCCCTCTGGTCTTTTAGAAGTGTTAAGTTTATCTCTGAATTTTGAAGGTCCCAGCATCCCTCTTGAATGACAGAACTAATAGAATTATATAGATACTGTATTTACTCAAATCCAGGACAAGGCTTCCCCTTATTTAACGTGGAGGGAAAAGCCCTCATCTTAGATTTGAGTGCAACCATAGCTGTGACTCTAGTCTCTGTCCACCCTCCCACCACCTCTACCCCCTGCAGCCTCTGCCTCCCCCACCTGCCCACCACCTCTCCTATCCCCACAACTGCTTTCTCTGGCTCTGGCTGGGTTTAGGGCCCCACTCTACCTCAGGGCATAGAGCTCACAGTTGCTCTGGCACCATCCTAACTATGCAGCAGCAGTGGTGGTGGCAGCAGCCCTGGCCCCAGCCCCAGCTCTGGGGCCTGGACAGAGCTTCCATCACCACAATAGCTACTGCATGGCTGGGCTGGGGCCAGGGCAACCATGTACTCTGTGCCCCAAACTGGAGCAGAGCCAAAGCCTGGACTGAACTGGAAGGTAAGTGGTGGTGGGGAGAGGGGAAAGTGAAGGTTGAGGGAGATGGGCAGGGGGTAGAGGCAACAGAGAAGAGTCAGAGACAAGCAGTGAGTTAGAGGCAGCAGTGAGGGTGATAGGCAGCAGAGGGTCCAGGCAGAGGAGGCGGGCAGGAAGGACAGCAGGTACCAGGGGTACAGGTACCATGGAGCCAGGGGCAGGCACCAGCAGGTACAGGCACAAGGGCCCAGGTGCCAGGGGTGGGGCAGGCAATGGGGACCACAGGCCCTGGTGGAGGGTAAGCAGCAGGGGGGCAAGGGGCAGGGGTCATACCACTTAACTCACCAACTGTCTGCCCCCTTGCTGCCTGCCCCCCACAGTCTGCCTCTCTGTCACTGCTTTCCCTGCTGCAGTAGTGTGAGTGATGAATTGAAGATGATCCTCTAATCATAACATGCTATACATTGAAAATTATAACATCTTTTTAAATTTTCCATGTATAGAATCTAATTTTTTGGGGGGGTTAATCTTAAAGTCAGAGTTATCTTAGATTTGGGTGAATATGATATCCTGGCAAAGAATCTGTTGAAAAAATAACAACTTGCTGTTGTCAGTATGGTGTGCCAGCTGGTCATGCGGGATGTCATTGTAATAGTAATAGCAATGGCAGAATTTAGATCCTCCTGTTCCAACAGCACAGGCCATTATTGTCCGAGCTGAAAGAGAAAATCTCCTTTATTTCTTAGCAATACAGAGCCTGTGAAACACAGTTGAGCAATTCTGTTTGTTTTATAAGGACTAGTCAGTTCATTACAGTAGCTTAGAATACTAAGGCTGTACAGTGACTAGACATTTCATTAAATTGCCACAAGCCATCTGTCATTTAACTTGTTTTGATTTGTACAATGCCTCTCTGAACTACTAACTGAATGGCAAGCTTGTCTTGTATTGTATGCTGTAAAATGGAAGGTGATTGGGAAGTATAGTGTGGTGCATGAGATGTGAGAGGACTTGTCAAAAACATACAAAAAAGACCATTTTAAAATTATGAAACAGTGCAATGAAAAAGCAAACAAAAGAAGGAGATGCCCTACGGGAGTAAAATTCACCCAACACATTAGGAGCTACAGAATCCTATTAATTGCAGAATTGAGGCTTTCCCATGTAGAAGTTAAATGGCAAAACTCTAGGGACCAATCATGTAGATTTTACTGACCTAAATAACACCATGAAGGCATAGGACTGCTCTCTCTAGGAATGGTTGCAGGCCAACACGTTGAAATTCAGAAAATAAGCTTTAAAGCCACCTTTAATATCAAGGGGGGAGAAACAGTGGTATGTAACTGCTGGATTTTTTTTCTCTTACCTTAAGAGTTAAAAAACTAAAATCAATAACATAATATTAGCACATTTGTCATATATTAGGCATAATTTTGCAGTTCTAGATAGGAAGCTGTTTCACATAATGTGACTATCAGTGGATTCTACACAATAATTATAAAGTTTTAGCTGTAATGGGAGGAAATGTGAAAAGGAAACTTAGGAGTCTGTTTCATCTAGACTGAGATTCAAAATGCAGTGTGTAATTTATATGTGAAAGTAGTGGCATGTAAGCCTCCTTTTAAACTTATGCAAAAATTATTATTCAGCTCATCTAGGTTTTGCATCTGAGCTCTAGGATGCATATCCAGATTGTGTCTGAGAAAGTGGAAGTCCAAAAAAGAGCAAAAAATAAGTCACAAGAAAAGAGCCTGCATGAAACAGACATATTACGCTGATTTACAAAAGCAGGAATTGGGGAACAGTATAAATACTCTGGGGTTTCCATTTAGAGAGCCAATTTGGGGTAAATATTTAGTCTTAGTTGGCAGCAACTTTGCTTGGGAAATTCTCCCAATGTATGTAACTGTTGGCAGGGAGGGGTTGTTTTTTCTTAATTCTTAGACATAGTTCTGTTACACTTCTGCCACCTAGGTTTTTTGGTGCTTTTTAAAATGTACGTACTATGAAAAAAAATCTATTTTTATCATCTCTTCATTCAATACTCAGGTGGTGATGGTGCTCAATATCTTACTCCATAGCCAAGTGTATGTTATATTATTGGTTATGTATCCAAAACTCTAGTTCCTTACAGCAGTCCCTACTGTATTAGCTGCATTGTAACTTGTTTTAATAACTTGGGTTTTCTTTTATTTATTATGGAGCAATGACAGTATGCCAGCTACCATATGAGAAACAGCCCTGGCCCCAAGGACTTTACTATCTTGAGATGTGGTGCAGTGATTGACAATGTATGGGTGAGTTTCTGGTGAACTCCATTGACATTTTAAAGATAAATACATTCCAATCTATCAGGCTCCAATTCTGCAAAGGGCTCCATGGAGGTGGATTATATACCTGTTTAGAGGCAGGCCTGTCACAGGATATCAGTTATAGATTTGGCCGCTAAGTGAAGCTAATCCTGCCCTCAGTTGTGTTAAGTGAAGGCCTGGTGCAGTTTTAGAACCTCTTTAATTCAGTAGAGCTTTGCATGGGTGGTCATATGGAGCTCCCTGCAAGATCAGACTCAAAGGTCCCAGTATTTACCAGTGTTGTTTATATGTTTAACTTATAAATATTATAAAGCAATAAAAAGGATCATCTAACAAACAGAACTTACAAATGATCTGTGTACTAGTTATATGTTTGGGAAACTACATGGAATTTTCATTACTGTGGCTTATGTAGAACCAAAATCTACTTCCTGCTGCATTATTCAAGCATTTGCTGATTTACATAAATTCATACTATAACAATTAATAATAATTCTTAGTGTGTATAAAATCTAAACACTTCCCCTGCATCTTAGGCCTTTGCAGAACAGTCTAATGTAAAAAATTACAAATGTTATAAAACAACACTATAATACTAAATTAAAGTCCAACTAAGATGCTTTGAAAATAGAGAGAGAATCTGCAATTATGGGTGTGTGTATGGCAGAGGGGAGACTATGGCTACCAGGGTGCATCTATGCAAGACACTACATATGTAGTAGACTAATTCTCATATGCATTAGCATGTCACAGCAAAAGCTGTGCTATTGAGCTAATGCGCAGTAAAATTAGTCTACGGTGCATTAGCATCATGAAAAAGGCATGCGCCGGCCCTACTGCGCAGTAGTGCCAGTTACTGCACATGCAGTTACTCCCTGTTATTACAGGTACTAAACTTAATGCACAATACCTACAGTATGTTCATGTACATATAGATGTGCCCACAGAGACTTAAACTGAAAGCATCTCTGATATTCAGACAAGGAGAGGAGAAATGAACTGATGAAAAATATTAAACTTTTTCTCAACAAAAATCTGGTTATCAACTAATCCAAAGAGACATGGCAGAATTCCCAGACAGTCGTTTATATCAAAGGAGAAATTCCCACCAGGACAAGGATAAGGGAGGTGGTCTTGAATACAGATTCAGAAAATGAATACTTATGGGTATGCAAAAAAGCTACCCAACCGCAACAGCATATTGAAAAATCAGTTGTTCCACCTTGCGTTGTGAAACCAACCAATTCTTCTCCATTAGGTGCCTATAGAGAATATTTTTTCTGACTGATTATAAGATAAAACATGCAGGTGGCACTAAAATGTCTAACATGGTCAAAACCACCAATTCTTGTGCCAGCATCTGGGGAAGAAACCTACATGTGTTTGTAGAAATGCACAGGTCCCTGCTGGCCCTGCAGGTGTGTATCTGATTTGCAGAGTTGTTCTGGATTCTGGAGTACATGCAATTATGTCTGTGTAAAATCTATACTTAATTTACCCATTCCAAGTCTAATGTGAGTGTGTGAGTTCACCTTTAAGAACATATGTAAACATTTTCCATGTACAAGGTCCTAATTTACACAAGGCCAGCCAGTGTTTGTGTATCAAAATGGCTGGCCCTCTGTGAGCCCAAATACCTGGTTTGGTCAGGAGGCACCATAGCTAAGTATGAAAGTTAGGAATGCTTTTAAACTTGTATTTAATTTTCTTTCCTATATTTTAACACACACCTCTCAAATGTTGAAGGCCACTGTTCATTATAGTCCCCAAACTGTTTACATTCTATGGAAATGCCATGACTCCATTTTCAGTGGTCAGGATTATTTATGTCATTAACTGATACTGGAGAAATATTTAAAGGAATGGCTCTCAAAGCACTTCACTTGTATTTCTTTTTGTGTGTTAACCTTAGAGGGGAGGAGATATAGCTTGAAATCAGGCCCTAAATAGTCAAAAAGAGTGTCTGGAGTTATACTTGGGGTGGAAGTGTTCAGAAAGAGCAATCCTGAAAGAAGTTTAGGAAGAAACTGCACAGCAGTGATCAGGTAGCATTAGGTTATGCTATAACTAAAGGGTTTGGCCCATTACCTCTGATGGAAGTTTTATATGAGCTAGTGTTAGATGTTAATCTGGAAAAATCTGAACTGAGCATGAGGTTTATGAAGACCTTTTCTTACACAGAGATTTTTGATAAAGTCCACTAGATGGCATGAAAGCACTGCACTGGGACCTCTGCAGTGGTGCATTATAAGGTATCCATGCATTCATTCTATTCATGCTGTTTGAACAGTGTTTAGTCTTGTATGTTGCACTTTTTAAAAATGAGGATCTTATTGTTGCATGACCCCTTGAAAGACAAGAAGGAGATTATTTTTGGCTTTTTCCATGGAAACATGGGATTGGATTTGGAATAATAAAAGCGAAATCTATTTGCTGTATTTTATGTGAAATTTTTTCCTCTAGGCACTTTAGGGGATGTTCTGCTACTTGTTATTCCCCTTACTTTAATAAGCAATTTTAGTAAAAGTGAAGGGTTCCTTTAGCATTATTCTAGTGCAAACACAAATGTATATAAAGTTTGCATATTCTTAGCCATACTTCTCAAAGACTCCTGATTTTTTTAATCTAAAATTCTCTTTGTCTTTCCTCTCTCTGGTGGTATGGTGTTCCTCATTAAGGCCTGGATTGGGAAGAGTGGAATGTAATGCTGGATATCAAAATGATAGCTGAACATTCTTTTAATACCCTTAATAGTTGGGCCACGGGAAATGTACAGCTTCCCTAATTTTTAATACAATCTTTTCAAATACTGCATTGTGCCTCTTATTGCGAGTTTCTATCTGTTTTTCGGGGCAGACAGTTGAAAAGAGTGATCTCAAGAAACCCCTAAATTGATTCATACTTAGAACTTCTTGGCCTAACTCTCCCTGATGTAACTTTGTTGATGTTGGTGGAGTTACACTAATGATTAATTTGGCCCACTGTTTCTATTCTTTCTCAACATACCAATCAGCTTTTACCACTACCTATCTGCACCTCCACAGTATGAAAAATTACCATATTCCTGCACATATTATCATTGCCTCCATCACAAAATGTCCATTTAAAAGCTGTTTTGATCTTTTGGATAAGTGCCTTGATTTAAAATAATAGCAAAAAAGTAAAATTAAGCCTCTATGCTCAGCAGTGCATGAATGACAAATCTGTTGTAGTTTGGAGTATATTTTAAGAAACTCTTTTTAAACCTCTTATAGCAAATTTACATATGCTCAGAAAAGATATTACACACTGGGAAACTGAGTGGCATAATTTATTTCATATGCTACTGATATAGTTATGTTTATACAGATATAATAGATTTTGCAGTTTTTTGATTTGCTATCACATGAGTTCATATAATCTAAAAGATTTTAAAACATATTTCTACTTAGGGATTTTCTAAAGCTGTGTGAAACAGTGGTTTTGGTTCACAGGGACTCAAGCTAAGATTTTCTCTGGTTTCTCTCCAAGTTCACGTTGGAATGATGAGAAATTAGTTTTAAAATACTTTAACCTGGTTTGAAAAAGGGCCCAGGGTTGCTTAGGTTTCATCAGCCTTTTGAGGAACCTGGCTTGAGTGGATATTTGGAACAACCTGAAATTGGGCAAATTTTGTCTGATAGGCTTCAAGGCAGACATTTTTCACTGTTCTATTTTTAACTTTAAATGAAGAATTTTGCCATAAATCTTCTGAGTCTGAGTCACTCCTATGACAGAACCATATGCAGTTTATGACCATATGTCTAAGGTACAGGGAAAATACTACATTGTGCTAATATCACTGCTCTGCTGTGGGGTTTGGGAATAGTCAGTAGAGCTGCAAATGGGTTTCTCTGGGTCACTTCTGCTGGTGGTTTCAAACCTTTGTGTATACAGGTTTCCCTCGCTTTATGAGGGTTCTGTATGTGCAAACTCACTCTTATGCGATGACCCTTTTTATAACAAAAATTCGTTATATGCAAGGTAAATTCATTCTTATGCGATCGGCTTTTGCAATGCATTGTGGGAGTGACGTACACCAAAATATAGTTTCCTGTGTGGATCTGTGCTCCTCGTTCGTTGTCTGTGACACGTGTTTCTGTAGTTGCCATGCCCATGATGATAGTGGCCTTGCTTGTGTGTATTGTCTGCTGTTGGTGAGTACCAAAATTGTCTTGTAAAAGTGGTAGAAATGGGTCTGGGAGTCAGTACAGTTGAGGTCTAAGTGAAATATTAGTATTTACTCTATTCCCTTTTAGTTCCATATTCTTAAGTACCCTAAATAATGCCAATGAATTAGGTGACCATTATGAAAAGTCTGATAGGAATAATTAAGGTTTAAAATTCTATAAAAATACTTAAAAATGTCTTTTAAATTAAACTAAAATATATATATAAGCCAAGTCCTCAGTTGGTGTAATTCATCCCAGTTCTCCTTATTGCAATGGAGAAATGATGGGAATCTGGCCCAGATGTATGTATTTTGCATAGGCCTTTATAATTTTCTATTGAGGCTATCATTTCTTATTAAATTCTGAATTCTAAATTCAATAGGATTGTCCAAAAAAACCTGGGAGAACACTTATGTGGTTTCATTGAATTCTTTAAAGTAATATGGCCAAAAGCACAAACCTAAAAGCTGCTTCTGAATCTTTAAGGGTCACCCCTAAATGCAACAACATTTTAAGCAGTTAATGGACTTATGATACTGAGAGGCCAAAAGGACTTATGATACACTGGACACGTCTGCACATCACCCTATGGTGACATAGCAACACACTATGTATGGCGTGCAGTGCGGTGTGCTACAGTGACATAGCAGTCATGCAGGTATACACATGATCGACAGCTACATCACCGTAATGACATGCTCCCTGGTTATAGCGTGCCGCTACAGTGACGTAGTGGTGAAATCTAACCCTGCGCCACATGCATGGTGCAGTAACCCACCCATACTGCACCATGCTTTAGTACTTCCAAAAGGAAGTATTAAAGCATGGTGCCATAACAACATCATCATACAGCGCCATGTAGGTTTACCCAGAGAGGCCAAAAGAGATGCTGAATGGTATGTCCCTGTATAGCTGCTATATTAATATAAATAACTGCAGCTCTGGACTGGCAGGAAAAAGCCAATGATACGTGATCTCTAAAAAAGCAGGTGGCTACAGTTAGATTTGTTCCTCTGTGTCTGGAGTTATATTCCACGCAAAAATACAGGTACCTCCTAATATGGGGGCACCCATCTAATTGTGTGTAAGGCAGGTATTTTATTGCCAGCACAGCAGCTGCACACTGCTAAGAAACTGGACAGTGCAGTCTGTTCATCTGAGCTAGCCTCAAGAGAGTTTATCTTAATCCCCTTCAGTGTCAGCACACACAGGAGCCACAAAATTTACTGTGGAACCTGCTGCACCACAGCAGACTTCAGTGAATAGCAGGGCTGTGCAAGCATATCCACAGGACCATATGGGTTAGGCCTGTACATCTAGGGAGCTGGCCTTTGCTCAGAAGCTACTTGCTCAGCGGAACGGTTGGTTCAAGAATTTGTCGCAGTGCCATCCGCCATCTCTGATTACAACATGCACAAAATCATACCTGCAATGTCAAGAAGCACAAATTTTAAAATGATAAAAAGCTCATTAGGGCTTTTCATATTGAACTGAAATGTAGTTAAAAGGTTGTTGAAAGAATTTTATTTGTATAACTTTTGTATCATAATTTGGAGACATTAGTGTCACATTTAACTCTGTTTGTAGGTGAGAGAACAACAGTAATTTATAGCCCTCTTGGGAAGCCCCACTGTTCTGTGAAGATGGTGGCGAGAAATACAGATAGGGGAGACTAGTTAATCTGGTGACTGATGGCAGGGTTGGAAAAGGGAAATAAAAGACCTTTTCTGTAGAATCTGCAAATAGTTATAATTAGATTTGCAGGGGCTTTCTATTGTATGAGGTGATATTTTGCTTTCTAGAATACTGTTAAAAATAAAGTTTGATTATTTGAAAAATCGCTGTCATACCCACAACCTCCTTCTCTAACACACATATGCCACATGCAATTGGGGATATACGAAGTGGCTTAATATTTTTTTTCCTTTCATTTTTGGTGTGTTCTTCTGAGTTTTGATCTTATTTAGGTTCTTTTTTTTTTGTAACTGCAAAGAGACCTTATGAAATTCCACTATGGTATCAGTCCCTCAACTTGCCCTCTCACAGAGGTTTTTCCTGTTGAAGGACATATACTTATCACTGAATACAATGATTTAGCAAAGTCTTTAACAAAAAGAAATCCCACGCAAAAAGGAGTGCGCTGCAATTATAGCGAATGTACTAAAAGTGCTGATGCTTTATTAGGAAGGAAACAAACAGAATCTTTGCTCTTTAGGAAAAATGAGGAATGATTTTATTTTCATTGGATTAAATCTAAAAATGTGGTAATAACAAAGTAATACAAAGTACAGAAAGTAAGACAAAATTTAGTTTCCAAAGTTCTCATTGCTTAGATGTTACGGGTCACATTCCTGTTGGTGTGACTCTGTTGAAGTCCATGAGATTATATCAGAAAAAAACATTGGGCCTATTAAGCATAAATTAAATTTCACAGAAACATCACAGGCTTTGGGAAGTGATGCATCTCAAATCTGTACATACAAAATAAAGAAGAAAGGAAAAATCAAGGTACATAATTAATGGTTTTGAACTTCCTTCTAGGCACAGTGGGTACTTGCACTTATTTCATTTCAAAACATCACAGCAACCCCTCTCAGCAACCAAGCTAACAATGCCCTGAAAACCAACATGAAGCTACCTTAAAATCCTGTGATTTCAGCTTTCCACACATGTTTATGAAGTCCCATCTACCTAGCAAACTGCCTGAGGCTATTAGTCTGCAACAAAGCTCAGTGTCACTGTCAAGGAAAAAATATAGCCTGCTGCCATCAATAGCTACTTTCATAAGTTAGGAAAGATCTTTGGTTTTCAAAAGGAGCATGAGTTAGATGATCATGTTGCCATCTCTGCAGTAAGTATTGTTATCCTGACCAGTACACACTAAACTAAGTACAGTGATGTCAGTGCTAGCATGCCAGATGAGTTGAACAGCCCTACAACCATCACATGTATCAGCTTTCCCTCTAAAATACAAATAAAACTCTTACAGAAATCACAAGAAATGTAGAATTTGAACATCCAAATATATCCCAGGTGCCAAGGAGTAATCCATTTGAAATGGAAAGGCTCATAAGATCCCTTGAAAAGGCAGAGGAAAGTAAAAATGTAATAAATATAAATAAAAATATTAAAATAAATATAATAAAAATTATAACAAAAGGCCAACTGTGTTCTCCCTCTAGTTCTGACAAAAGAGGGGAAACACTGGTGTACTGGGATACTTGCTGTATTGGAAACACAAGAGCAAGTGTAGAATCTGTATCCTGAATGTTACAGTCTGCCTACAGACAGAGGTCCATCTATTATTATATTATTGATACTTACTATTTATATGCAGTGCTACTGGCTGTCAGCCCAAGAAAACCAATGCCAGTTCTACACTAAATGAACTGTTATGAATCTAGTACTCAACTAACTACAGCATTCAGTGTCGCCTTCACCTCTGAAGAAATATGCCAACCATTTTTTATGGAAGGCTAAAGTATCTGACATTGTCTGAAAGCCAGAGGTCAAAGTAAGGCTATTGTGAACCTGGCTCACAATAGCCTGGAAGGTTATTCCACAGGAAATCTTCTTTGAGGAAAGCACTAAAAGTTGGAGCCAAACATTTAAACATTTAATACTAATAATAGTGCCAAGCTGTGGCAGTTGAATTTCTGTGTGTGTGTGTGTGTGTGTGTGTGTTCCTTGTATTTAGAATGGAAATCCTATGATTTTTATGCAATATTAACAATGGCTAGCATTAAATGATAGCATTATATTGCTACCTGCAATATGAAATACATGCGAAGCTGTCCTCTAATACATCTGACTATGCCTAAAGGTGTGACAATCCATGATAACAGTTTTGTGTCATAAATAAGGAGCTGATGCTATTGGTGCTCCTAGTCTACTTGCAAGGTACATGCTACTCATTTGGCTTAAGATGGAGCTGTCCAACTTATAAGCAGTTGGTGGCCATATGCCCCACAGGCTGCACTAGTGGGGCTGACTGGTGGGGGCTGCACACTATGCAGACCACACCAGAGGGAAGCATGGGCTTCTGGGCTGTACATCACATGGAGACTCCTCCAGCACTGCACCATGTGCCTGTGCAAGCACCCCTAACCCCGATGTACAACATGTCACATGACCCTGGGTTCACCCTCAGAGCCCAATGCTGTGCTGCTATATATAGAAAGTGGAAGAAAGAGGAGGGAGGGGGAGCCTGGCAACTCCAGATGCTGTTGCAGTCAGAATGATGAGGGGAGTGGTTGGTGGACAGGAACCCAGGGCTGCAACTTAACTCCATGAAGGCTGCATGCAGGCTGTGGGCCACCAGTTAGACAGCCCTGATATAGAAGATGAAATCACAGCCCCATTAAAACCAGTGGCAAAACTCCTTTAGAATGCAATGGGGCCAGGCTTACACGTAGGGTGTTTAAAAGTAGGGGGAAAGAATGTTAATGTTACAATCAAGAAACATTTTGTGTTGGTGCCAACATCTGATGTGTATCAAAAGAAATTGGTGTGGTCTAAATGAGTGATTCTATACTCGTTTAGGCAAAAGGCACCCTTTGGAAGGTGCCAGCTTTTCTCTTTTACTAGTTTCTTGACTATAGGAAAATAGTACAGCAATTCTTCTGTGGCCAAGAACTCAGAAAGCCCACAGCGGGCCAGAATGTTTTTGACACTACGAATTCTTATTTGAAATTTCTGGGTGTATTTTGTGAATTGTGTATAAGTGTTTGCTCACCTAACAGTGCTAATATTATGCAGTACCCCATGACACCCATAAAAGAATTTCACAGCACTCCAGGATGTGGAGTGCTGTGATAAAAGTATTTCACTGCATAAAAGTATTTCCTGCATAAAAGTATTTCACAGCACTCCACTCTTTGTCTTCAAGAAGAGGTTAGATAACCATCTAGCTGGGGTCATCTAGACCCAGCCCTCTTTCCTGCCTATGCAGGGGGTCGGACTCGATGATCTATTGAGGTCCCTTCCGACCCGAACATCTATGAATCTATGAAAAGGATGCTGCAGCACCCTGATTGAAAATCTATGGTCTAAATACACAAATCCTGCATGTATACTGCTCTTTGGTTGCACAGGATGGTGCTCAGGATATTGAAATTATTGTAAGCAGCACTGTAATATATGTTTGTACCTGATATAAATATTGGACATTACCATGGTATTCTTTAAAGTAACACCAAAGGTATGGCACTATCTTCCTTCTCATCAGATCCATTAGTGTCTTTGTCTATATCCTCATATAGTCCTCAGCATGCGACATAGACATTTGCTACTGAGTCAGTAGTATTGAAAGGTCTTAATATTATAGTTGATCCAACTAATCAGTCCCCCAAACTAATCTCTCCCCAAAATAAGACACACAGTTTACTATTTTTCAAATGTCCATTAATTTAGTTATCCAATTGCTTACACATATTTGGGGGTGCCCAAAAGCATTGTTTTTACATTCTCAATCCATTTCTGTTTTGTAGAAGAATTGTTTTAAAGAGTAACTTACTTGATCTGAAATTTTTCTATTATGTAGCCTATATCTTATAAACTGAATTAATATTGGTTTTAGAAAAAAAGAATGGAAATGTATACAGTTTATGTATATACAATAACCTTTATCTGAAGCATTACAAAATCTGATCATAATTTGTATCAGATCCAAAGCACATTGAAACCAGAGGGATTTTTTTACTGAAATCCATAAGCTTTGGTTCAATTTCCTTGATAGATTCCCTTTGGTTTCATCATTTCTGCAAGGTGTAACTTTTGTAAGACATTTTTACAGAAAAGGTTAATAGAAAAGACATTTAAAAAACCATATAGACCTATCCACATTTATAAGCAAACATAGGTCATATTCCACCAATGAAATAAGTGGGACTCTATGTAAGAAAAACAATATTATTTAGCAGAAGTAAGAATGACAGATCTTTCCTTAAAGCGGGGTACAGACATTACACTTTTACTGATGTAAGCAATTGGAAACCAGTCTCTACCTGTAACAGAAAAGAAGTTCAACATACATAGATTGGTTTTAAAATGGCAGAACCCATCCAAGGGTTGAAAGTGTGCAGTGTTCACTACCGCTCTAAATTATGCCACTTACAGAAAAACGCGCAACTTAGATTGATTCCACCTCAGGCTTTTTGAATGTCTGTACCTAGCCTAAATGAAGTTTTACACAAATTGAAGGAAGGGGCAATTTGTCAGTCATCTCCCTGCTTCCTTGTAAGTTAACATTAAGTTAGAATAAAGAAATAAAAATAACTTCCCAGATTTTTAGCTGGTACAACTGGTTTTGCCTTATTAAAATCAACACCTATTTACATCAGCAACATTTTCTAGCAGAAATAGTGAAGAACATTTCCCTCATTTGTTGTATGATAATATAAAAAAATATACGATATATCCATTGTGTCAGAAGTAATTTTTTCCTCTTGTATTTTAGATATATTTCTTAGTACATTTTGAACATTTTGTTTGTGAAGTAATTATATCTTTGGTTATAGGACATGTTCATAATTCTATTAAAATATGTAATGCTGTAAAAAAGTACCCAAGAGTACAAATACACTTAAAAAAAGCTTTCTTGACTCAGAAAGGTAAGTGCTTTTCAAGGAATAATGTCCATGCAACAGACAGTGGACAAATAATGCAGAGAACAAAATGAACGCATGTCTCCTCAAAATAGTACAAGCTCTCATTTGACATGCAAGCAATTCAGTAAGGGGGAAAAAGACTAGAAATTGAATTTAGCTGATGCAAATGAAATTAAAGCTAAATTGGTTGTCAAATCACGCTGATGTTAACTATGTAAATGTTTGCTGTTTATTAAGCTACCATTTAGAATTTAGACTGTGATAAAAATATAAGTTCCTCTTATTGTTCATTTAAAATACAAATTGTCCATTTAAAAGACCACATATCTAGATTACTCACTCTACTTACATCTTTGAGAATTGAGTGTAAAATCCTTCCTACTTTTTATAGTATTTTTCAGTAATTATAGTTCACATGTACTGTAGTTCCATGCTACCAAAAAAAAACAAAAAAACCACAGGCTTTTCTGGCTAAACAGTATCCCATTACATCATTGCTTCAAATGCATTCATTCTCTACAATATTGTTGGCTGTTTCAGGTTAACTACCAAAATCATTTGCCTGAGAAGCGAGATTTAATTGTCTTACAACTACCTCTGTGAAGTACAATAGGGATTACAAGTACCCATTGATTATACTATTGGGTAGAATAAGGGACTCTTATTCTAGCATTTCTCATTCATTTTGTCATTGCATTCTCTTTGAAAGAGACCAAATGGGTCCCAGCAGGTGAAAGCAAAGAAACCTGAAAGGCCCCCTTTGATGAATGACAATACCACAACTGCCCTCCCCCCCATTTTTGGAGATTATAAAACCTTATTAAATCATGCCCTGTTAGATATTGATTGAGAGGGAGCTAAACTAAAACCAACAATAGCAGCATGGATCAGAGAACAGTGCTTTCATCAATGGGCACTAAACACAGCTAAGCTTTCCAGTTCTTTTTGGTGTGTGGGGTTTTTTTTAACTATTTACTTTTGTTTAAACCATTATACAAGAAAGTCATACAATTATACCAGCTTTGTCAATCACAAATAGCCAGTAGCTGTCCCTGTAGAACTAGCAATTCATCTTTTAGACTGTAGCAGGGTATTGCACAAACAACATTAAAGTTAGTATGCTAGATTTTTTTTTAACCATTCTGAGCAATTATCACAACTGTCACTGACTTCAGGACCCCCTCAATAATGATAAGACTGTTTTTGAATAAACTGCATGAAAAGGACAAATTAAGACATTTGGTAAAGATAGCTGCTAGAAGCCAAAAAAGCAAAAAGCAAAAGAAAACCCCCCTCACCCATATTTTAAAGGCATATTTGATTTTAGGCTATTTTTGTTGCATGGCTGTCATGTCAGCCATCTGTGAACCCCACTGCAAACATTCCCTTTATGACAATCACCTCAGTATAACTTGAATCTGCTTGCATTAGAGGAGACCTCTATAATAAGACTGTGTGTTAATTAACTGTCAGTAGATTTTTTTTTTAGCATACTGAATTTCAGACAGTGGCAGGAAATAATAAAACTTGAATATGTGTATATTTAATAGTATAAATATCTTCCCTATTATACGAACCAAAGTTGGGCCTGGCTCTGAAGAATTTGTTTGCTTTAAATATTTTACTGGTGATTAAATTTCCCTTTTTCCTGCCAGATGTCTACAGGTGATTACATTTGTTCCTTGCCATAGGCAGATTCTGAATCAAGGACACTGTTTAAAGGGAGGGAAATAATTTGAGGATGAAAACAATCCATTTTGAAACAAGTATCATTACAGTTTGATAATAACTGATTGCTAAATTCAATAAACAATGTCAAAATGTTGCTTTCTGACGAATGAAATGATTGTCTAGATTATCGTGTTACCACTACTAATGTTATTAATCTGGTATCAAAGATTTTGCTGTTTATTATTAATAGTTATTTATGAGGACAATACACATTCAGTAAAAGGCCTCCTCCCTAGTAACCATAAGTATATTTATTTAACTGTAGAAATTAAGGATTGTGGCTTGCACAGGGAAAAAGAAACATCCTTCTGGTAACTAAAATTTGTTTTGATTTTTGATAGCTTTAAAGTAAAAGTAAATACCTAAAAAGAATGTGTTCATACTATCAACAGGGGAAAAGATAACAGGGTTTTTATTGTTTAAAATCCAGGATGTTTACAATGTTAGTATGAAAAATGTCTGGCTGAAGAAAATTCTGGGGGAAAAAAGATAAAATACCACAGAATAATAGGAAAATGATGCTTTTGAAAGTGATATAAAGAAAACGAATCAATTATATTATAATCATATGTTTAGGTCCATATTCATTTTTGATTGATCTATACTCTCTTTATCCTAATAGCTGCCTTGCTGCTATTTAATATTTTCCATTTGTTTGCCTTCCCTGTGTCAAATCTATCAGTATCATCCTGTGAATTCACACTATACATTGCATTAATCTAAAACATTAATAAATGCTTATTATAATGCTCATCAGTAAGTGTACATCCCCACGACTAAAAAAGCTACGAAGGTTAATAAATATTTAAATCAAAATAAAAATACTAAGCTGTATAGCTGTTTTTTTACTCATTTTGTTAATAACAATACATTTGATAATGATAAAATCTATATAGAACAAAGAAATGGAATTTATCAGAGAATTTCAGGTCACAGTGTGAAAATTACAGTTAAGCTTTATAGCACTGTATCTTGAACAGATTTTATAAATATAGCTTGCCAGTTACAGAGCTTTAAATTTTTATATGCTGCTCAAGATGAATAATTAACTGGCTGAAATCTATTGCTAATTGTATTTTCATTTGATTTGACTTTTCAAGCGAAAATGTTATATGCTAGTTTTATACTAATGATTATCCATTTCTTTGCAGATCCATGTTGCCTGTAAGAAAGTCTAACATCATTCTTTTGCTTGTAAGAAAATCTAGTAATTCAAGTACCATCCATTGCTTTGCAGATTTTGTCTATCCTCTACCTTAAAGAGCTCTGTTAAAATATAATCTGATGGCTCAGGATGTTATAAGACTCTTACTTTTCTCTCTATCATATTCTCCCTTCTTCTCTTTCTTACTCTTTCTGTCTCTCTCTCTAACACACACATACACACCTCCTTCGGTAATTCTTAAATATCTTTCTTCCAAATGATAGTAGTTAAAATCAGAAATATGACTTTAAACTAACTGATGTTAAACCATATTGATCTACTGTGTTTTCACCTTTACTAATTATCTGCATTGCTTGTAATTAAGATCAACATTTTCATTGTCTTGTGAGTGTAATAGTCCTATGTTTGCTTCTAATATTAAAATGCATTTTGAGAAAGTTCTAGATTTTATACAGAGGATATTTCAAAGAGAAATCCTAAAATGTGTCAATCTCTTGCATTCAAACTTAAATTTTAAATAATTTACAGTAAATATACAGGAATCAAGGATCTGATGTTAAGCTTTTGTTTTAACATTTCATCAGTATTTAAGCTTTTCTATGCTCCCACATCAGCTGCAAGTAAGTTGGTTGGAGTCTGTTGCTTAATTAAACAAAACCATGAACCATCATGCCTTATCACCTTATGATGACATCAATTTTCATTTAATAGAAGAATGTATTAATTGGGCCATGAGGCTGATTCAGCCAATAAGAAATGAGAAAAAGCAATAAAGTGTCCAGGTATTTAACATATTTAAATATATATGCATAGTAAGTATAAAATATGCGCCTCCAAAATTGGTTATCAAAATATGAAGAATTTTTAAAAATCTAAAATTTAATACAATAACTAAGCCATCATAAATGCCATCCATAGAAACAATCTTAATTTTAAAAGTCAATTTCTATTAATTTCTGCCTATATTAATACATTTTCTGGTCTAAATCTGGTCTAGGTACATTCAGACACACTACAGTTAAATTTGCATGTATGCATCAATGAAAGATTAGCCCCAATTGGCCAAAACCTTTTCAATGCCCAAGTAAATGGACTTTGATTAGAGGAGATCTGTTTATACATGAGGGATGGAAACTTTCTTTTCCTGCTGCAGACCACCAGAAGAAGCTGACCTGGGGATTCAGTTTACTACTGAAACTCAAGGACTTCAGCATCTTCAGAGGCAGATTTTCCCTTCACAACACACAAAGTATTTCTGCAGTGGATCTTCCCTTTCTCAAACCTCACATGCTACTGAAGTTAAGACTTCAAGGTATCATGATTTCCTTATTCATAGACTTGTACTGCAGGTTCCAGTACTCAGCATCCCAGCGTCCAGCACAAATTTGCATCCAGCCACTCTAGCCTGCCTTTGACCTTGCAGGTACTGAGCGCTCCTCTTTTTCCTTTTAAATGAACAGGAATTGAGGCCTCTAAGTACCAGAAGATAGGAAATTAATAGGAGTGCAATATAAAGGTTAACAGCCATTTTGATAGGCCTCATTCCCCTCTGAGGACATAATATTGACAATATCCATGTTCTTGAAAATAGCTTGGGAATCTGTGGTGCATCACTCCAAAGTATGGAAAATTGTATTTGAGTCCATAATATAGTATGTACAGCAGGTCACTCCTTAGTATGTTGGTTCTTCTTTTGTTTTATACGTGGTGCAAAACCTATATTAATGTAACAGAAGTTAAAGACACAACGCACTTCTTAGGAAATTAAAAGTAATGTTTCCACTTCAATGTTAACTTGGATACGTTACAGGAATATATCAACACATACATTTAACATGACTATCAAATGTTTAGATAGAAGGGGTGGGGGATAGAGGCTGTTACTCTGGTCTTTTACATAGGTTTTATGCCAGTAGAGCCAGTTGGCATATTAGGCCCTCAAAAAATAGGTCAAGATATGGGCATCATCCCATCTTGATGTGGGAAGCTTAACTTTAAATTTTACAGCTCTTGAGTTTAAATTCGGAACTATGCCATCATATTAACATAAACATGCATTTAATTTTCTCTATTAAATAGATAACATGAAGTTGATGACACTCTCATAAACAGACATTCAAATGTGCATGTTAAATTTTCAACTATAACACCACATTAATTTTTTCCATATTGATATATTTTTATTCACCCTCTAAAATTTCTTGCAGTCCCTCTTCCATGAATACCAGTGACAATGAAGCATTTATCTGCTACTCTTGTTTGCTGAATAGATGGTTATTCCAGTCAAGGAACTCAATTTTCATACATTACAATTATTTGGGATTGTTACTAATGTATGATAATGTAAGGAAAGTGTAGTCTTTCTTGTTCAATTTCTGGGGAGGAGTCATTTTATATCATTAAGTTACAATATCATCACTTTGTACCAAATTCTGTAAAACTATTGCTGGCTGATTATTCAAACAGAAAAGAACAAAAAGACCTCAAAACAGGTCTGTATTGTCTCTAAATGGAATCTCTCTCTATTGAGTGCCCATCACCACTGTGTCTAGGCACAAAAATTCTAGTAGATATTAAATGACTAAAATGCCAAGGTGTTGGACTGTTAAAAAAATCAATCCAAGCACCTGACACAGGCACATTTTTTACATGAACTCTGTCTGAATGTAGAAAATTAGCAAATATGGCATTGTGGCATACAAACCAAATATACTAAGCATAGACATAATTTAACTACACAAACTTTCTAGTCATCCAGAATTAATAGTGATTATAAAAATGTGTTTTCAGTTAGGTTAGGGACCAAAATTACACATAAACAGGCATAAGTGATTGGAAACCAGTTCTAATCTGTAACACAACAGAAATTCAGTGCACATAAACCACTTTCAAAATGGTCAAAACTGGTTTAAGATAAACCTGGATGTATGCAGTGTCAGACTTAACTGATTTAGGTTGAAATGGTTTATTGAACTTCTGTGCCAGATCCCCTCTAAATTCAAGTTAACTCTCAGTCCTCCAGAATCCCAGGATGCTTTGTACTTCCCCTGCATCCCCTCCTTTGCAGAGTAGGCAGGCTAGCCATAGTCCAAGCTGTCTGCTCCAGCCTCCTCCAGCCAAGCAGTGATGTGTGCTCTAGCACCCCCCCAGCTTCTGGCCTAAGCCACTGCAGGCATGTGGCTGCATTTTCAGAATAAAAAGTGAATTTCTGTTCACTTGCTAATTGGTTTAATCTATGCAGTTTAGACTAACCTGCAAAGATTAAATCGATTCAGCCTCAGGCTTTTTGACTGTCTGTACTTAACCTTAATGTACATGGGTGGTGTTTAGTGGTGTGTAAAAATTTTGAAATGCTTGAAATGGATGTTTTGCATTTTGTTTTGAAATTTCATTAAAGATTTAATTTCACCAAGAACCACAATTACTAGAATACAGCCCAGCACTGGAAATTAATGTTTCTCTGATAATAATAATAATAATAATTATTATTATTATCCCAACTCTCCTGATAGGACCTGATTCTCTATGGTATCAAACACCTCCCTTCTCTTTGAAATCATTCAGCGTTGAGGTCATTTAGTACCTTGCAAGATTGACCGCTTAATGTTGGCTCAAAAATCATAGTGATGTTTCAGCTGGTACCTACTCCAGGGTAAGAGCAGGGCTTTGGAGCAGTTGAGGGAGGCAGAGCTGAAGAGAAAGGGCATTCTACAGCAGAGACAGGAAACACGTAAGAACGTTAACTGCATAGTACTGTAGTCAAAGCTGACTACAAAACTTTGATTTTAGTTTGTGTTAATGTATTTATTTACATGTGTATATGTGTATGACCATTCAGGGCTTAGATATCTTTCTAAAAATGCCTTGCCAGCTAAAATAAACAAAAAACATAACAACTTCCTCAGAGTCAAAACAGGGGAGGAATATTCTGGTCCCTGATACACTTCTTGTCTTCAGCACATCCTACCTCTAAAGTCTGGAAAGAAGAGAGGGATTCATTTTATAACACTCATATTTTATCAGTGTGCCTAAGAGGTCAACTAGCTTTTTCTATTTCAGACCCAAAGTTAGAAGGGGTTTGTGAATTCCCGTCATGAAGAGAGTACTGAGAACAGATTCTTATTTTAATCAGAAAGGTTTCCAGTCTCCAGTGGTCCCAGGTGCACCATCATGTTTTAAACACCCACTATGCTGCATTTCAACATACTCAGCATGCTGCATGGCACACAGTGGACAAAGAAAAAGCATGGTCTCTGCCCCAAGAAACATAATTTTAAGGGTCTCACTTTCAAACATGCACGTACTTAAATTAATGTATTATGAGTAGTCTCCTGGACTGTGATATAAAGAGATATACATTCACATTGTAGAAAGTGTGCAAGTGCCGAAGAAATAGGATGTGAGTTATCAATGTTTGCATTAATCACATTTGTTTTCTTGCATACAATTCTTTCAATGCTTGATTACACAAAAGTTTTCTAGCATTTTTTTAGTTTTTTTAGTTTTGTTTTGTTTAACGGCTATACCTGCAAACATATTTGTTAAATACATTTTACAAAAGAAATCCCATAATATATCTTGGGATGGCTTTTGGGGGGTTGCAAGGAAGATTGGAACTTAGTCTGCTACTATTTGTTACTAAATTTTATTCCAAAAATAACAACTGTTTGAAAATCCTAGTAATTCTAAATGATTACTTTTAATGAAATATGTAAGTATTAAAAAACCAAAAGAGAAAATGTATTTGTGTGTCAAGAATGGAACTGTGGGAAGTGCATAGTACTGTAAAATAGTTTTCTTCAATTATAGTAGACTCAGGTGGCCATTATATAGTGAAGAGCATTTAGACAATCAAAAATCGCCGGAGCTAGGTTGGTTTCTACTAGGTTAAGATTGACTTGCTGTCTGTAAAATAGAGGAATAGCACTTTCAGTTACTACCTAGATTATTATTTGGGTAACAGGGACAGAAGGGAGCTTGCTTCCAAAGAGACCTATTTCTCAACAGAATGTGAATAGCATAACCACCAGTTTTGTATTCCATTCAGACTGTCAGTAGGCAGCCAACTTATAATTGCTAACAACAAAAATGATGGACATTATCATTTCTGTTTGGAAACAAAAACAACTCTCACTGTGATTTTTGTTTCCACATCTTGCTGTGTGATGAATGTCCCTAACTGTGGGACATAAAAGCTACTCCTTATCCCAAGTCTTTCAAATAAATTTTCAGTATACCTTATGCTAGACTCAGCAAGAGAACAGACATCAGGCTTTTAATTTTTGAGACTAATATTAGAATGCAGGTTGTTTTCAAAGCAGTACTGCTCAGGGTTGCGTGGTTCTATTTACAAAGCCGCCAACACATGCTATGCTCAGATGATAACTGGAACTGACAGAACACTGAGTCCCCTTTAAACTTAGACTTTTGACTATCATTGTTTTTCTCTGCAAATATGTGGTTATGTTATATAAGTTGATACTAAATTAAGTTTAGTGCTGATGTACTTATTTATTAAGCTTATCGTTTGACTGTGTGAAGGAAGTGCTTGTGAACCTACAGCATTCTTCAGCTAGTGTTTCTTTCGTTCCCTCTCTCTCTTTTTTCTAGTTCATTTTGTTTTGCCCTCTTTACTCAAGAGGATTCTTCTCTCCTTCCCTGCTAACCCTGGTAGTTTCTTAGCACTAGTGCTGAAAGTGGCACCAGCTGGTGGCAGCTTCACCACAGCAATTTCTTACTAATGCTAACTATTGTCTTGATGTGCTAATTCATCAGTGTAATTTCATACCATTTCCTTCTTGTCTTCATGGGAAAAATCTCTCTTTCCCAGTAACGCTGATATACAAGAAATTGCTGATGAGACTGTTCATATTTTCTGAGGTCACACTTCAGGATACAAAGAAAAAAGGGGGAAAAGAAGCTGCATGAAAACTACACGTTGTGTGGACAGTGTGTTTGTCTTACATATTCAATGAAGCAATGAGAGGAAAGAATGAGAAACAGAAATAAAACTGGAGTAGCTACAAATTCTACACTTAACTATTCCCTTTTACAAATCTGGGTTCCAGTCTTTCTCTAAGAAGTGATAGAGCAGATTTCTTGCTATACCACATTGTATTGATTTCAGTGGGATGTACACAACTCTTAGGATCAGGTCCATATGGGGCTTGTCAAATAGTAACACATTTTAAATGTCATGTTTGCAAGCATTCACACATTTCAAGTCCTGGGTAATCCATTTGAGTCCAAAAGCTTCCTTAACAAGCAGTAGTACATACAAGATACATCTACACATGTAATTTCAGCGCATGAATAAACTGCACTTATTGCTATAAAGTGTATTGCATCTGGGCATGCTGTTTGAACATGTGCCCAGGAGCAATAAACTGGAGAAATTAACTGCGCAGTTTATTCATGTACAGCATGTTGAGCCAGGGCAGAGCAGCCCCAGCTGGCAGGGGGCTCAGGGGGTCAGCCTGCTAGCTTGGGGCTGCTCCCTCCTGGCTCAATGTGCTGTGGAGGGGCTGACTAAGGCATAAGGGTGCCTCAGTGCCGGACTAAACAGCAGGTAGCCTCATACTAAAGCACCCTCATGCCCCTGCCAGCCCCTCCAGCGTCTACACAGGCACTGCTGCGGAGTTTTTTAGTTTACTCCAGCCTAATAGGGACTGCCATGTAGACACCGAGACATTTACTGTGTAGCTCATTAGTCAAATGCACAGTAAAAATATCATGTAAACACTAGAATAATTAATTGGTTAAAATTACATTGCAATGTATTGAGCATTCTTGAGCATTCTTTGAGCATTTTTAGTGGTCTGAGCACAAAACAAGGAATGAGGAACACTTACATTATAATATCTGATGTTTGATTTTCCTGCAGCCTTGAACAAGGTTGAGGTTGCCCACCTATGTAATAGGCTCATATTTAACAATAAGCTACCACAGAAAACCTGTTGCAAGAGTACATGTTTGCTTGTAATGCCCTGTGATGATGAAACTGCTAAATATTATTATTATTATTATTATTAAATATCCCTGACAGATCTGTTTGTGGACAATTGTTACACTATAGCTTTAATTTTGCACAATGTACTAAATATCCTGTAATATGCTTTTTCTCTTTTTATTTTCCATCATTTATTAATCATCTGAATAGCAATCACAAAGCTGTGTTTTACCGATTAGCTAACTCTAACCACAGAAAAATCTAAAAGACAAGGGCCTAGTCTGGTTGAGAACTGCAGTGTTATTTCTAAGACAGGTTGAAAGGATGGAAGGTTTGTGGGGGAAAAAGTGAAGTGAGAACCAGTTCAAACTGAACACAAGACATTTTTTTCTGTTTTAAAAAGTTTGTTTTATTTTTCTTTTCATTTCCTTTTGTCTCTGAACTTAGACTCATAGAATCATAAAAAATTAGTGTCGGAAGGGACCTTGAGAGGTCATCTAGTTCAACCCCCTGCTCAAAGCAGGACCATCAACAACTAGATCATTTCAGCCAGGGCTCTGTCAAGTCGGGCCCTAAGAACCTCCAAGGATGGATATTCCACCACCTCTCTAAGTATCCCATTCCAGTGCTTCACCACCCTCCTTCTTCAATATAGTTCTATTCTATTGGATTCTATTTATTTTTTGCATTTCCCACATCAATGTGGCAACTGACCATCTTCCAGTGGTACATGCAAGCAATGTCTACATGAAAAACATACCTACAATGGAAGCACCGTCATTGCTCTCTATCCAATGCTGAGGATGAACTAACTGACAGTACAGTACGTAGGAGCCAAGGGCCTTGGCTAACTGGAACTTTCATTCAGCTATACTGATAATAAGAAAAATAAAAAAATACCACTATGATTATAAAAAAATTAAACATACCACTATATGAGCCATGTTGTATATATACCTATTGTAAATCAATCCCAACATTATGTGTGAAGCATGTTGCACCTAGTTTTAGCAAAACAATATATCTAGATATAGAGGAACCTCACAAATTCTAAAATGTGGATGTTTATAAAAAAATTCTGTATCTTTCAAATTATATCAAGGCATACAACATTCTCTCACTCCAGGGGCCAATAGATCTTGTGCCAGGCAGAACCCCTTTCAACCTTGAACCTAAGTCAAATCTGTTTGAAAAATAGGCCAACTGGCCTCTGCCACACTCTGAAATCAATGCTTCTCTCCTCAGTTCTGGTGCATCTTTATGGTACGTTATTTTTTGGTAGTTTATTTGCTAAAAAAAATATTCTTAAATGAAAAAACAAAACAAAACCCAGAAGTATCATCAAATCATTAATTGTTTTGTTTCCAAATGAAGTTTTCATTTTGAAGAGTGTCAACATCAAAAAAAGATTTTTAAAATGCTTAGCATAAAAAAACCCCAAAAACAATCTTTCCCTGATTTCCCCTTTTCCCCTTCTCTCTCCGTGTTTTGTTTTGTTCATGTTTTCAGAAAACTGAAAAGGTTTTGTTTCAGGCCAACCCAACAACATTTTTTTTTCAGGTTGGCCACCAAACTGAAAAATCACTTATTCTCACAACCCAGCTTCATAGGCATGTGATAAATACCTCATTTCCCACACTACACCATGGACAACTACAGATAGATTGCTCCCTGCTGCTGTTGGCATTTTTTCTTAACTGGTCAAAGAGAGCACAACACAATACAGCCACTCCTTCTGAGTAAATGAGTCCAAATGATTTCTATTAATGCTCCTAATCATTCACAAAGTGAAAATCAGTATTGTAACCTACAACTGTCTAATCCAGTTATAATGTTTTAAAAAGTAATGGAAAATGTTTCAAATTTACATGTGCATAACACTGATAAAAACATTTTTAATCATTAATGATTTTTTCACTGGTTTCTATGCTTGCCTAAATATCCAAACTGTCCAAGATGTGACTAAACAGCTGTAAGATCAGAACATGTCAAATGTAGAAAGATGTATCTCCTTTTTGATTAGTTGTATTTCTACATCCCCAAAATACTACTTTTCTGGTCACGTGCTACTTGAAATGACAGCTGTATATTTTTATTGTTGTTAATTTGTAGCATTATTTGCACCTTATTAAACTCAGGTAAAAAAAAATAAGCAGGTCTCCCCCAAACAGGAACATTTACAGGTATTTCCCCTCCTCCTTTTGGTATTAATAGAGTTTGACACCTTCAGAGTTGCACTATATTTCCACATTATTTTCTGTTGCAAGTACTTCTCAGCTTTCAGTTTCTACACTTTTGCCTATTTTGTCAGCTAATTAAACACACAAACCTGTGAGAAAGCTACAGTTAAATCCATCCTGCTAACAAAGAAGATTTCTCAAGACCCAGTGTCGAATATGTTTCAGGTGCCTGATGAAACCTCTTCATGAAGCAATACATTTAGCTACTACACTGCTGACACTTGAGGTTAGTGATTACCCAAAACTATAAGGCAGGGCTTGAACACTAACCACAAGCATCTGCAGACAGAAGAGGTTTAATGAATAGTCTGTGTCCCTAAAAATGTGACATTCATGCACAGACTTTGGTTTAAGAAAGAACTTTATGGAGTGGACACTTACAACATTATGTTTATTGTTGCTAAATAAACTCATTTCTGTCATTAACAACAAGCTGTTATGGAAATGGGAACTCACTCTATAGCGCTTGCCACTAATTAGGGCTTAGATACCAAGATGATAGCTCCTGATAAATATCCTAGATAGATGGTTGGAGGGAGGAAGAAGAGATATTCTGTGCAATCAGAACCCTCTTCTTCTGTCTTTGTCCACTTCAAATAGTAAATGTGTTAGACCCTGTTTGCCACCGTTATTAAATATGCTCTTTGTGTGTTTGCTCTTTAAACTCATGTATGTTTATGGGTATAATATAATTATTATATACTGGAATATTTATTGTCTTTGGTAAATATAATTAATTAGACCTAGTACACATAATTTGTATTTTATTTAGTGAGCTATACATCATTTTTTATTTCAGTAATTGGTAGAGTAGAAAGCCTAGTAAACTAAATGCTATTTGACTTAACATTGCTAAATAATTGAAGAAAGAGAAGTGCTGGGTAAATGGTGTGGAAAAATATCTAACATCACTCTTATCAAAATGAAATTTATTTAAAAACTAACTATATTTTCAACATTTGCAGCTATGTTTTCCTTAACTTTTGGGAGAACATATTTTCTTATATGACCAAAAAAAATCATTGTAATTTTTTACACCTGTTTTGACATTAGCTTAAACAAATCTACCATGCTCCTGTGTAAGCATCTTAAAGTGCCTGAGAAAGGAGCTGTGGCAACTGGCACTCCTCAGCTTCATCATTGTGAGATTGACCCATGACAACAGAAGGTCAAAGACTGTAAAAAGATTATTTGCAAATAATGTTCTGATTTAACTATTTGGTGACTTATTAGACTCTGTCGTAGACTTGGTCAAAATACTACAAATAAAGAACATGCAAATATTCATTGAATCAAGTGACTGACAAATATTATTTAACCAGTTCTAATTTTGTCAGTGTACTGCTAAACTTAAGGTAAGGAAATAGTAGAGAAGGAGACCACTGTATACTCTAGGACAAAGGTATCAAACTCACCCCTCCTCATGGGCTAGCAGTGGCTAGGCAAACAGCAGTGGCCACAAGGGTTAACAACTTTGTTGTTTGTCCCCTACCACTGGCACACATCCCCAGCCAGGATTTTGATGGCAGGCTCCTCCTCTACTTGCTTTGCCCCCAAATTCCTGGCCCCTTTGGGAGCCCTGTATGCTAGACAATATGACTCAGTGGGCTGTACATTTGACACCCCTACTCTAGAAGAATTTGACTCTAGGATATATAAGGACTGCACAGTATGTGGAAACAGGCACCTTGGTATGATTATCAAGACACAGAAGAAATATTTTACCTGGAATGTAGCTATAGTGATGAACCCCCTGACAGAGCTGTTCATGATAAAGAAAAGCATGATCGATTAATCCATAGTCTGTGTGGCCCTTGAAACAGGCTCATTAAATGAGGGAAGTGAGGAATTTTCCATGTACTCCATGGAGAAAATAAGGCTTATTAGCAATAGTTTCTTTTGAAACAGGAACACAGTGATGAAGAAGACATATATACACCCACTGACCTATTGTGTCTTCCTTATGTCATGGTGAAAATCCTGGGTTATAAGAACCACTGGTGCCTCCTGAGTCTGGGGGGGCACCAGCAGGGCACAACCAAGGGGAAGGTACCTCAGCAGCCAGCCAGTGACCAGGGGGGCAGGAGGCGACTGGGGGGAAAGCCAATTTCAGGGGGGGCACTATTGCTCTCTGTACCCCCTTACCAGCTGGAGAGCTCGCTGTCAGGGGGGGCACCAGCAATCTCAGGGGGGGCACATGCCCCCCCGGCTCCCCCCCTACACATTGCCTATGTTAAGAACTGTAGATACTCAATAGGTAGGCATAGTTCCATTGATGATATCTCTAATCAATGCTACATTTATAAGAAGGCAAAGTCCCAGGTTTTCTGAAAAGACTGGGGAGACCTTTTCTCAACAAAACATCACTTACGCAATTATCATATTATCACACGGTTCCCTGTTTTATAGGGGACATCATCTTGAAATGATCTGTCTTTTATACAAAAGATCTAAGGGATCTGTTCAGAATGATAAGAATTTTTCAATCCATACTTGTGTAGGAAATGTCACTGGAGTGGGCTTAAACATGCTTTTCTCTGAGTGTTGATAGTAAAAAGTCATCTATACTGGCCATGTTAGGTCATTTCATACTGCTGACCTGATTACACAGATTAGCAAGGATGAATAAAATTACCTTATACTATTCTGATATAATTTTAAGATTGATACTAGAAAATTAATAATTGAACTCAATGGCTCTTCCAAATAGAATCCAGCTAGGAGTGGTTTTGTCGCAATTGTCCAATGGGTATGTGAACCACTCACAAAATTAATATAACAGGATGGTCCCAGATATCCTCAGTATATTCATGATAGCTTTGAGCTATATTATTGCATCATATATTTAGCCACAGGAATTCTATCACAGTTCAGCTACTGTATGATGTATCATAGAATAGTCTAACAATCACCAGTGTATGCCCAAGAGGTTAATTCCAAGAGATTTGGGATTGTAGCAAATACAGTCCTCTCTACAAAGGAAGTTCAGTGAGACTGATAGTTCCATTCTAGTTGTAGAGCACTAGCTTTGCTCAAATTGTTCTTCCTTCAGCCCATTATAAACCTTTCTTGCACACTCCCATAGAAAGAACAATCTGTGGCACTCTCTAAACAGCTGAGCAGATAAAGACTTCTTTACCTGTGTTTCATAGAATCATAAAAAATTAAGGTTAGAAGGAACCCCAGGAGGTCATCTAGTCCAACCCCCTGCTCAAAGCAGGACCACCCCCAATTAGATCATAAGGTTTCCTACAGTCTATCCTTCCTCTGCTAGCCAAACACCCACGTTTCATTGCTTTGTCTAGGCAAGACAGAAACTATGTTGGATTATGATAGTTTTACAGGGACAGTACAGCATGGATCCAATAGGAGGAACTCATGGCTCTTCACTTTCCTAGAAAAATATAAGTATTTTAACAATTTAATAGATAAAGCAAGACTGGTCAATATATTTTACTTAAACTATTAAGAAGCGTTTGACAAAATCACTTATCATAGACTATTGGAGGAACTAGGCACTCATGATGTGAAAAATAAAATTCTGTAATGGATAAGAAACTAGCTAAGAGGTAGAAAAGAGAGAGCAGGAATATATTTTCAGTTTTCAATATAACAAAATGAGAACAGCTGGATGCCCCAAGTTCTGTACAAGGACAGGTGTGTGTGTTTAATGTATTTCCTAATGATCTCAGAGACATGAACAGGGAAATGACTGAATGTGCAGATGAGACAAAATAATTTAGGTTGCTCAAGACTAGAAATACTAAAAGGTTCTCCTGTACCTGGGTGACTGGAAAACATGATAGCAGATTAAATTCAGTGTTGAAAAGTGCAAAGTAATATGCATCAGAAGGAACAATTTGAACTATTCATATATATTTCCCAGTTCTAAAGTAGATGCTACTGATCAGGCCCTTCAGTGGTCAAAAAGCAAATGAAGTATTACTGTGTATAAAGAGGGAGATAGAAAACAATACTGAAAATATTATGCTACATACTATTATAATATTCTGTATGAGGAATGCTTCACCGGGAATGCTCTGTTCAGGTATTGTTTCTTTATCACACAAAAATAAAGTAAGAATAGTAGAAGCCCAAGGATGGATAATGAAAATAATTAAAAGCCAGGTGACCTCTTGTCTGAAGAGATACTGAAAAAATTGGAAGCGTTCTATTTAAAAAGGAGCAAAATAAGGGAGAATATGATCAAGCCATGTAAAACATGTTACTTAAAAAGTGAAATCATGCTCTCATTATGTAATAAAAGAACACAAATACATAGAGTGAAAATAAAGAGCAGGAAATGTGAAACAAGGGACCTCCTTTTTGCAGAGTTGGCCTATGGAACTCATTGCCACCAGATATCATCCAACAAAAGTTTAGCAATGTTTTAAAAGATCTAGACATTTATAGGAATAATGAGAAAACTCACAGTTATATTAGTTAGGATAATATAAGGAATTAAACTAAAATGTTTCTGGTAATAAGTCAATCATTAACTTATGGAAAATAGGCCAACAAAATCCCTTATAGCCATAATCGTCTGGCTTTTCCTATGAAATGTCTGGCACTAGCCACTGTCGGGCAGGATGGAACTAGATGGATCTGTGGCCTGATTTGCTGTGGCTGTTTCTATGCTCCCGTTTCCATGTTTAAGCACCTAGTTAATAGTGGGAAAGTTATTATTTCCAATTAAATTCAGCCCTGACTTTAAAATGCAGCAGCTAATTCTTTTGAGCTTACTTTTTTCAAATCTGTTACAGAGGCTTTGAACAATGATACTGAAATAACATTTCAAGTACATCACTGTGCCTAATGAATTACAGAGCTCTTGATTAATGGCACTTGTTCAACATCATACTGACAGTAGTATGAAGTGTAAAAAAAATGGTGTTTCTGCCTGGTGTGTTTTCTCCTATGAGACAGACCAGGCATCATCAGAGCTGATTTTTTTTTATTACCTTTTCTTCTGTTCATCCGCTGTTGTATTTTTTCATTCTACAAGTGTGCACTTTTGTCATGTGCTGGTGCTTGCTATCAGAGTAGTTATCATTCAAGAGGTTTGCTGCAGATTCAGCTGAAGCGTCAGTACTGAGCATCAACTCTGCAATCAGCAAACCTTGATCCAAATCCTAACACATAGCACAAGGGAGGGGGGACACGAAACAGAAGACATATTCTGGTCAGAACCCATTAGCAAACAACTAGGCTGCAGGAATATCTATCATGATGCCGTTGGTGAATTGCAGTTGACTGGAGGCATACTTCACTGTGCTGTATCAGAGTTTATGTATTTTACTAACTTTATTTCATTGGGTTGAAGCCATATGATTTTATGGTCCCCCAATCTTCCACCACTTTGAAATAAATTCCTTCTAAGCTGTATATCAGAGACTGACAACCGTTTTGGGGCCATCCTGGTATGTGCAGTTGTTGCCTGTATTTTTTCTGCTGCTTCCAGTCTAAAGAGGTCACTCTCTGCTGTGCTGGGAGGTAAGGCAAGCAATGGGGCTGAGATACAATAGTAGCTTTTGCCTTTTGTTAGATTCTTGCAAGCTACTCAGTCCACTGGTGATTGGAATGTTTAGTACTATTGTCAGCTATCTCTGCTCTCCAGCTTTCCTCTCTCCTAGCAAGAACATCAGTGACACAGATTTTACAAACAGCAATGATAAGACTAGTTTAGTCTCCAGAATTTTTCTCCATTCATTTTTATGTTATCTTGGCCAATGAACATCACAGATCTCTGCAGGGAAATGTTACCAACATGTATGGGCCCACTTCTGTTATCCTTACTTGTTTACTATTCACACAAAATTCCTACTGAAGTCTGAGTAAGAAGTGTTGACAGGGGTGGGGAGGAGCACAACTGTGTGAATAAAAATAGCACCTGAAATTACACTATCAAAGATTTTTTTTAAATGATAAGGGAAATCCATCTCCATGCTTTATTACATAAGCTCATCTAGTGTCAGAGAGAGATGGCATTGTAATATGAAGCTAAGCACATTTCTAGGGGAATCAAGGCAGGATACTGGTCACTGAAAGGATCAAAGGTATCTTTTGCTTTGGTCACACATTTAGACTTCACAAATGGTTTTCAGCGTTATAAAGATATCTCCATCTGCTAGCACAAGGCTGATTAGCTAGTATATTCTGCCTTAGCAATAACTGCAGCCTCTATCTGTTCAGTTAAACATAGAGCCTGTTTATAGCAATATCTTCTATTTTTGTAGGTACAATTTGACACTGCAAATGATTTGTAGATGTGAAACTTACCACTATAACACAGATATAAAAATGATGACATTTGAGTCCACAGTTAATTATACTCATGATTTTTTGCCAATAAGAATGGATGCTATTACTAAACATCAAGCTATAATGCCCACAACCAAAATGTCCTTAAAAAACAGACCAACCTACATCTCATGTTCCATAGGGAGGAAATGTTAGAGCAGGGAAAAAGGGATTTTTTATGTCTATTCAAAAGAGTCCTGGATTTCTAGTTTCAGCTCTGTCCATGGGTTTTGGAAATGATCTGACCTGTCTTTGTCTCAGTTCTATCATCTAGAAAAGGGAGTAATGCTCTTACCTTCCTCAGAAGGATGCTGTGAGGACTCATTAATGTTTGTAAAGGTCTTGGATATCCTGGGATTACAGATGCTATGAAAATGCAAAGTATTATTAGTATTACAATGTCTTTAAGTAGTGGGGCAAGCATATATAAGTGTTGCTGTCAAAGGAAATGAAAATAGTTGTTATGCCCTTCTCTCACAGCCTTCTGTCACTTCTTCATGCCAAAGATAGCATATTTTAATTATATAGACTTAGTTAACTTTCATTTGTGACATTCACCTCACAGACAGAGGCCCAGATCATGGCTTAACAGTTTAAAAAAAAATTCTTTGTCCAGGGTACCACTAGTGGCATCACACTCAATGACCATAGCTTTCTCGAGGCAGTACAGGGCAGGAAGGCAAATTCTAAAGGAATGAACTGTTTGAATGCACAGGGCTCTGAAGAGGATGACCAGGACTTTGAATCAGATCAATTAAATGGGAAACAAATTAAAAATAAGTAACATGAGGCATCAGTGTGGTGTATGAAACACCAGTGAGATGACTTGTCATCTATTCCATTGAAGGAGATGGTTGTCATATGCTGGGCAAGCTGCAGTTTCTGTGTTTCATCTATAGTCATCTGTAGATGGAAATCATTGTTGTCATCCTGTCTACAAGCAACAAGATCACGGATCATAATCTATGTCTGAAAGGAGCAAGAGTACTCTTCTCCTGCCAGACATAGATAGAAAACTGTTTCAGGCCAACACTACAACCTATGCACACAGCTATAGGGATGGATCAGGCATGATTCCAAGGTTCTGACCCTACAATATTTCATAATAGAAATATAGATTCAGGTAGATTCAGGTTAGATGTTAGGAAGAAATTTTTTACAGTAAGGGTGGCCAGAATCTGAAATGGGCTTCCAAGAGAGGTGGTACTATCACCGAACTTGGAGGTCTTCAAGCGGAGGCTTGATAGTCACCTGGCTGGGGTCATCTAACCAACTCAGATAGTTGGAAAAATTCTTCTTAGCAAGCATTTGGGTTTAAATACCCTTCATCAGGCTGAGGAAGCATCTGCAGTTGGTGTGTGCTCTTCCTGGATGGAATGAATAGTAAAGAAGCCAAAGGCTGATATGCATACAAGAAAGGCAATCAGTGAAGATGTAAATTGAGAAGTCAAAAGGTGAGAGACATGCTTGTGGTGGGGCAGGAGACGTACAGGGGAATGCATGTAGGTGGTAAACAGTGGAGAGGTACCTGGGGAGTCAGTTATTAAGCAGGTTATAATATAATAATAATATAATAATCCACTGTCTATATTTAGTTCATAATTTTTTGTATCTAGGAGGTTGATAAAGTGAAGTTCATAGGCTCGTCTGTGAAAAGTGTTTTGTAATCTGGATACAAAAAAACATGGACTAAATATAGACACTGGTTTTATGACACATTATAACCTGCTTAACATCAGACTCCCCAGGTATCTCTCCACTATTTACCAGCTACATCCATACCCCTGTCCTGTCCCCACTACCCCCTGCCTCCCAGCCTATCTCTCACCCACTGACTCCTCAGTTTCCATCTTCACTGACTAGCTTTCTTACACACATACCAGCCCCTGGCTTTACTATTCATTCCATCGAGGAAGAGCACACACCAACTGCAGATGTTTCCTCAGCCTGACAAAGGGTATTTAAACTGGAAAGCTTGCTAAGAAGAATTTTTCAAACTATTTGAGTTGGTCTAATAAAAGATATCAGATTTACCCAAAGAATCTAGTCGTCTCATAAATACCTAACATTTTATTCTTCTTTTACCCCTAATATTGCAATTGCTATCTATTCTTCTTGTTTTTGCTGTGATTTTGATGAGATGCCAGACTAACGCTATGAGCTACCATTGCCTTCGTTAGCTATTTTTTAAAACTTGGTATTTTTTCATATTTATACTCTTGTTGTTAGGAGTTTTCATAGCTCTTTCAGAGGCACAATGAGTTCTCACTTTCCAGTAATAGCTGATGATATGGCATTAATTTGATTTGAACTACTCTGTGCATTGGATACCGTTCCCAACATTCATGAGTGTCTTACCTTAAATTCCTGGAGGCTGAATTATGTAATTGCATACCCCTTCCATGTGATGCCTTTGGTGAAATTAAAGGCCATCAGTGTTTTCTTCAATAGGGTTTCAAGAGCACCCATGCTGTAGGATGTCTGCTGCATGCCCTAAGGCAGTAAAGGAGCTTTCAATAGACAGGTGCCTTTATCAGGGAAGTGAAAGATCAGAACACAGAATTTGAACATCATCTGCACTTGTGGTTTAGAGCATTTAGAATTTGTTTGAGCTTTCTCAGTTTTTGTCTTTAGATGCTTATAGTGCTGCTTTTCTTTCTGTTATATTGTATTTTTCTGCTAGTAATATTTAGACAGTGCCATGTTAAAAAGGATGCTATGAATTGTGTGGAGATTTACAAGTATAGACAGAAGTTCACTAAATATAGGACTGATCCAAGAGCCCTTTATTTGTGACTTCACGAAGAGAGTAAAGGTAAAATCATCCCATTACTTATAGGAGTGGCTTACCATGGAAACAAAATCCACTTTTTTGAGCAGAATCATAGGAGATTGAGTTCCAGTGAATTTCTAATCTCTTATGTTGCTACACTTAACTAGGAGGCACCTAGCCCCATACCTGTGACTACACTTACTCCAGGTTTAGAACAGAAATAATATGCACACAGATCAGTGCTTGCTTTACCATCTTTAGTGTCCAAGACCCTTCTGCATCCTCTGATCTTGGTTTAGTATTTGCTAAGGTGAACCATCAGTGGATGATGGGTCCTTTTGATTCTTTCAAATATGGAGTTGCCAGCCAGGAAGGACCATAAGGATGTGTACCCCAAAACCTCTACAAGTTTCCATTGAATAACTTAGACTGGGGGCAGAATCTACTGCAGTCCTAGTGCTAGGCTAGAAGGAGCAGACAGCTTTAAAGACAAACATTGCTGGAATAAGAACCTAATTTTAGTTACTTCTTTACAATGAGTCTGCTTTGAAATGCACAGTGGAAACTGATAGATCCTGTATAAACATACAGAACACTCATTCATGGAGTGCAATGGCTACCTACCACAGGTATTAATTAGAGCTGTCTGAAAATAGGCTCCACACTTACTGCAGAATGGCAAATTTAATCTCTGTGCTGGATTCACATAAAGGCAAAACAAAATGTACTTTCCCCCACCGAGTCTGTTTTTCTTTTCTTTTTTTAACAATGAGTGAAGAACATTTTTCATCACTGAAGCCGCTTTTTTCTCAGTAAAAACAAAATGTATACATTACACTGGCTAAAGACTGATGAAGTTCTGAGAGCTAATTCCAGTTGCCATGACACACCTTTGCAGGTTACTCTTCAGCAGTATTCAAGATCAGGAGAATTCAGGCAGGAGACAATCACAGATGAAGAAACCAAACACCACGTTTCTGGAGAAAAATAGAACATTTCCAAAAATCCTTGCTAGGAACAGAACTATTTACGTGTTTTTTATTTTAGAATTACGTGTGCTTTTTTTAAATCTTTGGCAAAATGCTATATTTCTTGCTTTCCTGCAACAAAACAAAAGAAGTATATGCTGGAAAGAAGAATTCCTTTTTTAGGTAGAAGAATTTTTTCTTAGGGTTAGATTATTTCTTGTTTTACAGAGCACTTTCTTCAAATACCAGCCATCAGGTAAAGGCAAAGATGAAGAGGTTGTAGCAAGCCTCACCACCCATTTATTAAAATATTTAGCAAGCTAGTGAATGAGCTTAGCAAATGGCAAGCTAGTTCTGAGATGACATGTTCCATCTTAAGATAGCTCTTTACTGAAAGAGCCGCAAGAGGCATATCTCAGGAAGCTGATGGAAATTGTATGCCACTTGGCCTGACAGCAATAATTCCCTGAGAACCATGTGACTGTAGCTACAGGCACAGCTATGTATCCCCTCAGGCTCTACCATCTTTATGAGTGACTTTACTAGTGTAACATTGCAGCAGTAGCAGCACCCAAGACTACATGTATGGGCTCATAATGTATTTGGAGGAGGGGAGAATTAGGTGATACATAGTTCCAGCCCTAGGCCCTACACCTTCCCATGTATAAAAGAAGCAAAGGCATCTGGGTAAGTAAGTCTGAATTCTTTGGCTTTTGGCAAGAAAACAGCAGTGAGAGCCCTCCTCCAAAGTCATGCCTTTGACATGGGAGGAAATATGGCATTCCAGTTGCTTTCATCATGTCTGGTGGTTAGACCTGCTATCGGGTCAGTTCTGGGGTGGAGTCTAGTGCTTCAACTTCCATTCTTTCCTTTCTCTGGCAACCAGGTGATATCTCACAGTTCCACTTATCTCCCAGAAGCTTGCGAGCAATTTCTTGTGCTTTTCAGTTAAAAGCACAGGCTAAGAAGTCATCAAGCACTGCAGATTATTTTTAAGTGTTTGTGCACTCAGATACTGTACTGAAGAGTGCCAAAGAAAAGCCCATAAACTACTAAACAGATGGAAATACAACTCTCACCGCCAAGAACTTTACCTTGATACTCAGCCTGAATTTTCCCTTTCTCGATTCCTATTTATGTCCTCGTGACCCCAGGTAAACAATTACTCCTACTTTGTAGAGTTTACCCCTTCAAATATTATTAGATGTTTATGTCACCTTGGATCATCACTTGTGTAGATTACACCTATTTAATTCTTTTAATCTTTCCTAAAAACTCAATCGCTTTCACCCCTGGATAATTTTTGTTGCTCCTCTATGATCAACACAGCCAAATGTTGATTTCTTCTTGATACTGTGATGCCCAGAATGGAACACATCATTCTAAGTGCAGTCACATAAGAGCTGTAGTGAGAGGAGCTATTGCTTTCCTGCTCTCTGGTGTGATGCCTCTGCATATCTATTTGTCTATTTTTAGCACATCAATCACCATGGTACTTAGGCACCAAATACCAGAATGTAAAGATGCAGCCTTCCCTGCTCCTTCCTTACAGAAGTTGCATTTCACTGCTGCTCTTCAAGGTAAGCCATTCTGCCATTGTGTCTCTTGAGAAAACGATTGTTTGCAAAAAAGTTGCATCTTACATCATGTTCTAAGGCAAAATGTGAATGTATCTCTATCTTTTATATCTAGACTCCCTTTACAGAAATCCCTTGTATGTAGGAGATTTGACCTGAACTCTGTCAGAAGCATCATCCTTCTTGGTCAGAACAATCTGGAATGGTAGCAAAATAGATAGATGTACAAAGAACCAATTTAGCAGTACCTCCTATGAGCTGTGATTTCTGTGCCAGAATCAGGACCTTAAATTAGAAGCAGGATTGAATGGTGAGGAAGAGCCAGCACAGTGCCTCTAGCCTTTTCTCAAGTGCTCTTGATGAAGCATTCAATTTAGGAGAGGAACTGCTGAGACCTGGATAAGGTGCAATTTTCACAAAAACACCAACATAATTTTCAACCACCATATCCCCCAAACCCTGATGTCAGACTAGGTAGATTTGATCAAACCATGCAAAAATGTGCATAGTTTCTAAGCAGTGATATTCCCCAAAACTGGCAATATAATCAGATTTGGTAAAACCCAAAGGACAGGATTCCCCAGTCTACCAGATATGATTACTGGGCAATTACCAGGAGTAGAAATTAGTATAGGCCTGCTATGCTCTAAAAATTTTCCTGATACAGGGTAAGATAAAGACAAGGGAACTCTGACTCCTCTCAGCAGCTACTACTGTTCAGTGAAGATTAGGTGCAGTCTTGCTCCTTTTCTGCTGTGCTAAAAATTTCCTAAGAACAAGTAATCAGCTACTGTACCTGGCAAAGCGACATACGTAGCCTGAATTAGTGTTTGCCAAAATTAGTACTACTGCTCTCAAAGGGGCTATTTTACAAAAGAGAGGGAGACAGATGGTGTGTCTTGCACAAAAGCAGCAGCAGCCTCAATTATTAGTAGTAAATTTGACACATACAAGGCTTTATCTGGCCCGGTCTGCTATAATCATAGCTGTGTCAGAGAACCAAGTCACAACGTGGTTAGCACTTGGCCCAAATACAGCATGGTCTATTTTGTAGTGTTGATGGGGCCATAAGGAAGTGCTCTGCCTGCAGAGAGCTGAGACCCAGTTGCAGGTAGTCAGTAGGCACGTGTGAGTCAGCAGCGATCCGATCCGGCTTTGGATCCGGCCGCTTCGGATGGCTGCGAGCCGATCCGGAGCTCCAGACCGGACTTCTGCCTTGATCCGGCTGAAGCGGCTCCAAAGCTTTGGAGCTGCCTTGGAGATCCGGCCATAAGGTATAATGGGGAATCAATGAAATATCTATAACTTTGTTGTTTCTTGTCCGATTTGGATGAAACTTGTAGGGATGATAGCCTCTGCTAAGAGCATGAAACCTACCGATTTTCAAGAATATTGGTGCAGGGGCTTGGGGGAAACTCTACCCCAAATACTTGAAAGCCAAACTCATGTCATGGCTGTGTATTACAACACAGGGGGGTGAAAACTGCAGGGCTGGTAGCTCTTACTGAGGCCACAAAGCACACCAAGTTTCAAGGAGATCGGTGCAGAGGTTTGGGGGGAACTGTACCCCAAATTCTTGAAAGCAAAACTCATGTCACTTCTAGGCGTTACAACACAGTGGGGTGAAAACTGCAGGGCTGGTAGCTCTTACTGAGGCCACAAAGCACACCAAGTTTCAAGGAGATCGGTGCAGGGGGGTTCTGGGGCCCTGCACCCCTAGCTGCTGACAGACAAAACTCGTGCCAAGACTGTCTCTGTCTTGGGGCAGTTGATTGTCTGTGTTGATTCTTTCCTCTCCTTAGCCTGGTTTTGTAGGTGCTAGTTGATGCTCGTTAAGTCATTATGTAGTAGCTGTGTCCTGTGTATTGAGCTGGTCCCCGAGTCCCTGGTCCCTGAGTGAATCATGATTGATTGATTGGTAACTGGGAACACAGCAGCTTAACAGCCAGGCCTGCAGTAGTGTCTCCCCTCCTCGCCCCAGGACAGACACAGTCCCACAAGCACCCATGGCACCAGTTTTGCTTGTCTGCAGCTTGAGGGGGAGTTCCCCCCAACCCCCTGCACCGATCTTCTTGAAACTTGGCAGACTTTGTGGCCTCAGTAAGAGCTACCACCCCTGCAGTTTTCACCCCACTGTGTTGTAACGCCTAGAAGTGACATGAGTTTTGCTTTCAAGAATTTGGGGTACAGTTCCCCCCAAACCCCTAAACCAATCTTCTTAAAACATGGCAGGCTTCATCCTCTATGCAGAGTCTACCACCCCTGAAAATTTTATTCAAATCAGACAAAAAACAACAAAGTTATAGATATTTTATTGTTTCCCCATTATACCCTATGGCCGGATCTCCAAGGCGTCCCCAAACCGCTTCGGGAAGCAGAACGAGGCCAGCGCTTAGACCCGGATGTGCTGCTTCGGACCCCAAAGCCTCCGAAGCTTCTCCAGATCTGAAGCTCTGTCTGAAGCCTCGCACAGCCCTAGTAGTCAGCAGTTAAGAGTCTGGAGGCCAGCAGTAATTGAACAGGGTGGAGCTACTGGGGCAGAGAAGAAAGGAAGGGATGTGATGTGAAGCAGTTAGGGAGAAGAATAAAGCTTTTCTCTCTCCTCCTCAGGTCTGGAGACAGACCACAAGTTTTGGGTTTGTTTGTTTGCTGTTGGTGCACTTACTTGACATGGAAAAAAGGCTTTCTCATGTAAAAATAAACTGGACATCTTGGGCACGTGCTGGCTGGTCTTAATAAGGAAGTTGGGTTAGTGATCCACTTACGCACTTATAGAGTCATAAACATGATCCACTGCTTTGACACCTTGGTTTAACTGGGTCTTATGACACAGTTACTTCTGTAGTATAGAAGGACCTAAAATATGCTGGATGCTATAGATCTCTCTCCCACATTTCTCTCTCTCTCCCTCACACATACACATACATACACGTTGCCCTGAGGATACCTCCAGAGAACGATGCTTTTCCATTTACTATGATAGCAAGCACTTTGATTTAATGACAGGGCAGTGTCTGTTAAAATCAGTATATTAGAAGATTCACAGCTAACTAGTAGCAAGTAATCAAAACACTTTATAACGAAAATTGAAGATATGGATACTCCATTTGTTTATTAAAGAAAATATTTTCCCATTGTACTTCCCATAAATGTAACTGTTATTTTGATATGGGGTTTTTCTTGTACCTAATGCTGAATTCTGGGAAAACAGGGAATGCATTGCCAATTTTAGCAAAGAACAGCTGAAAATCTGGGAAGAACAAGCCTTGTGACCTTTTTAATAGCCGTCAATATTTAAATAGATACCTTTCAACTCTTCAACACTTTCTATGTGAAGTAATAACTGTAAAACCAAGAGGCAGGAAAGAAGGCTGTAAGTTACAAATGATACATTTCTTGTGATCTGAACTTTGTTGGCCTAATCACATTATCAAAATTAATGCTCACTGTTGAAGCCTCAGCTAGTAGAGTTCTTTCACTTGACCACGTGATATGTTTTAAATAGCAAATTTAAGAAGCAAAGTTACCATAGAGGGAGACTACATGAATCAAAACTCTACTTAATTTAAGAATTAGGGTTCTGTTTCAGGGCGCACACACTTCCATATCTCCAGGCTTCCTTTGGCAACTACATTAGGCCCTACAGTTAGAATAATCATTGCTATGCCAGTGACACTACACCAAGGTCTGTCTACTCCATCAAATGATCCTGATGGGAAGTCTCAGTTCTGCTATCATGCCAGCTGAAGTGCAAATGTGGATGTATGTCACTGAATTTCTCAAAAATGAATGGTGAAATGTTGAAAATTGGCTCCCCTAATTTATTAAAATCTGCTCTGGACTTTAAAGGAAATTTTTCTTTTATTTTCTTTTCCTGGGTACTAATCAGATCATCCCTTCCAAAGTTAATTTCTTTAATTCTAAGTGATGTACTAGGCATGTGTGGAGAAGAGCTTGTCGCCTTAGGCACCTGGTGTTTCATAATGTGGTACTAGAAATTGCTGCTGGGGAAAATGCACAAGCCAACAGCAGTGAAAGGGATAATCATACTGTTTGTGCCTGCTCTTTTTAAATTACCACCTAAGCAATAAAGGCAGATGGGGACAAGTTTGAATCCAGCAGACAAGAAAGTAGTGCTGTATACTTTTGTGACTTTGCAGAACAATTAACTCCGCCTGCTTGTCTCTAGTAATATTCTATGCCACCTGCAAATGTGTCAAAATGCCTCCTGTCTCAATTTAGCTGGTGCCCGGGACTAAATTATCTCAGTATATACCTCCTATGCCATCCTTAAGGTAGAAAGAAAAAGGGAGGACAACTCCTTGTAGCTCTGCAATGGCAAATGAAATGCTCATAGAGCAAGAACCTAGACATATTCAAACATGCACATAAGGGAGAGAGTTAAACATTGCTAGGAAGGGTATTGTCCTTAACCATTGTCTGGCACTTAAATACACACACTGAAGAAAATCTTGCAAATGTATGTAGGTAGATAGCAAATTACATAATGCCTGATCCAAAGCCCACTGGTTTCAATGAAAGTTATGTATGTGCTATGTTAATTGTGGTGCAATAAAAATTTTATCTATTATGGGACAATATTGTGGTAATAGCGAAATAGGAGAAATGCTGGATTTTTACACATATTTAGATACACACTTGTCCCTTAGAGGTCTATAGCTATCTAAGCACTCGTGTTGTCTACAGCTAATGATATGCTCAGAGCTGATCTAGCTCAAAGCTGGAGTCCTGGGGAAGCCCCAAGATTGGATTTTTAACTAGAAAAGAGAATACCTTTCTTGTCAGGGGAACTAGTCTCCTAGGTGGGTTCTAAGCAGGCCTAACGCCTCTTACATAGTTCTCCCCACATCAATGAGGCTGGAGGTATGGCATTGGTTAGTTGGGATACAGGCAAGTGTGAGAGGAGTTCAGAGCATCATCAGGAGGCAGAGCCAGAGAGAGAGTCCTTGGCACCAAATTTATGACTGAAGATCCCAATAGATGGTAGGGGACCCATAAGTAAGGCATTGCAGTTCTGAACTGAGCCACACCTTAGTACCTCTGAGGATCTGAACCTCAGTTCCTGCAGGGGAAACGATACTAGACTTCAGCTGTTGTGAACTCCTGCTCCATTTGACTGCTGCTTTCCCTGAAGGTTGCCAGCTACTGGGCTTTCACCTTGATGCCTATGTTATCATATTGTTTGGAGTGGGGGGCTGCACAGGCCACACTTGTTAGCACTTGGTCTTCTACAAATCAGTGGCATTATTACCTTTGCTGTGTTTCAGACTGTATTGCACCACAATCCTTTGGTGGGAGGTGGAATTGTTTTTATGTGACCACTTTTTTTAAAATAACCTGTCAAACACCTACAAAGCAGGATCCTGCTTCCTCTAGTGGTTTCTCTTGCCTGTGGTGCTAAAACAGGCTAATGGGACCATATGAGGTATGCTCATCTCCTCTACAATTAATATCTGCAAATGGTCTGTAAGCTGTTTCTACTAGAATTAACTCTCTGTATCTACATGAGGCCATATTAACTTCATTAAGATTCAGGCCAGATCCAGGATAAGATACATTCATGAAGAACTAGCAGAATCTGGGCTCCTATCTCATAGACTGAAAGTACTTTTAAAAGGACTGAATTAGCCCATGAACATTAATGACATGGGTAGCTAGGAGAACTAAGAACAGAAAGATATTTTTTTTAAATACATGTTTAAGGGCACCTGTGGCAGGTCAAAGAAGCATTCTATCCTCACCTTCATTGCTTGAAACACTCTTCCAGGAGAAACTGAATGTCTGTACATCATGACTAACTTAGGCCATGTATTGTACAGGCATTCCATTTTTTCCTGGGAGAACTGCTGCTCTCCTGGGAGAAACCATGAGTGTACAGATGTTCAGGATTTTTTCTCACAGAGCAAAAATGGCTGCTCCATGATAAAATAACCTAGGAACAACTAAAATTAAATCACTCCAGGAGAATTTATCCTGAGAGAGTGAATGTCTGTGCAATTTATTATTCAAAGTCACCTACCAGGTTAGGCATAGAACACAAGACTCCTGAAGCCCTGTCTACTGCTGTATCTTCTAGACCAAAGTCAGCAACATAAAGCCTGTGGGCTGGCTGTGTTCTGCAAAGATGTTGGAACCAGCTTGCAAAGGTCTGACGCAGCCTGCACTTTATTAACAGTGGGGCAATCCCTTGCTACCATCCCAGCTATCCAATCCGCCCCGTGTTTTATTATTGGCACACCAATCCCCTGCTTCCACTAAGCATTCCCAGCTCTTTGTGGAGAGCTGATCTCTCTCTCTAAGACTGCAGCCTCTGTTAACCCATGCCACCAGAATCACGGCTCCAAATTGTTGCTCATCACACTTTTCATCTACATGGTTTTCAGTGGAGGCTGCGTTAGTGGGACAAGATAGCAGTTCTCCGCATAAAGCAGGGATGGGCAGCATGGGATTTCTGCTGCCCCTTGTGACCAGTCTTCAGTGATGGTCAGGGCACAAGGGGCAGCTTTACTTGTTAGTAAAATATTGCCAACCCCCTATACTAGGCTATTTGTATATGATATTAAACAGGACAGTTGACTGTCCCTGTATCTTAAATCTTTCTTATAAATTGAGAGCTGAGTTTTCAGGAAGAGCAAATTCTAGGAAACACTAGCTACATTGACTACCCTATTCCAATTTTGCAAATTATTCCTTTAAACTGTGCATGAAGTAGTAGAACAGTTCCCCAATTTCTTTTTAACTAAACCTTTTAAGGATGTTTAAATCAGTAGAACCTAGGATACATGTATCATGCTTAATGTATACTTCCAAGGTAACTGAAGTTGCAAAATTAGCATTATACCTTATAGAAACTTATGTGATTAAAACAATATTTAGTAGCATGGTATGTGCCTTAATAATATTAGTCAAGTAGGTATCAGTACTAACATACTCTCATCAGAGATTAATCCTAAAGACAGTACAGTGCCTTAAAAAGCAATAAGAGTTAAGGCACAGCAAAGGTACCCCATAATAAGTTAAGGGCCTTGGAGCCCTAATTGAGCAAAAATCATTCGCCCATGCCCTTTAAGCATATGAATAGTGTCTTTAAAATCAATGGGCCACTTACATGATTAAGTGCTTTCCTTAATCAAGATTCTGAATTGTTTTCCATATCCCCACTGGAAATAACAGGCTTATGAACACAACCAAATTAAGGGTGCTTGATTAAGGACCAATACAGTTTCTTCTGAATGTAGAAGAAGAGGCAGCAGGTAGGACTGGAGGGTGAAATCCTGGCCCTTATAAACTCAGTCAGAATTTTTCCATTGACTTTTGTTGGGTCCAGAACTAGAGCTAGTGTCAAAGATAGCTTCATGAGTATATTTGAAAAGAAACTTTTCCAGAGCATCAGTGCTCTAGTCCTGAGACCAGAAAGCTGCTCAGAATTGGGGTGGGATCATCTGGGGTTTCCATTTTTGGAATGCCTCATCTGGCAATTAGTAAATCACTGAATATTGTCCTCCCTTGCCATTTAGGTAATTTAATAATATTAAATGTTTCTAAAATAAGAAATGGGTTATAAAGTATATCATTTAACTTAAGAGTAATTTGTTCAGTTACTTACATTTCCCCAAAGGATTTTATCATGGTTCGGTCTTACAGCATATGTATAGTACTTGTGGGCTCATAACATTTGAGTTTAAATTTCGGAAGATGCCATAATAGTCTCATATCCTAGTTGTGCCCATCTGTAGCTGGGGGCTTTTCTCTCTTCATATGCTTCTGGCTAGTCTTAGCATAGATTCTGGACTACACTTTTATCCTTAAAAGTATATTTTTTTAATGTAAATAGCCAGAGTCACAAAGAGGAATTGCTTGTTTATATGGTGCTTCATTATTTATCAATACCTTACCTTACCTATCCTTTCTACTACCTTATCACACTCTCAGCCACGATTTCACCTTACCAGTGATGCAAATATCAGTTACCTACTTCTCTCCTGCATTTGTATATCCCTTCACTCCTTCCTCTCTGCTGACCTAGATGCGGGGATAAACTCCTCATTAAAATCTTTCAAGTCACTGCTATGGTATCCCCCACTTTTTGTCCTGTGTTTTCTGTGATGCAGGCCACATCTATACAAGATGTGACTTACTGCATAGTCATTTAGGACATTTGTATACATGCCTGTGCCACAATGCCAGGCACTTTTAAAAGCACCCGGCACTGCGGCATGTTCACTTGTATAAATGGCAAAATATGCATCAGCACTGGGAAAACGCTGGTGGTGTGCTTTTGAACTAAAACACATCAAAGGTGTTTTAGTTCAAAAGTGCACCACCTCCATTTTCTCAGCACTGATGCACATTTCTCTATTTATACAAGTGCATGTAATGCAGCACCGGGCACCTCAGCTCTCATGCAGCAGACTCAACTAATTTTCTGCTCTCTGGTGAGTCAGAGCAGACAAATGTATGTGTATAAATGCCCTTAATTCTGGCAAACACAAATACTAAATGACTGCACAGCAACCAGAGTTACCACTCAGTAGCATCCCCAAAGGACTTTTTGGTGATACTGGGCACATCTACATGGGACACTTATTGTACAGTAGCCTAATAGCAATATGCAGTAGCATGCTGGTCAAAACCATGCTAATACACTACTATGTAGTGTTATTAGGCTACTACACAGTAAGTGTCACAAAAAAACCACGCACTGGGGCTACTGCACAGTAACTGTAGTTAGTACTTCATTAAGCAAGAACTAAACTAAATGCATAGTAATTACTGTGTATTAATGAATGTGTAATTACTGTGTATTAATGAATGTGTAGTTGTGTCTGCTGGCCATATCTACATGAGACGCTGACTGCGCAGTAGCTCATTACTACTGCACAGTAGCATTGTGTGGCACAAAGCATGACAGAACACTACTGTGCAGTAGTAATGAGCTACTGCACTGTAGTAATGAGCTATTGCTCAGTCAGCATCATCAAAAAGCTGTTTGGGGACACTACTATGCAGTAACTCAGTCAGTGTCTCGTGTAGACGTCGCCACTCATGAATGGCGCATGCCCCCGGCTGCTGGGGGGCATGGCTGCGCCAGTGGTGGCAGGAGCACAGTGATGGTGGCAGGAGCCCATCAGCAGTGAGCGGGGAGCTCCTGCAGGTGCCACCGGCAGTGGCAGCGGTGGCCAGGGATGATCGTGGGTTGCCAGCAGCAGGGACACTGGCAGCGGCCTTTTTGCAGGGGGTGCACCACCACACGTGCACCCCCTACGCATAGCTTTGCAGCCACTGATTATGCATTATCTCATTACTACTGTGCAGTAGCTCATTATTACTGCCTAGTAGCATTGCACCACACTTTTTGCCATGTGATGCTACACTGTAGTAGAAATGAGTTACTGTACAGTCAGCATCTCAGGTAGACACAGCCACTGAACACAAAATGTAACCTTTGATTGATTGATTAATCATTATTTGCTTTCAACATTTGGAACTTTTTCCTGTATTATAATAAAAAGATATTTTGGATGGTAAGAATCTTCACCTAGCTATTCCAGTTGAGGCTATACTCCTATCAGCTGTCATAAACTGACCTGTGTAAGTGTTGCCCTGTGGGGTCAGGCCAACTCTCAGGATCTCAATATTGCGCTGTTAGACAGGAGGGTGTGACACAGTTGCACATATACAAACACACAAATCAATTAGGTGCAATGCACACATGTACACACACACTACCAGCTCAGGCACATACACATCCAAACCAGCCTAGGCACATGCATACCTATCACCAATTCAAGCACATACACTATACACCCCAAAAGTTAGACACAGATCACTAATTCATATATCATGCACACAATGACATATATATATATATATATATATATATACACACACACATATATATATATATACACACACACACACACACGCACACACTCACCAGTTCACACACATACAACCCACCTACACATACACACAGGTAAGTTCCTAACCTGGATGATACAGTGTGTATGTGTGTGCTTGGGGTACCTGGGATACTTGGGGGAAGGTTAAGATGAAAGAGGGAGTTAAAGTATAGGGAGTAAAAGTTGCCAGAACCAGTAGACTACAGAGAAGCTGGCTGAGGAACTGAGGCTTGGGTTTACTTAAGGTAGACTGGGGCTAGAAACTGAGGCAGACAGCTGAGATATTGGGTGGGGGTGCAGATAAGTGGTGGTAAGGAGGAGACAGCCAAGAAAGAAACTGAGGCAGAAACCGGGTTGCTCAGGGGAAAAGGAAAAGGCAGTGGGGATAAGACAGTGGCAAAGAAACAGGGGTTTGGAGGCAGAGAGGAGCTCAGGACAGGTGTTGGATGTGGCAGAGAGCCAGAAGCAGAGAGGGAGAAATGAGACACAAGTTAGTGGGGCGAGGAGCAGAGATTGGAGCAGCGTGAGGTCCGTGGTTCCTGGATGAATCAATACGAGGTGATGGCCTGGTCGTTACAGGCCATTCAGTAGAGAGGCCTGCTACCATTGTATTTCAATCATCCCCAATCACTCTCATTCATCCAGGAACCAATTTACATGGGTGGGGTACATGAATCATACAGTTGCGACACAGGGGATGCCCAGGCAGAGGACACAAGATGGAGGCTTGACATACAAAATGGAAACTTGACATGACTTACGCTAACTTACATATATAGGCCTAAAACAGTAATCACACAATATAAAAGCAGTACAAACATAATAATTATCACTGATAAAACAGTGGGTATCAATATCAAAATAGCAGGAAACTTATTTGCAAAGAGGGGAGAGAAAAATAAAACTTACTACCTGAAATAAAATGTTAAAGCTTATCTTATATCTTAACTTACTTATACTTATCTATAGGGAATAGGGAGAGAAAAAGTCAGAAATGGTTGGGGAAGGGGAGGGAATGCATTTTAAAATAAATAAAAAAGGAAAAACTGTGGGTTTTGCTACATAAGGAGTGGTCAGAAAAGATCTGAAACAGTTAGGAGTCCAGAGATTCATAGATTCATAGATGTAGGGTTGTAAGGGACTTTGTAGATCTTCGAGTCTGACTTCCTACCCTGGGCAGGAGAGAAAACTGAGCTCAAATGACCCCAGCCAGGTAGGCATCAAGCCTCCTCTTAAAGACCCCCAAGGTAGGAGCCAGCACCACTTCCCTTGGAAGTTAGTTCCAGATCCTAGCCACCCTGACTGTGAAGTAGTGCTTTCTAGTGTCTAGTTTAAACCTACCATCTAACAACTTATGGCCGTTATTCCTTGTTACTCCAGGAGGCGCTCGGGGGAACACGGTCTCTCCCAATCCCTGCTGGTCCCCTCTAGTAAGTTTATAGACTGCCACCAGGTCCCCCCTTAGCCTTCTCTTGCAAAGACTGAGCAGGTTCAGGTCCCGTAGCCTCTCCTCATAGAGCCTGCCCTGCTGCCCTCGGATCATGCGAGTGGCCCTCCTTTGGACCCTCTCGATGCTGTCCACATCCCTCCTGAAGTGTGGCACCCAGAACTGGATGCAGCACTCCAGCTGCAGCCTGACCAGTGTCACATACAGGGGGAGGATCACCTCCTTGGCCCTGCTTGTGATGCATCTGTGGATGCACGACAAGGTGTGGTTAGCCCTACTGACCGTGTCCTCGCATTGTTGGCCCATGTTCATCTTGGAGTCAATAATGACATATAAGTATGCTGCTGGTTCCTACTGCCTAAGTGCAGCACCCTGCACTTGTCGGTATTGAATCCCATCCTATTTTCATTTGCCCACCCCTGTAACCTGTCCAGGTCCTGCTGTAATCTGCCCTTTCCTTTTAGCGTGCCCACCTCACCCCAAATCTTGGTATCATCAGCAAATTTAAACAGGCTGCTTTTTACCCCATCATCCAAGTCACTAATAAAGAAATTGAACAGTGCGGGTCCAAGGACCGAGCCCTGGGGGACTCCACTGCCCACTTCCCCTCAGGTCAAATATGACCCATCCACCACCACTCTCTGAGTACGACCCCTCAGCCAATTTGCAATCCATCTGACTGTGTAGGCATCAATGCCACAGTCACCTAGCTTTTTAATGAGAATGGGGTGGGAGACAGTGTCAAAGGCCTTCCTGAAGTCCAGAAAGACTACATCCACCGCAACACCTGAAGCCAATGATTTTGTGACCTGATCATAGAAGGCAATCAGGCTGGTCTGACAGGACCTGCCCCTAATGAAACCATGCTGGTTGCCCTTGAGCATCATCTCTGCTGCTGGCCCATCACAGATGTGTTCCTTGATAATGGCATGCACCCTTCTTGAGTCAGTGGTTATTAGCTGGTACAGGCTCTCAGGATATTTAATCGGCCCCTTTCAGACAGTAAAAGTTGGCTCTCTCATAGAAATGATAAAAACTATAATGCTTTACATACATATGAGGAGGTTAATCCTCCTGTCCTTGTGAAACTCCCCAGGTAACCAGAGCCAATCATCTAAAATATTTCCTTTGTGATTTCGTTTGGAAACCTTTCACTCCTCTAACCTGCTGCATAGTATTACTGACTAACAATGGTTGACACACTCTGTCCTAAAAGTGACCGCACTCAACACGTTATAACAGAATGTACATGTAAGTAAATCTGGTAAATATGTATGTGTGTCCCTCTGCATCTAGATACACACACACATAAACCCTATGCGCATATATTTCTGTGCATATATAGTTCTGCACGTACATGCAGATATACAAACAGATATACATAGAGAAGTTGTGTGCATATGCACACCCTCTACATGTCTAGGTATGTATATAAGACCTGTTACACTTAAGGCATGATTAACCAGGTAATCACAGCTTAAATTGTGACCCAGCTACACATTCAGCCAATTAATGTTGTGATAAAATAAGCAATAAGCTACAAAGTTATTTCATAAAAACTGTGTAGTAACTTTGTAGCATGTTCTAATCATGCCATTCATTGAGTGTGCGGCCAAGTGCTCACCTGTGGCTGGGAGCCCCATCAACTGAGAAGCTCCCAGCTACAAGGGTGTACTACCTACTGCCAGCCCCACAGCTGACAATGCTTGCAGTGGCAGCAGCATTCCCAGGACTGCCCCCACTGTGAGCCTTATCAACTGCAGGGTTTGCAGCGAGGAAACGCCACTGATGCAAGCCTCAGCTGCAGGGCTCCCCGCTGCCCCCACTGTGAGCCCCACTGCTACATTGGCTGCTGTGGGATCACACTTGGCATGGCAGGAGGCACAGTTGTGTGGATTGTGCATTAGATCCCATTACGCCTTTTCTGCACATATAGAGGGGCCCTATCTATATACATTTATGCATATATATGCATAGTTTGTGAAGCACTTGGGGACTTTTAGAAAGAATTGTGCCGTAAATATATGAGCTGAAAGCCTGGGCCACTGAGTCAATGGGACAAGGATTTTGCACATAAATTGTTACTAAAACTTGAATTTAAGATTACTTTGTGTTTAGCTTTTTGCTTCAGTATTAATTTTTGCTGTGTAATTGGAGGACAGCACCCTGGGATATCTTATCCAAAATGAAGCATGGCGATGTATATATGTTAAGTATAGTGCTGGATACACAAGCTGTTCCTAAAGAGACACCAATAGGAAGCTAAGCCATGCTGTTTTGCCATTTCCCCAGTGATCTAGAAGGATGGCCTCCCAGAGGACTCGTTCTCTTTTTATCTTTTTCCCCCCCAGTGAACTCCTCCACAACTGCAAGAGCTGCATGTTTTAAAGCTGCCTACAATACTTCAAACTCTGGGTGTGCCCTAGGTATTTTAGAAAGTTGCTGGGGTTTTAAAATATCATGATAAATAACCAGCAGTCAATTAAAATATTCTCTTCCCAGAAAGAACTTACTACTATCATGCAATAAATGTTTTACTGAAAGGCAAAGCTTGTTCTTCATAGCTTATCCAAAAGAGTGGACAGGGCCATCAAAATAATTTCTGGTTCCAGGAGACATATGTCCATCTGCAGTACCAAATACAACAGAGCATTAATACTATTTCTCCAAAGCATACCATTATCCAGACACTTATCTAGACCATTATCCATACCATTATCCAAACATTTCTCCAAAGCATACCATTATCCAGACATGCTTCTAACCTGAGTCATGTGTAACAAAAGTGACAGCAATAGAGACCACAAGGAAGAGATGTGTTTTAACAATTGCTGAAATAATCAACAAACTGAAAAATGGACTATCTGGGTGTATCTACATGTGCATTTGATCCAAGATCAGTTTACTTGCAAGTAAACTACTTGTGATTAAACACTCCTGGGCAGGCGTCTACATGTGCAGGGATGTGGCAGCAGAGTCGCTGCTCTTAGCACTGAACTGCTGTCACTTCCTGCAGCCCTGCAATGGACCCCTGCCACCACCAAGGGGAAGCTTGAGGCTCTGGCTGCAGCTGCCAGCATCCAGCAACCATTGTGAAAAGGTAGGCTAACTCTCCACTCCCTGGCCAGCCACTTACCTGGCCAGGAGCAGTGTGCACAGCAAAGGGGCAGCATGGGGCAGCTCTCTCCTCACTGCCTATAGTATGGCTGCTCTAGCCGCTCTATCTGGCAGTGAGGAGTAGCACCCCAGGCTCCTGCTGGCCACTGTGCTGGCCCTGCTGGCCACCACACCAAACACCAGCTGGCCCATAGCTGTCTGGTCCCTCCTGGTACCCTGACATGCAGCAACCTTCTGCCTGGCTGCAGATTGCCATCGCAGAGTAGCCACTGCCACGCAGCTGATGCCTAGACCCTGTCCAGCTGGCCAGATCCCAATAGGGACACTAATGACAAGCTTCTGCATGCCACTGTGGGGGCTACCCTTGCCATCATGGGCCTCCAAGCCCATTGCCTCTGGACCTGCCAGTCCAGCCAGGACAGGTGGCCATGCACCATCCAATAGATCTGAGATGGCGAGCAGTGGTTGGACACATTCCAGATAATCCAGACAACCTTCCAGGACCTCCTGGAGCAGCTCTAGCCACAGCAGGAGCAACAGGACACTAACGTGTGGTTGCCCACACAGCTGGCCCTTGCCCTGCTCAAGCTGGCCACACCCACCAGCCTCCACTATGTGGGCCATCTCTTTGGTGTGGACGAGGCCAGAGAGGCCATCTTGGAAGTGTGCAGCACCCTCCAGAATGTGCTGGGCACACCGTGCTCTGGGTGCACGACCCCCTGGTGGTGGTGGTGCCCTGGGCTTCCCCCAGTGCATCAGTGCCATCCCCATCCCCATCACCTGCCCTCCCTATGGCAACTGGCCCTACTACAGCCAGAGGGCCTTTCACTCGATTGTGTTCCAGGCAATCATAGACCACCACGGCACCTTCACAAACATGAGTGCCAACTGGGTGGATAGTGCCCACAACACCCACATGTTCCACAACTCCACCCTGCCAGCCCTGGTGGAAAGCATCTGCTTCACACTGCGGGTACCAGACCTGCAGCTGGGCACCATGGTGGTCCTGACCCTCTTCATCAGGGACCCCAGATACCTGCTTCTGCCCTGGCTTATGCGGTCCTATACTGGCCAGTTGGACCCCCACCAGGCCCACTTCAACTGGCCTAAGCCAGACCCACACCCTGGTAGACTGTACCTTTGGCTGCCTCAAGGGACACTAACACACCCTCACCTCTCACCTTGAGTTCACCTAGGACAACCTCTCCCAAGTCATTTTCACAGCCTCACATCTATGAGGCACAGGGGAGCTCTTCCACGAGGACTGGGTGGAGGAGGCCCAGCAGGTGGAGGATGCCTGGCAGTGGGAGCACCAGCTGAGGTCATCCATGGCAGCCACCCACAGACCCTCCCCCGTACCCACCCCCAGCACCGTACTCACTGCAGACACATCTCAGAAGAACAACAATTTTTATTCTCCTCAAATCAAACAGACCCCGCTTCTCAATAAAGCTCGCCTCCCCCCTTCCTTTCCAACAAACAGAAGCCCGCTCCTCACTCCCTCCCCAACAAACAGAGACCTCCCTCCCCACCGCAATAACAGAGCCCCTCCACCACCCACCCCACCCACCAACAATAAAAAACCCTATTTCTTGTGAAAACTATTTACAATGTGGCTTGTGTACCATCTTGGGGTGGGAGGGCCATGAGATGTGGGTGCCTAGGTGGCAGAGCCTGGAGATAGGCAGCCAGCATGCTGGCCTCTGGTCAGGGTGAGTCCAGCAGGCAGGGGACTTACCCAGGGGCAATGGCAATGGCCACCAGCAAAGGCAGCTCCCCATCCAGCAGCCAATTGTCAGGGTCAGCAGGGCCAATGTGCAGCCCTGGCCCCATTTCAGGCAGCTCTGGCTCCACAAGCAAGCGGCAGGCCTGGCAAGCAGCAGGCCTGGGCCCAGGCTGAGGGACTGAGTGGTGGGGGACCTGGGGCAGGGTCCAGGCCAGGGGCTACTGGCTGGTGGAGGTGGCTCTGGAACTCTGCCCAGGACAGTGAGGCCCTGGGTCCTCCTCTGGTGCAGCCAGTGCATCTGCAGGGCCCCAGATGTGGGCAGTGGTGACTATGAGTCCACATCCTGGCTGCCAACTGTGGCCTTTCCCCATGTGAAAGAAGATTTTTGTGAGAGTTTGCACCATTTCTGAAACAAGGTGCCCTGTACCAGGGAGCTGTGTTCTGCCTGGCCTCAGATCAGGGGTTAGGCAAGCACAGGTGCCCAGGGACCATGGTAAGTCAGCTGGGCAGGCCTGGGCCCAGGCAGCCACTGGCCAAGCCCCGCATCCCTGCTCACTCCCCTGGAGCAGGTGGGCTGCTGGGTTCTAGCTGCAGGCAGCCTTCCTCCCCTGCCCGGTTCCCAGGGCAGGACAGGACAGGTTCCTGGCAGCACCTGCTGCCACAGCTCTAGACCCCACTGCCCACCCTCCTATGAGCCAGCTTGTCTCTTGTGCTGCCACCAAGCCCATGGCACCTGGGTTCAGGGGGCATGGGGCTCATATATGACCAGAATGTGGAGCTGCCTGAGTTCCCACTATCTCTGCAGGGGGCTTCTCCAGGTAGGCACCCTGGGGCCAACCCTCCCCATGCCAGTGCTGCACCCCGAACATACCCCTGCCGTGTGTGTCGTGGGTGCTGTGCAAAGAGCTGTTTGCATGGACAGAGGGGTGCCTGACCCCACTATACCCTGCTGCTGCTAATTGCCATGGTGCCCTAGGTATACCTGCACAACTGGCAAGGGACACTATGCTTTGATGGTGTGGGGGGCAAACCCAGGCTGCCCCCCAACCTCCACCCCTATCTGGAGAGTTATGTGTGACTGAACTACATGTCTCTGGCCCCTGCAGTCCAGGAGGACATTCC
>NW_005842083.1:2054538-2059176 GCF_000455745.1 Alligator sinensis | reverse complement strand
TGTTCCTCAGCATGTGAGAGGCCTATGCCTGGCTAGCTGCAGGGGCACAGGCTGCTCAATAAAGTTTTACACTGTCTCCCATCTCCTTGTATGCTGTGGAGAGGGAACCCGTGGGCCAGGGGAGTGTGGGAGAGCCGATCGAGGGGAAAGAGGGGCAGGGACAAGGGGAGAGATGTGGACAGCTCTCCCCCCAATGCAGGGCTTACCACACGACCAGGGCTGGTGGTGGTCTGGTGGCTCTGCTCAGTCCCGGCTGGTGGTGACAGTGTGCAGCTCTGGGAAGTGTCCTCAGACAGTGGGACACAGTATATGGGCTCCTAGACAGGGGTCACAACTGGGGAGGAGCTGGCGCTGCTGGTGGCCAACAGTAACATGGCCGGCTATGACTCATGCCTGGGGCTAAGGCTGCAGAGCTGTCAGGGCAGGTGCTGGCCTGGGCCTAAGCTCCTGGTGGAGGTTGCAAGTGAGGAGCTCAGTGGGACAGGCTGCTGGTGCCCTGAGCAGCCCTCCTCTGGTGACACATCACCATGGATGCCAGGCTGGAGTAGGGGCTTGGGTAGGCCACCCATGCTGCTGTACACAGCACAGCTGCATCCTGGGTCCCAGGGCACAAGGATCTCTGTTAGTTGCCACATAAAGGGCATGGACTTGCGGGCACTTCTCAACCAACAATTGTGGTCAGTCACCACAAGTGTGACCCACTGTGCCTACAAGGCCTTGGCCTTTATGCAGCACTACCATGCCAACCAGTTGTGCCCACATTTCTGCATCCAGCCTGACAGCCCCTCATACACATGGGCATTGGAGCACCAACCCCGCACTAACAGGCACTGCATTTCCAGCTCTCCCCACTGCACCATGAGGTTGCCAGTTTCCTCCATGGATCAGATGGGGCCCTGGGTGGTGGGCACAGACATGGGTGACAACAAGTCCATTGAGGCTTCTGCACTGGCTCTCCAGGCCTCCGCACAGCCATCCCTGTGCTACCGGGCCTGGGCAGTTGCCTGCAGCACTCAGCACAGGGGCATGGTGTGGGACCAGGAGCTGCGTGGTGAAGTAATGCCCCATAGCACCTGCAGGCTCCAGGTAAGCTGCTGGGGGTGGACTGTGGGCAGCTGGAGCTGACCCTGGTGGCCAAGAGCTGTCTGAAGCTGGGCCTGGCTGCTGGCATGCCTGGCAGGAGCCCACAGCACTCTGCAGGCCTGGACAGCATGGGCCTGACAGGCATGCAAAACTGCGGTGCCAGGCAGTGGCACCAGGGTGCAGGCAGGCTAGTGTAGCTGGCCCGCGGCCTGCCCAGGGGAACACAGGGGCCTGGAGTGGCTTTAGGCTGCCTGCATGTGTGCCCCAGGGCTAGCCTCAGGCTGGGTCCCTAGTGGCTGGGCTAACTGGAAGCAAATCTGCTTCTGGTTGGCAGGTCACTGTAACTACTCGTAAAGAAATTTGCTACTTGCATTTGCAAGTATCAAATTTACTCACAAGTAAATGTACACATGTGTAGATGTGCATGGTTACTGTGCAGTAAACTATGCTACTGCTCAGTAAAGCATCCCAGTACCAAACTTGCTTCAGAGTATGATGCAGGAGTATGCTCATTAAATACATGCTTCATTTACCAAACGGTTTGTTTGTACAAGTGGGTTTTGGTACCAATTAGTATCTATAATTGATGCTTTTTTTTTCCTTCCTTTTGTCTCTCCATCTCTGGTCATTTCCAGTTGAAAACGTTTATTTTATATTTTTCATGCCAAGTTGATGGAAGGAAAGTAAGGAATGCAGTAAAGATTTGTATATATGCCATATGTATGGAAAGAATATCATTTTAAAAAATGAGGAGACTTGATAAATTCGAGTTATATATTAAAACAGCTGCCACTGTAACCAGTGACACTTAGCACTTCTGAAAATTATGCTAGTTATGCCTTGATGCACCAAAATACCGACACAGACCAGTAATTTAAAACATGTAAGTAGTCACATTAATGTCCATTCCTAAAGTTATGTTTAAGTACTTCCTTTATTGAGGAGGGATCAACTTAAATACACTTAAAGATAAATATGTAAATAGGTTCTTTGCTGAATATAAAGCCATAGTTAGATGCCTACACACTCACATTTCAGAATTTTATTTCTGCTATCATAAACATTTCAAAATTCACCAAAATGTAAATGTGTCTGTTGAAAACCAGTTCAAAACCAGTTTTGAATATGAAGACTTTTTGGTTAGTATTGCTAACCCCACGATCTGAAGAATCATCAGCCACAAAATATCAGGAAATTGACTTAAAAATCATGAAGGGTTTTTTTTCTTATTCTTCATTTATTTGTCTTCTGTTGTTTAAATCTCCATGGTTCATGTTATCCCTGTGTTTCTGCGGGCTATTTTTCATGGAAAACTGCATCGCACATGATTTTCAGAGTTGGGGGGAAGGTTAAACACAAAATTTAATTTGGCTTTCTTTAAAAAATGATGAACTTTTCATTACTGTTATTTATATCACATTATACTGATGATTTCAGATCATTTTACTTTTGTGCTTTAACTTGCAGTAGAAGTTAAGCCAGATCTGCAATTATCTAGGTTTTATCTTGAAGTAATTTCTTTAAAATTGGGCTTATTTAAAGTGTCAATAATGTCTACATTTATTTTCAATATAGTCTAAATTATATGGATGTATTAGTACTATTTTGTTTCAATTTTAGTTGAAAATTTCATTTTACATACTCTATACATTTTGGATTAGTGATATTCTTGTTACTTGTTACTTTTGTAACTAATTATGATTTGTTTTATTTAGTGTTTTAATACAGCAGTTATTAGGATGTGATATCTTGTGGTTATATATTCCTGTTACCACAATTGCCTAAAAAGCTAAAATTTATCATTTTAGGATCCCTGTATTCAAAGTTATTGTAGAATCGTTTTATTTTAGAGAGTTTTATTGATGATAATATCATCAGTTTATTTAAGGTTAACAATATTAATATTATTAATCACATGTTAATTGTTTTTCTCTGCAACAGTTTAAAAATCAATTTTAGGATTAGCACAAATTTATATATTAACTTATTTAGCATTCCTCTTAATAAAGTGCTTCTGTGAAAAGTCAGCACTTGCTTATTCAAGTTCCCTTTCATTCATGAACAGTTTTATTTCCTACTATTTTTTATATTTAAGTTCTCTTTTCATTGTCCGCTAAACTGTTTCTTAATTAAGTTATTTTAAATTATTCATTTTAACTACCTAACTTCAGGCAATAACTAGAGAGCAATTATTTATTGTATTTACCCAATTCTAAAATGAGGGTCCTCCCATTTAACATGGAGGGGAGCCCTTTATCTTAGCATTGAGTATAGGGGCAGTGCAGGGTGGGGAGGCAGGGAACTGCTTTGGCTCAAGGTCCAGCCCTTACCTGAGGTTCAAGCCATAGTCACAGATTCTGCCTATCCCCCCTGCTTGCCATTTCTGCACTCTGCCATCTCATCCCTGCAGCCTCTTCCCCCCATCCCCACCCCCCATGCAGCCTCTGTTCCTCACCTTCCCCTTGCTCTTTGCCAGCAGACTCTTTGCATGCTGCAGCCCAGGGCACTAAACACAGCCCCAACCCAGCCCTGTAGCAGCAGTGAGCAGCCTGCACAGCTCCTATGGCACCAGGGTGGGGCTGTGCTCAGTGTCCCAGGCTAGAACACAGATGGAGCCTGCCAGCACAGAGATAGGGGGAGTGGGCAGCAGAGGCTGAGGATGCATGGGGGAGTGGATGATGGGGGAAGGATCAGGGAGCAGAGGCTGAGGAGAAGTGGGCAAGCAGAGTCCAGGGGGGCAAGTGGGTTGTAGAGCCGGGGGGTGGGGCAGGGTTGGGTATAAAGTGGGACCCAAGTCTGCAGGAGGTGGCAGGCAGGGGTCAGGCACAAGCATGAGGCAAGCTGCTTGACCTCCCCACACCACCTGCCTCCCCACTGCCTGCCCCTCTGCAGAGGTGGAAGGGATGGATTAAAGATGACCCTCCAATTATTAGATTCTATGCATGGAAAATTATAATAAATTTATCAATCTTCCATATACAGAATCTAATAATTGGGGGATCATCTTAAATTCAGGTTATTAGATTCGAGTAAATGTGGTACTTTGCAAACTCCGTGGCAGATTTGAGGTCATGGGTCTCATTTTCTGATATTATGATCCCATAATAACTTTTTATTGGGAACCACTCCTTTACATTTCTGCTTTTGCCTTAGGGTATATACACGCATTATATTTAGATTGACCTAACCAAGGTTAGGTCAATCTAATTGTCCAATCATGCAAGCATTCAGAGGATTTCATTCACCAAAAATGGTGGGCCGTGTCTAGGTTAGTGCACCTCAGGAGGTTCACTATCTTAGCTGAAGAAAGGGTTAACCTGATTTAGAAAGGGTTAACCCAATCTCAGGAACACCTGCTTGTGTTCTCAGCACAGGCTTGGGATAAGAAAGCCCAGCCCCTCACCCCAGCCCTGGAGCTGTGCTATTCCCACCTCCCTGATTCTGACTGGGCCTCCTGCTCTGCATCTGGACAGCTCCCCACCCCTGCAGACACAGCAACTCCCTTGCCCCCCAACCCACCAATCCCTCCCCACCCCTGGACCACCCCCCCCCCCC
>NW_005842083.1:1982401-2054507 GCF_000455745.1 Alligator sinensis | reverse complement strand
CCAATCCCCCCCCCCCCATGGACCCCCCCCCCCCCGAGTTGCTTACATCGGGCTCTAACACTAACAGCAGTAGTGAATGGCTGCGCACACTGCTCCCAGCAGTAGCAAACTCCTGTACATGCTGCTTCCATTTTAGGTTTAAGCCACTTAAAGTAAGTGGCCTAAACCTAGACTGGCTGTGGCAAATGCTTGTCGGCACCCTTAAACTTTTAATAGTACTTTATCTTTACATCTCACAGAGGTTTTTCCTATTTCACACACAAATGAAGAAAGAAGATTAGTGATGCTCTGGCAGAGTAATATCGATGAAAGTGAGAAAACCAGGCCTAATTTTTCTTAGTAGTCTTTAATATGAGGTAGTTATAAAGTGCAACTATCTTGTGTTCTATGACATTTACAAATAGGCATAAATGCCATTCACCTCTATTCAACATACTCTGAATCTAAATACTCCTAAATATTCAGTGCCAGATTCTCAGCTGGTATGAAGAGATTTATGCCAAGTTGAGGACTTGTCCCTTAGTTTTCCCACAAAAATCTAAAACAGTGGTCTATCTGAGTCAAATTTTCTCAAGCAATTCAGGGATGACAAAAAATACGGTAATGTGAATATAACGTATGTAACAGCAGGCATAACCAGGGGGCAGTCTGCAGAGCTGTGATGTCTCTTTAATTTGGACTGAAATTCCCTGAAACCTCAAGGGGCTGGGGGGGGGACAAAGGAAAAAGGAAGAGGAAGCTTGATGCTGGGGTAAGGGGAAGAAAGACCAGCGTGAACATGGAACTTGGTCAGATCTATACAAAGGAGTGCACAGTGGAGCTGGAGATCTCACTGGCATGGTCAGCCAGGATTGTGGACTAAAGGAGCTGGACTCAAACTTGGGAACAGCTTCAGGCTGCTGTTTGAGTGCTCTAAGGAATAAAGGCTTGATTGAATTCACCTCCAGAGGTGTGTGTGGCGGGGAGGGGGTTGGGGGGCAGGTAATTAAGGTGCTGAGTGTATGTTACCACAGTGTTGTTGTTTCTTTACCTTTTACTTGTTACCTCCCTTTGGCCCATTGGCTTGTAAGGAGTGCACAGTGGAGCTGGAGATCTCACTGGCATGGTCAGCCAGGATTGTGGACTAAAGGAGCTGGACTCAAACTTGGGAACAGCTTCAGGCTGCTGTTTGAGTGCTCTAAGGAATAAAGGCTTGATTGAATTCACCTCCAGAGGTGTGTGTGGCGGGGAGGGGGTTGGGGGGCAGGTAATTAAGGTGCTGAGTGTATGTTACCACAGTGTTGTTGTTTCTTTACCTTTTACTTGTTACCTCCCTTTGGCCCATTGGCTTGTAAGCCTAACCCCTATGATTTTCTGTATAAAAGTGGGAACTCCCCCTTGCTTCTTTTGTCAGTTTTTGGTGCTACAGGGTTGGCACAAATTGGTGTTAAATTGAGATTGGGTACACCCTTATGTCATGATGGCCTACCACAACAGTGTGCAGTCATCTACAGGATATATACCATATATGTTGATTTTTGCCTACCTGTTGATGTTGCCTTTGGAGTAAATGTATCAGAAGACATTAACAATCCATCTTAACATGTTACAAAGATGTCAGGATACCCAAGTTCAGTTAGTCAAGCTGTTAACAGACAATAGGCCACAGCCACACGAAGGCAAACAGAGAACTATGACTGCAGGGTCACTGGACAGGCATATGAACTGGGAGAGTTGGTGTAGCTACAGAACCAAACCAGTAGGAGAGGTGTAAGATGTTCAGTGACCCATCAGGAAATTGTCTGAGGTGTTATATGAGTTGGCAAGCAGGCCAGGCAGACAAACATCTGTAGTACACTATAAGCATATTAAATCCTATATGTGTTCACAGGACAGAAACCCTGGCCTGACAAAGGAGCTAGGGAGGCTTGCTTGTCAGCAGCCAAGACATTAGAGGTTTCACAACAGAACTCTCACCAATACAGCCCCAGTAGGGCGCTGCCAGAGGATGCTTCTGGATCAGGGTGGGACTGGGCAGCAAAGAAAGTGACCAGATGTCACGCTTCATGGGGAGGGGAATAGTTACCCAGTCTCTCTCAATGACCTATATAAGGGGTTCCCTCTAAGGTAAAATAGGGAGAGAAAGGAAAAGGATCCTCAAGGACATCAAAGGCAAAATGTAGGGCAAGTTGGGGGCTTTGAGAGAGGAGTGGGTTGGGAGTGGGAAGCAGGGCGATATGAGAGCTCCTTTGGAGATTTAGGTTCGACTCACGTGAGAAGAATCCAAAAGGATCCAATACCTCTACTACAGACCACACATCAATTTTAATTTCTTTAGCTCACTTCCACTTTTGTAGAATTAACTTCTTTCCAATTAGACTTGCCCTTAAAATAAAATGCCCTTGATCTTTGCTAATATTTGTAATGGAATCCAAATCCCCAAAGATAAAGATATTAGGATTCAGAGGCAAGTCTATGCTCATTTTTTGTATTTACTTTTCTATTACTTTTCTCAAGAATTAATGCTCCTCTGAGCTCTGATTCACCTCTGGAAGCTCAAAGGACCAGCCTCCAGACCCCCAGAGTTGAGAAGGCTGCAATTTCCATTCCAACAGAGTGCGGTATCTTGGGCAGTTCTTCAGGAAAAGGAAGTGTGAAGAGGGATGCCTGATACTCCCACCACCATTCCTATGAAGCCTTGACCAGACATGCCTTCTAAGACATGCCCTCTAACTGCAGGGAGAGGGAGGGAACAAAGAGTAAAACCATTTCTTCTGAATGACTTTCCTCAAAATTTACCCTATCAACCCTTCTATCCTGCACAGCAGCATACATTTCACAAGTTGCTAGATATTGCAGTGATAGAGAAATAAGATCAGTCTCAAGGCTTAAAGCTACTCTATACAATAGGCAGGAAAGGGAGTATAGAGTAGAGCACAGTAGTAAAAAAGAAAGTGGTTAAAGCACAAAAGAGGGTATCAAGGAATCTGGATACAAATCCAGGAGAAGTTACCAACTTCCTGTGTGACCACAGGCAGGATGCCTTGTGTCCAGCCAGGAAAATATCACTTCCCTGCATCATGGCTATGTTGTGAGGTTTAATTCATTAATGCCTGAAAAAGCTTTTTTTTTCAGTCCCCAGGTGGAAAATGATATAAAGAACAAAATATTATTATTTTATTTCAGATTTCTTCCCAGAAATCTTTGGTCTGGGGGTTCCCCAATGCCATCCAACTTTGGTATTTAATGTACTCCAGCAACAAAAACTGGTTGGAGAAGAAAACTATTGTGTGTGATATTCTCTGGCATATGGATGGATTGGAGCAAGAAGTGACAGGAAAGGAGGAGAGAGGTGCAGCTGGTGTGCATTAGGCACTCACTGTTCTCTGTAGGTGCAAGGGTTCATAAAACATTCTGAGGGATTGACAGGTACTGGACCTGTTACAGAATTAAGTTGGTTTAAGTGGCCTTTGTCCTCATCCCATTTCCAGCACTCATCTTTTTTCCGACAAACCAGAGCATTCTGAAGATTGTTCTGATTTTCACCAGATATGAACAGGACCTATTCTAACAATTGGGATTCAAAGCCATCTTTTTCTCATGCCATGTATCCCCATTTTGCCATCCAAGAGAAAGAGCGGCATGGGAGACAGTATGGCAAGTTTTTGCTAGCTAAAGATTCCCCTATCCAAAGGGATTTCTCCAAAGGCCATATAAGCTGGTTATAGCGTAAGTTTATATCCCTGTAACAAGGGCAGAATCAGGGACTACATATCTACAGTTAGTTAGTTTCTAATCTTCAATTCTACTGATACAGAAGATAAAGAATTGTTAATTAAACAGCAATGCATGTCAAATACCTTCCACCTATTGTGTTAGTCCTTCACAGCAGAAGTTTGCAGTATTGTGTGTAAAAATATATGGTAAAAAATAATGAGCAGGACAGGGTGAATGGGAAAGAAAATCTACATTAATGAAAGTTCAGCTGAGAGGCCTGCAAGCTGTTACTCCTAACGTGAGGAATAAGATTTAAGGCTGTCTCCTGAGCACAAACCCATTTTCTATCCATACGTTTTTCACTCTCTTTACTTGAAAGTGAGACAGCAGACATACAGGGGGCTTGACACTTACTACCACTCCATGGGGATAATGATGTCTAGCATTTAACCTTATTGCACCCACACACAGCCTCCGCACAGGCTGGATCATAACCGTCTTACACAAGCTGCTGTGTACAATGCAATGATCCTTGCAAGCAAGATCAAGGCCAATCTGGGAACAGAACTTGTTGCTTCCCTGTCATTGCTGTGACCACTGTCATTAATCCTTTGCCCTTTAACCTCTGTGTAGTGGTCATATTCATTGGGGACCCAGCTTAATGAGTGGCACTTAGTATGTACACAGACTTTCTGTCATTGCCTCCCGCCCGCCTGTTTCTCTCCCATTTTTCAGGCATTGACATCCAGGGTATTGCAGTACATTTCACAAAGGGTTACACACCCAAAGAGGGAAAGGTAATGATGTGTGTGTGTTTGAAAGAGTATTCACATTTCAAATGCAGTTGCAAGGGTAATAAATTAAAGGAATGTTAAACCACAGCAAAAGTAAAATAAGATAAAACTGTAAACTGAGTAAAACCGTCATTAGATGCAACTTAAAACATTCTGTTCAAGTTTTATATGAATAGTCTCTGATAAGCAAACAATAAACAATTTAAAGAAACAACAGATAATAGTGTTGGCATGTACTTTAATAAAGAGGATCTTCATGTTTGTACAATGCCCTAACATCAATACAAAATTCCTGATGTTTTGCATTTAAATAAGCCATAATGTAACAAAGCTCTTGACCAATCTAATCCCATAAAATTAGTATTTGTTGCTTTTCCAAGTAGCTTGATGAGAACCAGCTGCCCCAGCAATTGCATATCGGATGCATTTTTTTGACCTGTGCACTTACATGTGAGAAGTTCAACAGCCCACAAACCTGGTATTTTTCATGGGAATGTAGTTCCATATTTCTGCTGCTCTTCTGTTTTTAAGCAGCCTTAAGATCCCCTTGACCAGTTGTTTTAAGGAATGGGAAATAAAGCCAACAAAATCTGTAATGGGTTAGAGCCATTTTACCGTCTCCTACTAACATATAAAGCCTGGCTAGGGAAAAGTGAAGGTGATCACTTTTCACTCAGTACCTGGAAATGTGGAATGGTTCCTTGAAACTCTACAATGTAGCATTAGAGATTAGATTTGCAATCAGAAATTTTGCAACTTGCTCAAAATCACACACAAAGTTTGTTGCAGACCTAAAAAATATCTTCTCAGTCCACTGCCTTTACCTAAAGACACTTCTTTCTCTGGAGTGACATTATAGAATGGTAACAATTTGTCCTGTTTTAATATCACCCTCTATTACTTACAATAGGTTTTTTAACACTTGTGGATTGAACAGATGTCTAAGAGTTCCTTGATATATCGTGAAGGACCCTGCTACCTGCTTTCCTTTTTTCCTGTTTTGCTGATTTTACCATACTCCTTTTGCTAGTTTGGACTAAGTAGATTCTAGCTCCCCTGTTTGTTCACAACTAGGTGAGAAAAAAGATCTTGGTGCTTGGTGCTTTTATTTTATGTGGTGGGCATGAAATTAATTCCAGAGAACTTTTTCAGGCCTTCTGAATCTTCAGAAAAGGATTTAAGTGCCGTGTAGGCTTCCTGATGACCTTTTTTTTTTACTGAGGGAGTATAAGCTTCTGAGGAGAAGCAACTGTGAACCTTTCCAAACCATTTCATATACAGTAATTGGAACAGCAATTAAATATTCTGAGTGCATGGAATTGATCACTTCTTTCAGTCAGCTTTCATGTAATAAAATTGGTAACACGTGTCTGTAGGTCCAATTGACCTTCAAGCCAGAGTCTGAACATCCTAGGTGTTTGTCACTTCTACCGGAGCTTTGATCTCCTGTAAGAAAGAGAAATATAATTATTAGCACATTGTTCTGCTCAGCTGACAGAAGGTCTGATATTTTAAGGATGCTTTTGAGATGCAGAGCTTGATCTGGTAGTGAGAACAGAAATATGCTACATCTTTACAGCAGTAGTAATTAAAAGGAATAAGAGGTGTAGTTTGGTCAGCATGATACTATAGCTGAAAATAAAACACCTAAAGATGATGAAGCTAATAGCTAATAAAAGAAGTGACGGCACATAAGATGTACTCTGAATGATTGGACAAATCTCTCTCTGACAGAGACAATTTAATTACATTTCATTATGATAGCATCACCACTTGCAGGACTGGAAAGATCTGTCAGTTTCCATTTTAAACTATAATTTTTAAGGTTTAAAATGTTGGCCCATTCCAAATCACAACAGGCTCAGGCTTAACATAATGAATAAAAAGCCAGCCAAATGATTTTTTTCCCCTAGGAAAAGGAATTGTAATCTTTTGAGCCATTGTTGTATTTCAAACAAAATATAGTGTGGGCACCCTCAAGTATTCAAAAAAACATACCTGGAATGTTACTAAAACATGAGATTGGTTTTAAAATTATGTGATTTAAAAAAAAAAAAACAATAGCTATTGGATTCTTTTGTTTCCCTCTTGATCGTAAGATTTAAGAGTGCATTTATTTCTTACTTGAAAGCTTTTTTGGATAAGCATGAGCCTGAGAGTTTTTATATAGATATAGATATAGATAGATATAGATATAGATATACATACCAAAGCCTTGAGAATTCTCAATTCCAACTGTTTGGACTCTAAGAAAAATAGTAAATGTCTTGAAACATAAAAAATTAAGAAGCTTGGCAACCCTGTGAATATAATTTTCACCCAGTTTCAGATACCTTCTTGTCAAGCTCCAAACTTATTGATTGTAAATAATTGTTATAATATTAGCTCCTGTCAAGATACATAATAAGAACAAACATCCTTCTTTGTAATATTTCTCAAAAGGGAGAGCAAGTGATCGCTTTCCCTTAAATGACTCAGAACATGGGCGACTGGTGCCTCCTGAGTCTGGGGGGGCACCCGCAGGTGCCCTCATCAGCATCGGTGGTGGGGGCGGAGCTGGTGTGCTCCTGTAGGTGCTGCTGGCAGTGGTGGGCCTGGCGGGGGGGGGGGGGGGGGCATGTGCCCCCTGGTGTTCCCCTCACATGTCGCCTATGACTCAGAACACACATGCGTACATACATTGCAAAAGGTGTATATATATAAATATAAAGCAGCTATTCATTAGTTCTATAGTGTAGTGGTTCTAGAGTAGGAATAGTGGTTCTCTACCTACTCTCACTATTGACTTGCTAGGCAAGTCTTTTACGTTCTTTGTGCCTCAGTCTATCTACTTGAATTAGTGCATGGCCATACTGCTTACCTTACGAGGTTTTTGTAAGGGTGAATTATTCAATTAATGTTTGTGAAGCACTTTGAGATCCTTGGGTGAAGTTATATTTGGACTTGGTACACAATTCATCCTTAATGTGGAGTGTCTACACCTCAGCTATGGGTTCTGCATTGGCACGTTGTTTGTGCAGGACTCCCAAAGCACTCATTATACACTAAGGGAAGGCTGTCTCTGCAGTCTAGGCACACACCAGCCAAGTATTCTGGCTTGGCTTTATGTGGGTGGAGTGAATTTCACCTTTACCACAGACTATTATTGCACAGTCTTAGGAACTAAAAGGTATGCTTGTGCTGCAGTCAAAAGTGACTGCAGTCAAAAGTGACTGCAGTATAGTTTAAAGATAGGTAGTTTAAAGCTAGTTTGGGTATCAGTAGCAATCTAGCCACAGCAGCATGAAACTCAATGAAGGCTAATTTACTTTGCCTCTGTGATTGCAGTGTTGACATAACCTAAGGAAAAGGCAACTGCAGTGTATGATGTCCTCCTTCAGGGACTCTTTTTGTGAGTGTGCTTCAGCTTGAACAGCTAAACCATAAGAAGTGTAGTATTTAGAAAATGTAAACGAGTTAAGGATGTTGGCACAGCTACTACTATGACTTTTAACTTCTGGTGCATTTTTCTGTCAATGGGTGCATCTACATGTTGCCCTACAGTGATGTAGTGACACGCTATGGTGACATAGGAATCACATGGGTCTAAATGTGATTGGCAGCTACATTATTGTAGTGGCCCTCTCCCCCGTTGTAGCACGCCGCTAGAGCAGTGTAGCAGCAAAATCTAACTGTGTGCTATGCACACATCTCAGTAGCAGCAGTTACTGTGCCGTGCTTTAGTACTTCTAAAAAGAAGTACTAAAGCATGGTGCCATAGCAATGTCGTCATACAGTGATGTGTAGACGCACCCAATATCATGTTAACAGGGCGTGTCTACACAAGACGCTAACTGTGTAGTAGCCTAATAATACTGCGCAGTAGCGTGTCACAGCACAAACAGTCTCTCCACCCCTCCTGGGGCATTGCCACCCATCCCGCAGGCCCTGCAAGACAGGGAGGTGGGCCCCGCATAGCCCCGTGCAGCCTGTTATGCCCCCGGACCATGGGGGCTCGGCAGTGCAGTCTGCTTTGCCCCGGGCCATGGGGGCTCAGAGAAACCGGAAGTGCTGCGATCGGCACTTCTGGTTTCACTTTATCTTACAAGCCGGCATGCTGGTTAGTGGAGCATGCTGGCTTATAAGATGCCAGATAGCGTAGCTTTTACTGTATTAGGTTACTGCACAGTACGGTCACTAATAAGACGTGTGCCGGCACTACTGCTCAGTAACACCGGTTACTACACATTAATTTAACACTTGATTTTACAAGTACTAAATTTAATGGGCCATAACTAGAGCACATTAAGGTGTGTGTAGGCACGCCCATATAGTCCTAAGTGGCAGCCAGCACTCAAATGTGATAACACCTGTTATACCTCATGTTTTTGATGCAATAATTTAAAATATTGCAATATGAAAAAATGAGAGAATGGTTCCTTCCTTTTTTAATAGGATTAGGATTTATCTTTTTTTCACTTTGAGCTGGGTTAGAAAATTCCCACTGAAATAAAATCTCAACAAAAAAAGAGAAAAAAAAGCATATTTCTCCTGCTTTCTGACAGGCGCTTCTTTTACTCTGCAGAAGAAAATAAAGAAACATAAGCTTATTTTTCCTCCAAAACGATAATCTTTAAACAGTCCCACAAAGAAACATCTTCTATTGAGTCCACACCACATACACTGGACACAATATTATGAGTTTTATTAGCAATTTCCATTAGTGCATTCTGCAAAATAAAAATATAAACAAGAAAAAAGTTGTCCAGAAAATAAAATACTGTAGCAATGATATTCACTTTAGAAATTAACCAGCAATTTTTAACATCTATAGGTAAATAGATATTGGGATTATGGTTATAGTAACCCTAATGACACTAACTCTTTGTATTATTTGTGTTTTCTTTTCTGATTTTCTGAATATTATGCAAGTTTATACTAAAATTCTTCTGAAATTGATAGCACTTACAAATAACATATAAATAGTTTTTTTAAAGCACAATGCTATTATGCACCAACAAATACAAGGTTATAGCTATGAATGGTAAAAGGAAAATAAATATGAACAGTTAATTCACAGATTATTGACAAATTCTGTTTCAAGTATATCAAGAGGTTTTTTTATTGACCCATTGTTGTTTTTTCCTTTTAGGAAAAAAGTATAAAAAGAAATCTGATAGTAAGGCCCTATTCAATAATAGTGGAATAACCACCACCTCATTATCCAGTATTGGTAACAAGGCAATGAGAACATGAAATTTGCCATTTCAAAAGAAATACTCTTTTCATGGAATGCTCGCTTAAGCTGCTCATCCAGGGAGGATAAAAATGAATATACCTAAAATGATGATGGTTCTACTAAGCCTTTATGCATGCTTATCTGTCTGCTTTCTATCTGACCCTAAATTAGGCCTCAGAAGGTGTAGTTTTTAATACAGATACCGGGTACAATGTACCTTCTCACAATTAGTAGAAAGTGCTGTTTTGTAATTAAAGGGTGAAGTGGGGCATGATGAACATATGGAAAAGGAGACCCTTAATAAGTGATGGAGCCTTCAAAAGAAATTGCTAATTAGTATGCATTTGATGTGTACTATACCAATTTTAAGACTTTGCCTTGAATAAATTGCTATGTTGGGTGTTCGAAGGAGTGGTGAGATTAGCATTTACAAAGGGGGCAATTTTCTGTCTTCTTGACTCTGTTAAATGGAGGAAATAACTTCCAAGACTGAAGCAGTAGTTAGTCCATCAATCATTCTCACAGCTGGAAACTGGGGATCCCAAATGCTGAGATGAGTTAATCCGTCAGTTAATAAGTTCATAGTGGCACCATATGGCGCTGGGCCACTCCATACTGGGGCAAGGACAGAACTGTTTACACAGGCATGCTGCTTTCTCAGGTACCTCCCTGCTGACAGAACTCTTTGTTCTGAAGGATCAATTTACTTTGCACAGTAAATTGACTGAATTGATCAGTTCAGAGCATATAATTGTTGGCTAATCCTGTGGAATCATGTCCAATCCATATGGGAGAGACAAAGGGTGCTGACAGTGGTCTAGTTTCTTGCTCCATCCCTGAGGCTATTTTCTCTGGACATGATGGACACTGATTAAAGCTGCCAGTAGGTGGATACACAGCCTGTAGTGACTTTAACTGGCAGGTAATAGGAGACCCAACTTGCTTCAACAAGGCTGTTCTAGGTACCTTTATGCTATTGGTATTACCACTTTTCTTAAGATACAACACAAACAAAGGCCCATCTCATTGATTTACAGGCTGGACCACTTCACTGAGTCCTAATGGGGCATGCCTTTACAAATCTCTAAATCAAATTGGTCTTTCTGTAACTTCTTGCTTTAATATAAGCCACTAAAAATCCACACTAAAATACTTAAGTCTACAACATCAAGTACATTTATTATTAAAGCAGAAATATGGCATAAGACTGATACTTGTGTGTCTTACTCAAGTGTGTAAGCATACACCAATTGTACCTAGCTATTGAAAAATATAAAACTTTGGCTTTAACTTTGAATTTCCTCACTTCTGTCAATCTGCCTGAAACCTTTATTTTCAATATAGTCTTTGTGTGCATGACAGTGAGATGGTTTTATCTATTTGATTACAGACATCCTATTTGATTATATTATTATCCCTAGAGTTAGTGGCTTCTTTTCTATAATCAGTAACACTAGATTTGTTTCAGTTCAGGTTTCAATAGTAAATGGTAGTGTGTATAAAAAAATACTTACCTAACATGTTAAAATAGTTTATTTCAAAACACCAGAGGTTAAGTTATTATGAAAACTTACCAAACGGAACTTTAAGTACAACTTTGTGAATGCAATGTTGTGAAATTGATCCATTTTGACAATATTTGTTAAGATGCTTTTTACCTGTTCTCTGTACATAGGTCTTGCATTGCACAATTTGAGCACCATTTCTAAATTATACCTTACTTTAGATTTGAAGCAACATTCATTGAAATCTGTAGATTCACTTCAGTGAATACTGAAGTGAACTTTCCCTAGGAGGAAATTTAACCAATTTCAGGAGATGAGAAGAAATGCTCATGGGCAGACGACAATTCCCCCAGTAGACCTGGGAATTCATCTCACAGACCTGGGAATTAAAATAACAAACAGCACGATAATTTATTTATTTTTCACATCTTTTTTTTCAGACGTATATCCTTGTATTGAGCATATGTTGCAAAAGAAATGTTACAATTCTCCCTCCCGTTTAAGAAAATATAAACATTTAACCTTCCTTATCTGAGTGTAAACAGCTTCAGTAACCAATTAAAGACACCCCCTTTTTTAAAACATAAAACAAAATATGAGTCTATTTGTTTGCATCACCAATTTATCTCACCAAGTTCAGATGTCAGTGAATGTGTCTACACGTGCGCCTGAATGCAGTTCTTACCGCGCAGTCATTTAGTATTGCAACCTCAAGTATTCAAAAAAGATACCTGGAATGTTTCTAAAACATGAGATTGGTTTTAAATTATACGATTTAAAAAAAAAAAGAATAGCTATTGGATTCTTTTGTTTCCCTTTTGATTGGTATGATCTGAGAGTGCATTTCTTTCATACTTGACAGCTTTTTTGGATAAGCATGAGCCTGAGAGTTTGTATATAGATATAGATATAGATTAGATATAGATATAGATATATAAGCCATGAGACTTTTCAATTTCAATTGTTTGGACTCTAAGAAAGCTAGTAAATGTCTTGAAACCTAAAAAATTAAGACGCTTGGCAACCCTGTAAAAATAAGTTTCACTCAGATTCAGAAACCTTCTTGTCAAGCTCCAAACTTCTTGATTGTCAATAATTGTTACAATATTAACTCCTATTAAAATGCATAATAAGAATAAACATCCTTCTTCCTAACATTAGCACGTTTAGCACTTTAGCAAGTACTAAATGACTCTGCAGTAACTGCCATCACTGTGCAGTCCCGAAGGCGCACAGGTCATTTCTGACCCTACTGCGCAGTAGCAACAAGCTACTGCACAGTAGCTTGTTGCTACTTTGCAGTAGTGTCAGCATCACAATTCACAACCACCAATTCTATGTTGTCATAGCGATGAGCTATGTTGCTGTAGCTCGTTGCTACGACGATGTAGCATCTCATGTAGATGTGCCCAGTAGAGGGTTTAACCTCTAGCCCTTTGACACTTGTGCAAATTCCCAGCACTGAACATTTGGAACTAACAGATCTAAAATGGCCTGTATTTAAGGGTATATTCCCCTAGATGTGGGGGAATTAAAGAATTAAAGAATATATGTAGGATATATGTAGGATTAAATGATATATGTAGGAAAGAAAGGAAGAAAATGTTAGGACTTTTTCAAATGAATGGTAAAATTACAAAATTTGAAATAAAAATTCTAAATGTGTTCAGATTGGAAGACATTCAAAAATTCAAATGTGTTCATTTGAAAAGGAGGTAGAATTCTCAGGACATGACTGTAATTTCCTTTAATTATTTTCCACCAATTACTAGTTTAATGGGAAATTTTGAAGAACAAGTTCTCCTGAAGTAAAAGAAAAGTTTAGTTCCCCTCCTGTTTGTGTACTGATAAATCCCCCCAGTCAGAGATGGCTCACATCAAGAAGTCAGAAAATACTTCTCCAAAGCAATTAGGAATGAATGAGGATATACCAAAATAGCAGACACCTTCAAAAACTACGAGAAGATTCAGCACTGTCTCTTACCATTTAGAATAATCCAGTAAAAGACTTTCTAACAGTATGCTGCAGCATTTCCTCACATGAGGAATAGGTTCTCATAGGGAGATGGGGCAGGGAACTTAATCAATTTGTTTGCCAAGCTGCATTTCCTAGAGCTTTGTTTTACTGCTACTGCATTTCAGGTTTTAAAAAGCACTAAAACAGTGGTACTTGTTACTTTGATGCCTATGTACTGCAAGACTCAGCATCGTGGTTTATTTACTGGGGAGTATATGCATGTGTCTGCTGTTTTAATTTGCTACTAGTCAGTACCATCCATCCTGCTGCCACCTTCTTTGGTGTTGCACTTTCTTTGTTGTTACATATCCCATGGTCTCAATGCTGCTTTCTGCCTTTGATGTACAGTGTTTAGCATCACAAGACACAGAAGAAGAGTAGAACACTGGGACTCATATCCAGTTCATTCTTTGCAAAGAATAGTGTAGCTGATTGACTCACTAAATATATCTGTAACTCTGCATAAATTTGAGAGAATAGATAATACAGTGCACTGTGAATTCAGGAGGAAGTACCCAAGAAATCAGTTTTATGTGCAAATGGACCTGCAAAAATGGGTCTTTTTGTAATCTCAAAACCAACCAAAATGCTCTTGAGCACTAGTTCAGCAAAATACTTGAACAAATGTTTTAATTTAAACATGTGCTTAGATCCATTCCTATTCATTGCACATGTTTAAACTTGAGAAAGTTCTTAAGCATTCTGCTGAATCAGGTCTTTAGGGGCCAATGTTGCAGGTTACTGAGCCCTCTGGTTTTATCCTTTAACGCATTTAACAACATGACTACCTTTAATCAGATGTTTAAGTCCAACCATGGTTATTCTTACTTGTTATTTTTTGGGAAACTGTCTCCCCTTGGGAAAAAATAAAAGCTATTATCTCAGATTGTATATAACAACTGCATCCTTCAAATCATGATGCGGTAGCAGAATAGACTGTATCCTTTCCTTTTATATATTTTGGGGAGGATAATTCCTTACACAATCTTTTTCATGGGAGGGAAACATCATACAGTTCTTTCAAATTCAGATCAAGCCACAGTGTGAGATCCAATGGAGTCAACTATGACAGAGTAACTGGTAAAATATAGTTTTCATCTTCATGACAAAAGAGTGGATTTAAGAAATGCACCCTTATGAGGCTGTGAAGCAAACCAAAAATAAAATAACCAGGAAATTCAACATAAGACAGATCAAAAAATTAATGCAACAGCCTGTATGGCATGAATGAAACACATTTGTGGTTCTTGTTGCCAAGCTTTATGTTTGTATTAAAGTACCAAACGCTACTTTTTGTTTGGCTTGTTATAGTTGTTAAGGGCAGATGTACTTCTATGAAAATTTTTAAATGAATGTATTCATTACTTGTTCTGAGATAGAACCCTAAAAAAGCAGTATTGCTTAAAAGAAGGGAGTCAGTTATTTATATACTCAAAAGATAGGAAAGGTTTCGAGTCCAGTGATATTTGTGCTATAGAAGACTTGTGTGGGCCACATGGTTTTACAAAAATAACTTAAAAAAAACTGTTAGGCAGATACTAAGCCAATATCAACTTCAGTGGAACAATGTCAGTTTATATCAGCTGAGGGAGGATCTGCTTTATTTAATCAGGAAAGATTTGGGGGCATAAGCAGTGATATGTTAAATTTATACTTTGATATTAGGTCTGGATTCCATTTCAGACTGACAGAAAAATTTGGATGATGGTATGAACCATTCTCACTTGCCAAATGACTTTCCTTAAAAATCAAAAACTGTTGATTAACATAAATCCCCAAAGCATCTTAAATTAATAAACATCCATGATTTTTTTATACCTCCACAATAAAAAAATGAACATGCCAATGTTCTATTTAAGCATACTCATACAATATTCTATGCCAAAAATATTGTAGTAGCACTATTAAGAAAGGTAATGATTAGACTGTTATTGCAGAAGATACAGTGTATACACATACACACAGGGATTTGTTGCTTTGAGCCAAGTTTCACCTCAAAGCAAATTTTTGTAGCTGAGTTACACAAAACTCTCAAAAGTGGGCTTTTTAATGGGAATGCTGACACACATGAAAATCACTGCTGTAACAAAATAATATTGGGGGGTTCTTCTGAAGGATATGTGGTTTGAAAATGTATGGAGATGTTGCTTGGGAACTACAGCTTCTGGTGTATGGACTAGCAACTTGCACGGCTCTTGCCTGACCTAGATACAGCTAGAAGAGAATGTGTAGCGGGGGAAGGGAAATCTGCTTCACACTATTACTCTCAATCCATCAGCACTCACTGTAACATTGCCAGTAACAAACTCTTGGGATAATGTGATTAATACAGCACTCCCCATGGTGAGGGAAAATGTATAAAAATGTCCCTGGGTTTACTACCCTGAACAGACAATATGTAATAGGGCAAGTTCTTTCTAAACTCCAAATGTACTTAGGAACATACTTCAAATGGCAGCATTAGTATTTTGGGATGTAAACAGTCAGCAGCAAATCATTTATTTCAGAATGGATAAAACTGATACAAATTCTAAAGCAGAGGGATTCCATATTCTAGAACTTTTTTTCTTTTAAAAGTCACTGAACTATACCAAATACTATAGAAAGTAACAAAGCAATGGCATATTTTTGCCCACGTAAAAGGCACCATCATTATTATGTATTTGGGTAACAGACGGAGCCAGGATATCTGTGTCCACCCTTTCTTTGGCTAATCTACAGAGGTTAGCCCTCTGGACTAGGGACAGAAGTTACACATAAACCTGTATAAGTGATCGGAAACCAGTTCAAATCAGTAACACAACAGAAGTTCACTGCGCATAAACCACTTTCAAAATGGCCCAAACTGGTTAAGATAAACGTGGATGAATGTAGTATCAGACTTAACTGATTTAGGTTAAATCAGTTCTTTGAACTTTTGCCCCAGATCCCCTCCAGATTCAAGTTAACTCACAATCCCTCAGCCTCCCAAGATGCTTTGCACCTCACCCTGCAAGCTCCCCCTTGCAGGGTGGGCAGGCTAGGCTTGGCCCAAGCTGTCTGCTTCAGCCCAGTAGGGAGGCATACTCTAGCACCCCCTCACCCCCCCCCCCCCCTGCATCTAGCCTGGGCCACTGCAGGCATGTGGCTGCATTTCTGTAATCAAAAGTGAATGTCTGTTCACTTGCTTATCAGTTCAGTCTACGCAGTTTAGGCTAACCTGTGAATATTGAATCAATTCAGCCTCGGGCTTTTTTAGTGTCTGTACTGCTGCCACTTGATAAAAGTTTAATTCCTCTGGTTTATGCAGTAGAGGTCAATGCTTTGGAGATACAGGCTCCAGGTTCAATCCTTGCTGATGACATAATCATTAAAGGACTACCCCGTGGCCCCAAGCATAGCCAGTGCTCCATTGTGCTTGCTGCTGTACAAACATACAGTGAGACAAAGCCCTGGGTTCAAATAATTTGAAGGTGTTCAGTATATCTTTTTGGTGTTTAAAAAAAAAAAGAGAGATATAATAAAAGGAAAAAAATAGAGGCAGTGATTCTGAGATGTGTTCCAGTTACTGTACATCACTGATGTAAAATAACTGTACAGCTAGGAGTTGTGATTTCCAAAGATCTCTCCTGGCCAGACAAAGCTTTGTCAGTAGTGAGAAGGGATAGCAGTACTAATATCCCTTTCCTTCTCTCACCTACGTACCTCCTGGCATAGAAGCCATTACCAGGCAGCAGGGGAGTTGTCTTCTGTAGATCCCCAAGGCCAAATGTTTTGGCAGACATTTAAAGTCTGTCTCCTTGCCACACTTGGATGCAGTGCCAGGAAGCATGTCCTACTTACATGTTTCTGCTCTGCATGTGCCAAATCTTAGAAATGAAGCAATGTAGCTACCTTTCAGCAGCACTGGGCATGTGCTAATTAGCACCCCCAAGACAGAGAGGCTAAGAGTAGTGCTTGGGCATATGCTTAGCCCCCATCTGTGGTGGTTTATACCCAGGGTGACCATATGTCCCAGTTCAGCTGGGACGATCCCAGATTTCAGAGGCTGGCCCCGGCTGGCTGCTGAGAATTATGAGGGGTGTCCCAGAAATGTGCAAGGCACAGTGTAGCACAGGGCACAATCTGGCCAAGAGTTGCAGCAGTATCCGGGAGGGGGATGGTAGCGTCCCGGATGTCCTGGATGTATGTGCTGGATTTCCTTATGGCCAGGTTACTTATACTACCTTACCTCTGGGATCTGGAATTGAGTGGGTGGGACATGTTTCATGGCAGTGTTTCAAGGTGCACTGTGTAAGTGGCACAGACAAGCCCAGAAAGCCTAAATTGGAAAAGTTAATCACTTAATCTCTCATGGCAAATTCTATGTGCAAATCTTCCTTTCTAAATATTGCAACATTTTCTCCCCCTTATCTAATTCCATAAAGGACAAGGACTTTAAAGGAAATGTCTGACCTTATTTTACATGTAGTTATCTTGTAAAGTCCAGCATGGTAACACTGTGAAACAGCATAAGGAGCAACAGCCTCTGATCAATTTATTATTTTATCTTTGGAAGGCCCCTGAATGTCAATTTCCAGTTATTGTGCATACAGTACTTAGCAAGTCGAATCGGTATGCATTCTTAAAGCAAAAGGTTACTCCCTCCAGTTGTTAGGAGCTAGAATACTTCCTCTGAAATGTGAAGGATATAATTTGTAAGTAAAACCTACGCACAAATGAGTCTCTTTTTTTTTGCCTTTTTGTTAGCCAAACATAATTTTCAAAAAGAAAGGGCCTCCTTTGTAAAAATAAGCTCCCTAGATATTGATACCAGTTATCTGCTGGAGTTTCAAGCTCTGATTGACTGAAGTACTATAAACCAGGTAGTTTGCATAAACAATAGCTGCAGATGATCTTTAGTGTCTCAGAGGAATGTCTAATCCAATTTCTCAATTTCACATTTTTTTTAGATGTTTCATAGGACATCTTCAGAAGAAGTATTTCCAGTTTAAAGCACAATTTGTAGACAATTCACAGGTTGCTTATTGCAGATTATATAAGTAAAAGCAGATTTTGACTGATGCCACTATAAAGCCACTGAAACGCCACTGACTTTAGCATTTGCATTACTCAGTTATGCCAATGCAATATTTGAATAATTTCAATGGAGTTACTCCCACGTAACTGAAAATAATGGAATCACCCAGATCAAAAGCATAGGCCCAGACTTTTAAATGTATTTAGGTACCTAGCAGCCACTGAAATCAAAGGGAATTAGGTGTATAAATACTTTTAACTCTCTCTCTTAGTTACCTCAATTATACTGTTACAGCCAAGAGTCAAATTTGTTCTGGAGCTATAGAGATTTACACCAGCTGAGAATCTGACTCTACATGTTTATATAATGTCTATAAATACCTACATTGCCGTCACTCATTTTTTTGCCTTCATATGTAGCACCAGATTGGATCCTAGGTAATTACATTGCTAATCTATGATAATTTAATTCTCTCTCTCTTTCTCTCTCTCCCTCTCTCTCTCTCTCTCTCACACACACACACACACACACACACAGATTACTGCTTATTAAAATTATTCTTTTACAACTGGATCATTCTGACTTTTCCCCTTTGGAGATTTGAAAATATAAATATATATCCTACCATTCTGATAGATTCCCAGAAGCCATCCAGTTTGCATAGTACATAGCAACAAGTGACCTGTTAAATGATGACAAATCCTTTAGCTCCTGGCTTTAGACCTCTGACCTCTTGACTTTAGGCTGTATCCAGGGAGCAGTCTGGAGAAAAGAATGCAATAAACGGCTTGTAATCTGGTAGGCTCAAAAGAAATTACATCAAAACCAGCTGTTACACCACAAGTCATTAAAGACTGACAACATGTTAACTAAAATAGGGTCATTATATTTGTGAAAGTCTGGCTTTTGCCATTGCTAAAGGACCATCTCTGCCCCCTTAGAGGAACATCAACAAATGCCTTTCTAAATATGTCCATTCAAAGATTTAAATTTACAGCAGTGAGCTGGGCTTGACTGCAGCATCAGCTTTTTATTTTTAATATGAGTTGCGATGCATTAGTCGGCTCAAAACTTTGTCATCTGCGCAGAAATCAGTATCATAACAGGGTTGTATCTCACAGTGTAGGGTTCTGCATGTCCAGTTGCATCTGAACTGGTGTCTAGGGTTTTCTTCATTTTGATTTTAGAGCAAGCCAGGCTCCAACATCTCAAATCATACCCCACCCCCTTTTTTTTAAATAAAAGAATAAAAATAGATGTGAGGGTTTTATCATGAAGCAGAATCTACATTTCTCATGTTGGTGTTTCCTTGTGCTAGAACTTGCAAAGAATTTGAGTTACAACCTGAAGCAGACTGCATCTGATGTTGGATTTTCAAAGCTTTGCCATGAAATACTTGAAATGCAACATGAATATTTCTATAGAGACCATCCAGCCACATGAGCATCCACAGTACAACAAACATAGCCAACAGGCTTCAGAGAGGAAAGTGAAAGATCACAACCAGGTGATAGAATATGTGCTACTAAGTGCCTCTTAGCAACACAACCTGTGCACCTCTGTTATCACCCCAAAGAGTCAGCTCTGTCATCACCTGAGACCCCTGACAAGCTGGTTAATCACATCTTAAGTAGTGACCTGGTTACATGTTAAATCAATTAATGATGATAAAATGAGGAATCAACCACAAAGTTATTACCCAAAATGCATGTAATAACTTTTTGTCTGGTTCCTATTACACCTTTAACTGAACTTGTGGCCAGTGCCCTCAGCTGATTGGGGCTCCCAACCAGAGAAGTATAACATATGCTCCTACTGCTGGAAGCCCCAGTCAGCTTAACATGTGGCCAATACTCAGCTTCTGATAGGGGTTCCAGATGGGGCAGCATATGCCCAGAGTAGAAATGCATAGTGTGCTCCCCTGGCTGGGAGCTCCAATCAGCTGATGGCTCCCAAGCTTGCAGGCTCCCCCTGCAGTGGCAATATGGTACAATAAAACCTGGTGCAGGATCCCACAATCATGCCTCCTATCACGCACATGTGGCATAGCAGGAAGTGTAATTGTTGGTCCCACATCAGATCCCATCATGCCTTTAATGTCTGTCAGGGGGCTCAAAAATTATAACTACAGTGGTAAAAATCATCATTGTTGCACCAAACTAGGAGTCCCTTATCTCAAAACTAATTGTCCACACCCTCCCTCAACAATGGCATAAGTAAAAAGGAGGGCGGAGGAGAGGAATGCACAACTTTCATAGAAGTCAGCAATTGCTCTCTGTGTAACCTCTTTCTAGTCTACCTTTAGAATGGGACTAAACTTTATATTATGGTTCTCAGTCAGACACCAAGGTTAGAGATAGAAATTACACATAAACTGGTATAAGTGATCAGAGACCAGGTCAAATCTGTAACGCAACAGAAGTTCATGCACATAAGCTACTTTCAAAATGGCCAAAACTGATTGAAGATAAACCTGGACGGATGTAGTATCAGACTTAACTGATTAAGTTAAACCAGTTTATTGAACTAACTGTCCCAGATCCCCTCCAGATTCAAGTTAACTCACAGTCCCCCAGCATCCCAAGGATGTTTTATACCTCCCCCGCAAACTCTCCCTCACAGGATGGGTGGGCTAGGCTTAGCCCAAACTGTCTTCTCCAGCTGAGCAGGGAGGCATGCTATGTGGCAGACAAATAGGGGGTGCTCCTGAATTGAGCCACCCACCTCACTGCACCTGACCACCTTCCAGGCTCCAAGTGCCTCTCTGGGGGTGCCTAACGTCCAACTGACCCCCTTCCTGGAGTACACCCGCAAGCCTGGGGGTAACACCACCGCCACCCAGGGTCTGGACTGTTCTTGGCCCTGTGCCCCCTGGGAAATGCAGGCCTAATAGTCCTTGAGGGTACTTGACCCACTGCAAGAACTTAGGATGCTTCCCTCAGTATGAAGCACAAATAGTGGTCTCCCTTAGTCAGCCAAACCAAGAGGACCCCAAGCTATAATCTAGACCATCTCCCAATGAGTCTCCCATGCTAGGTACAGAGGAGAACTTATTGGTTACAAGGAGTAGGTTTGGAATAGGGTACAAGGTAGAGCAATATCATAGAAATCCCTTAGGGCAAACAGTGGCATGGCAGCCTTTGATTATGCATCTGTGTTACTGCAAGCTGTATATCTAGTTAGAGCTCAAGTATCTTACTCACAAGTATCATCCAGAGGCAGGTGGAGATTCTCTCTGGAGGCAAGCAGTTCATTGAACATGAGTTTCAAGAAAGAGAGTGAGTTTCAGATGATCTAGCTTCTCTGAAAGCCCTCATCATGGCTGCTGCCCATCCTCCTGGGTAGGCTTTAACTTATATAGAACTTATGACCTCATTTACCTGATCCAATGAAGGGCAGCAGTTGTTGGCTGCCAGCCAACTGATTTGAAATGCAGCATTGGTTGCTGGGCAGACTGGCAGTGTCTCTAGGCCCCTCCCAGTCATGATGACATTGCTTAGAACAATAGGGAGTTTAAGCCCCCCCAACTCAGGTGTGTGAGGCCAGTCACGTAGGCAAAGGGAGCAGGTTTCCCCCTCCCACAGGAATGTATCCAGCTCAGGTTACAACTCAGGGTTACCTAAAGCTGATGGGGCCAGAGGTGTCTGCCCTCTGCAGTGACCATCCAAATTATCTGATTAGTTAGCAGATAGCAGAGTTTGGGGAGAGACAGAGATGGCATTCTGCCACATGCTCTAGTACCCCCCAGCTTCTGGCCTGAGCCACTGCAGGCATGTGGCTGCATGTGGCTGAATATCTGTTCACTTGCTTATCAGTTCAAGCTACACAATTTAGACTAACCTACAAAAATTAAATTGATTCAGCCTCCAACTTTTGACTGTCTATACTTAGCCTAAGGGTGCAATCCTGGTCCTACTGAAGTCAGTGGGAATTTTGCTATTACTTTCAATGAGGCCAGGATTCTACCCCATTTCAGTGTTAACAGTAACAACAATAACAATATGAATAATTTAACACATGCAGAATATTCAGCTTCCAGGGTGAATTTTGTAAAAGAGCCAGTGCTTGTTTCCAGGTGATGTATATAAAAATGCTTAAAAGGGTACCTGACAAGATGAGACAATTTTTCTCTATCTGAGGAAAAAAAAACTCGGGCAGAAGGCTTGCTATAAGAATTCTTCAATATGGCCTAATGTAGCCTAGGGTTGCAGTGTTTCTTTTAGATCATTTATTTGAGGTTGTTTAATGACTATGCAGGGATGTGCTACACTAGAATTCTGAGTCCCCATCTCCACAGTGATATTTATGTCTTTCAATTTGCCCAAAGATGCCTTCAGCCAAACCTCTGAGCATGTGAACCGTAAGTGAGCTACAGCTATTGCCAGCATCATCCCGCTTGTCCACTTAGCCTTTTGCTCTATAACAGCTTTTGAAAACTTGTAGGCCTTACAGAATGACTTAAATGTCAATCTATTTGGGCTCGGGCAAACCAATGAGAACACAGGTTCAAGGGCCTCTCCTTCTCTCTCTTCATGCCTACAGCTGAGTACTAGTCTCTCCAGTTGACATAGTGGAAGTGAAAAGAGATAGTATCACACAAATAATAAAAAAGATCTTTGTGATAGCCAAAGATTAATCTATTTACTGCTTTCTATGTTAAAACCTCTCCCTTAAGTTTCTCATGGAAATGAGCTAGAAGCCAGTGCATGTTTAGAGAACACTGCTCATAATGTGTTTAGCTGTTTTTGGCAGCCACTGAAGTTCTGAGTGTTTTTAAGGTTTTATCCTGTGTAGTGGGTCAGGGTGATAGAGATAAAGATTGCTATAGCAATAGGAATGGTTGTGACCCCTGTGAAACCTGTTAAGGGACCTGAACCTGTTCAGCCTCCACAAGAGAAGGCTGAGGGGGGATGTAGTGGCCGTTTACAAAATAGTCAGAGGGCACCAGCAGGCATTGGGGGAGTCCCTGTTCCCCTGAGCACTACCAGGAGTGACTAGAAATAACGTCCACAAACTGGCAGAAGGTAGATTCAGGCTAGACATCAGGAGGCGCTACTTCACTGTCAGGGCGACTAGGATCTGGAACCAGCTTCCAAGAGAATGGTGCTGGCTCCTACCCTAGGGGTCTTTAAGAGGAGGCTAGATGAACACCTTGCCGGGGTCGTTTGACCCCAGTACTCTCTCCTGCCATGGCGGGGGGTCAGACTTGATGATCTGCTCAGGTCCCTTCCGACCCTACCAACTATGAAACTATGAAACTATGAAACATTTTTCTAGTCCATAAGTTCTTTGGTTACTGCAGCTACCTAGTCATTTGGATTTGATCTCCTGTGATAGACAACAAGTGTGGCAAATAATTGAACATGTCAACAAGAATGACAAATAGCGGAACATTGTGGGGGATTGAGAGGTGCAGTCGTGTAGCTGTACCCTCCTTAGATCCCTGATCCACCCAAAGTATAAAACCAATTGCCTGGCAGTGGCAGCAGCATTTCTATTCAGGCAGCAACTACAGAATCACTTGACTTTAGAGCTCATTGTACTCCAGCTGATTCCTTCTAAACTTGTTATTCCACAGGTGTTAAGCACTCTCTTTCCTTTATTAAATGGCCTTAATGTTCCACTAATTGAGCTAATTCTTTCTTGTGCTGTCTGTTAGCTGTTCCTGCGAATGTAGCTCTACTTCACGCCCCTGCAGATGGTTTTTAACTCTAGCTAAAAAACATTAACTCGGGTGTGGAAATAACTTTTAGCGAAGCATTGAATGCACTGTCAATGTGCTCAAAACAGCTTCATTTTGTTTTATGAATCTGAAAAATAGATGTCCATTTAATTCTAATGACTAGATGACTAGTGAAACAATATATTTTGATTATTTTTTATTTGAGTGTTGTGGGGGTGGGCAGGGGTTATACGTAATATATGATATAATGTGTTTCTATTTGCTTTTGTTCTACTTTTAAACAATAATACAGCCCTCAGCCACTGGTTTATTAGTAAAGCTTCTAGTATCTTTTTAACTTGGCAAAACTATGCATTGTGTTATATGTTCTGATACATTACATCATCTGCGCCCCCTTTTCAAAATCCTAGATTTGTCCATGCTGACCTCTGTAGGGGGAAAAATGGATAAAGCCCCCTTATTTGGAGAGATTGATGCCATTTCTTCAGCTCTTTGTCCCAGTCTGCCATTATAAACTCAGTTTCATCTGGCTTAAACCACAGGTAGCTCACTCTTATCTAGGTTATTGGTTTCAATGGCACCAGACAATGAAGCAGAATCATAGACTTGAATTTTATCTGCATATGGGAACACCAAACACCAAACACCTGATTATCCCTTGGGTACATATTAAGCAGGGGAAATAAGAACATGCAATCCATTAGATCCAAGTGGGCAGAGAAATCATCAGCTGAAAGAACCCTAATGGAGCTACTCAGAGAACAATTTCACTTCAGCAGAATAGTTGAGCAGTCTGTTTTACTTTCTTTGTTAAATAACATGGAAAAATACTGGGAAAAAGCAACCTGATGCCTTAAGCAAAAATCCTTTTTAAAACATGACCATTTGGCTTTTTTGTCTAAAGCAGTGACTCTCAGAATTTTTGTGAGGCCCAAATTGCTCATCAGGCTATTGATTCACAAGGAATTCAAAGATAGCGCAAAGGGTAGCCTGAATCCAAAGTGGTTCTAAGTGATCATAAGCTTAAGTAATTTCTAAGGCAAATGCTGAATAAATCTACAGCAGAAAAATTTCTTCTCCAGATAAAGCTCTCACTCTTATGCACGTCACTGTAATGCTCCCACAGCTCTGAAGTAGTGCAATATTCATGTACTACCTTGTGTAATAACTTTACCTTTTTCTTGAGAATCACTGGCTGGATGTTTTGAAGCCAGACTCCATCTTTCCAGCTGAAAATTTTCTCTTCTGCTTTGTCACTCTTCCATGTTTTCCACATCTTCTGCCTGCACAAGTCATCAGGTACTGTTTTTGCACATGAGAAAGATCCATGAGAAGGATCCTTCCAAATAAAAGGGTCAAAGATAACCACTCTCAGGCTCTACATACTGCAGTAATTTTGCATGGAAATAGCACGCAGGAAGGGAAACTCATTATAAACATATAGATACAACAACTAGCATGTCATTACCAAGTGGGTTCGCTGTACACTAGCTTTGCCCTTCAATCTAAGAAGACTCAAAGATGACTGAATTCTAAAGCCAATTTTACCTAGCACATTAGCTAGAGAATATGTAGTGTAGACTTTGGCACACCAGCACCTTTTAGAATTAGCACAACTGTTCACAGTACCAGCAAGTCCATGTACTTTGCCTCCAGGAAGAATCACCGTACACAATACAGAGCAGGTAGAACTCAACTTAACTCAGATATAGCTACTTACTAAAAACTTGATACAACACGCTCGAGCATTGAACCCTTTGGACAAGTGCGCATTGCTATGAGCTATTCAAGTTCTGAATATATTCACCAAGGGTCTAATTCTCACTAGTGTCTTTTTTACACCATGCTGGCAACATAAAGGGACCTTATGGTATGCATAAATGTAATTAAGGCCCCTTTGCCCTTCCTAGTGGTATAAAGAGATCTGTGCATAAATGACAGTAATGTCCATTGTTTTAAAATAGAGAATTTGAACGGAGCTTTAATCTTGTTTCCTTTCTATTTCTGAAGTGAGTTCTATTTTCATTTTAGATGGCTATCGGCATAATACAAGTGATCTTTTCATTTATGTAAGTATTTCAGCAGCATGTGTAGCTCAGACCCTGGGCAGCTTTTTTACTGAATAGAGTGTATATTGTGAAAAGCCAAGCATGGCCCTCTGTTGCTCTGTGAAAAATTATTTTATCGACTGAAGTGTGTGTGTTAGGGACCACTGATGTAGAAATCGACAGCCTTCAGGGTGTAGTCATCTTTGGCTGAGTCACTTGTAAACTGCTGCAACTAAATGACAGTTTACCAGCATGCAAAGCCATTAGAAATGCACAGCTGACTGACTGTGAATGTATTGGAATGACATATCCGATCTCATTTGCTGTTTATTTTATATGCTTAAGTTTATCAATCAAAGCTTACAAGCAGGGAACAAAAATGTTGAGTTAGCCCACTGAAATCAGAATTCCTCTGTTCAATATAGCATATAATAAAGTATGGATGCTGTTTCATATAATCTAGATTAAAATAGCAGCTGTTAAACTCAGAGAAGGCACTGCCCAGTGGTTAGCAGGCCACTTCAGAAGACAAACTAGAGAGAAATAGAAATGCAGTCTATGTATATATGTGTACACATATACACACATCTATAACGACTTAAATATCATATATCACTCATATAAAGGGTCTGATTATTTTCTCTCACACTGCACATAATAGGTTTCATACTTGAGGTCATAGGTTTAAAAAAAACCCACCAAAAAACAATTCCCTTCTGCTTTCTTTCCTTTCTCATTTGATATTCTGTTAGAATACCTGATGGTATATATCCACCAAATATATCCACTGTAACTAAATAACTAAGTGCTAGACTGTTTGAGATCTTGTTAGAAGTCAGTTAGATCTAGCAAAAAATCACACAAGATTTCAGGCTAAGGGCATGGGCACACTGACTACTTATTGCCTGGTATCTGGGGACCAGGATTCATAGTGTCTTTATGACAGTTGAAAAAAGGGCCAGCTGCCATAGGTTGACCTTTTTCTACCACAGGGTCAGAGGATGCACATGGACAGTTACCAAAGAATACCTGACATGCTATTAACCCCAATCCTTGTTTACCTTGCAGTATGAATGGCTCCTATTGAATTTACTGGAAATGGAGCATATGTAAGGAGAATTTTAGTGTAATTTTAAAATAAAACATGAAATATATGGGTTTATGAGTGTGTTTTGTTTGGTTTACATTCAGTATGGCCATGATTAATATTTGGCATGTACTATTTCACTTACCACCCATCCTCTGTTTGGATTATTGGGGTTAACATTAGCTAAACAATACTATATTTACATTCTCTTTCTGCATTTAATTTAATCTGCATCTGAATTTCTCACTAATTTTTTAATTCTTTTAAGAGCCTGCTTCACACAGTCCTATAGACTTCAATACAAAAATATACTCAATTTGCTTGCCATAAACAGTTATCCTCCATTGTTGAAAGATTAGTAGGTGGCATGAAAATCTGTTGTTTTGTTGCATTTATGGAAAAATAAAAAAGCAAATTTTTTCAAATGGTTTTGTCAGGAATGTGAACACCACTTTCATAGCATTTCACCTACTGTTTTGACAGCTCACTGAATACTCTCACAACTGTTCCTACATGGTAATATCTCCCATTAATTAATACCTTTTCTCAGCTCACAGTTTTGATAGATCTGCAGGAGTTGTTAACACAACACTCATAATCACAATTGTTAAGATATGTTTTGTCTGTGTGAGTACAGGTCTTAGTTATTAAATGTTGTCTAAAGAGGAAATTAATGTACAATACTGGAAAGAAATGAATGTAATTAAGGTTTTGCTGTAGAAAGAAACAGTCCTGGTTTACCATGCACCATGATTTCATTATTATTCCTCCAGTTTTCTAGGAAACTGTACTATAACATTTTCTTTGCATGGATCAGCTAGGCTATAGAACTGTATGCTTATATATTTAAGAATCCAAAGAAGCTATTTTACTAAACCTTAACAAAACTTAAGCTGTAGGTGTGCTGAGACCTCTGCCTATCTTGCCAACTAGTACTTCGTAGTATTGTACCTTTATGCTTTCTCGTCGGTATTTACATACCTATCAGTTGTCTCACGTCTTACACTTGGCTTGGAAGCTCTCTGGGGCAGGGTCTGTCTTCTTGTTTTGTGTTTAGGTCCGAGTCCAGTATCAGTGCTCCCAGGTATTACAGTTACACTGCTACTACTACTATTACTACTACTACTACTACTAATTTACTTCTCTTATTCTTTTGTTGGATTGTATATAGAATGGACACGCAGATTTCAGTTCTCAGAAGGAGACGGAAACAATATGCATATTTGCAAGATTTTGAAAATCAAGTCAAAGGGTAAAACCTTAGACCCACTGAAGTCAATGGGAAAACTTCCATTGACCTCAGTGGGGTCAGACCCTCCCTTAAAACATAACTATCACATAAGCTCCATGTATTGGCGTCCAATTCCAATTCCATTGAAGCTAACTGAATGACTCCCAATAACCTCAGTGCAAGCAGATGTGGATACTCTGCATACTCACCACCCATACTTACCAGTTTTCTCACCACTACGGTGTTACATCTTTTTTTACCTTTCAATTAAAAAAATAAAGCCAAAGTGGCAAATAATTCAGTGCTTCAGTGAAGCAAGATTTGGATATAGCCTGGACAGTGCACATGCAGCACTGAAATAATATGAACCTGATCTCCAGTGTCCTCTGAAGTTCACAGAAAGGCTCCTGCTGACCTCTGTGGCTATACATGTGCTCCTTGGCATTCTAATTAGAATGCTGCAGCATTGCTGCAGTGTCATATGTATTAAGCCCATGCACATTTAGAAATGGCCACACGGCATTTTAGCTAAACCTCATCAAATGAAGTTTATATAAAGTATGTCTCAGCCATTTTGAAATGCGCGAGGGCTTAATACATGTGATGTTGTGGTGTTTTAATTAGAGTGGCTGCCTGGGAGCCACTCTAATTAAAATGCCCCCCTCCCACTCCAAAGCACCTGTATAATAGATACCATATGTGCTTTGGAGAGAGTCCTGCACAAGGAAATCTTAAAGTATAAAGGGATACAAATTACCTTGAGCCTTGTACACTGAAGATAGAGCCAACAAAAATGGAGACAAAAATCAGGCTGTTTAAAAAAATTATTCTAGAGATAGATAAATTAAGTAACAATATAGCTTATGCCTGTGTATCTTGTTACCAGGACGCAGAGGATGAAACTAGCCAACAAATATATCACACACACAAACTATCCTGCAGAAGAGCATCATATCAGAGGCACAAGCACCAGAATCATCATTTCTTGGGATGGATACAGTAGACAACTGCATTTGCATGATTGTAACAGGGAGCCAAAGGCCCCTGTTACTTAAATGGAAAGGGACAGCAAGCTAGCCTTGCTGTGTAGGAAGGCAGCTGGGCCAAGACTAGCTGCTCCATGAGTGGTGCAGATTTCCAGCAGTCAAAGGATAAAAGCTGAAAGCAGCTTGGATAAGCTGCAGCAGGGAGGTGCAGGCTGCCCATTAGGTAAAAAGAGAAACCTCTGTCCATGATTAGGGAGTCACGTACCCAAAAGAGGCAGGGCTTCAGAGCATATAAGCCCAGCACCTGGAGGAAGGCAGGCAGGCTGGACTGATGCACTGTAGAGAATAGGAGAGAGGAACTCCAAGAGATGCCCCACTGGGCACCAAACTATGCTGAGAGCTCCAAAGGAAGGAGGGCTGGCAGAACGCCTTTTACCCAGAGTGGCAGAGGTCTTAGTTCAAAAGCAGTTGCTTATACTTTTGTTGCAGTTAAGTTTACAACTGAAGGACCTGGTCTAGCTATTAGGGGTGGTTAGGAGGTCATGCAGGGATGCCAGAGGGGCATACCAGGAGTTGGACCCTGCAAGGGGCAGTAGCTAGATAGGGGCTAGGTACAGACATTCAAAAAGCCTGAGCCTGAATTAATTCAATCTTTGTAGGTTAGTCTAACCTAGCTAGGCTGAACTGGGTTGTAACCACATAGACATCCCCTCTGGACTGAGGAAATGCAGCCACATGCCAGCCGTGGCTTAGGCTAGAACCCGGGGGACACTACAGCAGCCCTCCCTTCCCCTCCATAGTGCTGAGTTGAGGGGCGGTATGGCCAGGTCCCACCAGGATGCAATGATTAGGGAGGGGTTCCCGCCCCCCCACTGCTCTTCTGACCAGCGATGGAGTCAGCAGGGAGTTACACAGCATTTACTTACACAGCAGGGAGTTGCATAGCATTTATCAGCCCATCAGCAAAACAAAGCTTCTCTCATTAGTTCAAGCTCTTCTTAAACAACTTTTTTCAAGGAAAGAATGGAGGGACATTACCAGTTACCTGCTGACTAGCTCCAAAAAGCCCTAAGCAGACACTGTCCTGTCTGCCTTTGTCCTGTCTGCCTTACACAGACACCTCTCAGCATTAGCTAGCATACCACATGCTGGCTACATTCTGTGCTGTGGGAGAGAGGAGGGAGGGATCCCTGCTTGAGCAGCGAGTGGTGAGGGATGGGGGATGGGGTAGGGGGAAGCCAGGCAGACCCTGCTGTGCCTGCAGTCTCTGCTGGAGCTCCAGCCAGGGAGCAGAGGGCTGGGGCCAGCTCTGCTGTGGAGCACACAGCCCGGCCCAGGGCAGTAAAGTATCTGGGATGCTGGGGGACTCTGGTGTAAGTTAAACCAGGAAGGGGTCTGGGACAGACATTGCATAAACCTGTTTGACCCAAATCAGTTAAGTCTGATACTACATTCAACCAGGTTTATCTCAAACCAGTTTCAGCCATTTTCAAACTAGTTTATGTACACTGAATGTCTTTTACAGGTTTATACCAATTTCTGATCACTTAAACCAGTTTATGTGTAATGTCTGTCCCTAACCAGGAGAAGAGACAAATGGAAGCTAAAAGGTGGGGGTGGGAGAAGAAGGAAGAGGAGGAGAAGGAGGGCAGGCAGTAACCGATGATAAAGCTGGGACTGAGGAGCCAGGCTAGTGAAAAAGGGCCTAGGTTTAGGTGTCCACAGCCAGAGCAACCAGAGGGCGAAGGCCAAGAGGGCCAAAGCCTATACAAGCCAGTGTGAGAAGACACCAACAGGGCCAAAAGAGCCGCAACTGATTGCCCAAGTGGGAAGTCTGCACTGGTCTGGACCCAATCCAGGCCCTTGAGGCAACCTCCCAAACTTCCTGGGCAACATCAAAGCATGGCAGGTAAAATAACAAGAAAGGGCACCCTAAGGTGTTGTCGTGAGCAAGAGCTGTGCGCCCAACAATGAGTGTCACAGCACTTTTAGGTCATGGATCTTGCCACAGTGATGTACAAGGTATTCTGCTTGTTTGGCTCCTTTGCAACTAACATAAGGAACCAAATGTTTACGCTTACATTGTATGTGTACAGGGGAAAAGGGGTTCAGCAAAAATGAAGTTGCATGCAACTAATTCAGGTTTACTATATGTAGGGGTGCACTGATAGAGATTTTTTGGGCCAATACCAACGGCCTGTTTTTAAAGAGCCATATCGGCCAATAATGATCCAATTGCCGATATGCAGCTGGGCAGCTTGGAGAGGAGCATCCAGATGGTAAATCTGTTGTGGGGGAAGGGGTAAGAGGGGAGGGAAGGGATCAGGGCAAGCGGTGTGAGGGGGCAGATCAAGGCCCCCACGGTTAAGGAGGGAGTAGGACTGGGGCGGGGGCAGATGCTGTACAGCTGGAACAGGGCATGAGACGGAGCCGCGAGTGGCTCATCTGAGGGGTGTTGGTGGGTAGCAGCTCCCGTTGCTGTGTGCACCCTGGGAGGGTCTCACCCCACTCACACCCCACTTGTGGCTCTGTCCCATGCTCTGCCCCGGCTGTGCAGTGCCTGCCCGAGCCTCAGCCCCACTCCTTCCCTCACCACTGGGGTCTCGATCTGCCCCCACGCCCCTTCCCCCACAACAGACTTACCAGCTGGATCCAGCTGCTCTTCATGCTGCTGGGCTGTGCTCCTGGCTGGCTGTGTGCTGCGCTGTGGCTGTACACATGCACAGGACATTTATCAGCAACATTATTGGTCACATCAGCCAACAAAAAGCCAATTGTCAATACGATGTATTGGTGCATTTCTAACTATATGCTGTAACATCTGAATCTTCTCCTTCCAACTGAAAACAGTAGGTGTTGCTGAAGTTGCAATGTGATCTAACATCTAACATCACCCTAAATTTATTGAAGGGCGTTAAAAATGTTATTCAAACGACCTTTATTTTTCTACTTAGTTCATTGATTCTCAGCCAAGGTGCCACAGCACCCTGGGTTGCCTTGAGAGCCTTTCAAGGGTGCCATGAGGTGCCATGCAAGGTTCATAGAATCATAGAAGTAGGGTCAGAAAGGACCATGTAGATCTTCAGGTCCGACCCCCTGCCTGGGCAGGAAGAAAACTGGGCTCAAATGACCCCAGCCAGGTAGGCATCAAGCCGCTTCTTAAAGACCCCCAGGGTAGGAGTCAGCACCACTTCCCTTGGAAGTTGGTTCCAGATCCTAGCCGCCCTAACTGTGAAGTAGTTCCTACGGATGTCTAATCTAAACCTACTCTCCAACAACTTGTGGCCGTTATTCCTTGTTTTTCCTTGCACTAGGGGAAACAAGGTCTCCCCCAAACACTTCTGGTCCGCCCTAGTGAGTTTATAGATGGCCACCAGGTACCCCCTCAGCCTTCTCTTGTGAAGGCTGAACAGGTTCAGGTCCCGTAGCCTCTCATTATAAGGTCTGCCCTGCTGTCCCTCGATCATGTGGGTGGCCCTCCTGGAGGATCCACTCCTTGGCCCTACTTGAGATGCACCTGTGGATGCACGATACGGTCCGGTTAGCCCTGCCGACCGTGACCTCGCATTGTCGGCCCATTTTCATCTTGGAATCAATGAGGACTCCAAGATCCCTTTCTGCCTCCGTGCTCTCAAGAAGGGAGTTTCCCATCTTATAAGTGTGCTGCTGGTTGCTACTGCCCAAGTGCAGCACCCTGCACTTGTCCGTATTGAAACACATCCTGTTTTTGTTAGCCCACCCCTGCAACCTATCCAGGTCTTCCTGCAGTCTTTCCCTCCCTGCTAACGTGCCCACCTCACCCCAAATTTTGGTATCATCAGCAAATTTGAACAGGTTGCTTTTTACCCCATCGTCCAAATCGCTGATAAAGAAATTGAACGGTGCAGGCCCAAAGACCGAGCCCTGGGGGACTCCACTGCCCACTTCCCCCCAGGTCGAATATGACCCATCCACCACCACCCTCTGAGCAAGACCCTTCAGCCAATTTGCAATCCATCTGACCGTGTAGGCATCGATGCCACAGTCACCTAGTTTTTTAATGAGGATGGGGTGGTCGACAGTGTCAACAGAAGGTTAACACTGTTAGGTGTGCAAACAGGATTCATGTATTCTTTCTGTGTGTATTTCTTTGCAATATAGATTCATAGATTGTAAGGGGCTGCAAAGGACCTTGCAAGATCATTGGGTCCAGCCCTCCTGTATTAGGCAGGAAATGCAACTGGGGTCAGGTGACCCTAGCGCGGTGACCATCCAGTCTCCTCTTGAAGATTTCCAAGGTGGGTGATTGCACCACTTCTGGAAGGAGTTTATTCCACAGTCTGGACACCCTAACTGTGAAGAAGTTTTTCCTATTGTTAAGCCTGAAACAGTGTTCCAAGAGTTTGTGGCCATTATTCCTGGTTTTCCCCAAGGGTGCCCTGGTGAACAGTCATTTGCCGAGCCCTTGATGTATTTCCCTGATATAGCAGTAAGCTGCTACCAAGTCCCCTCTCAGACTTCTCTTTTGTAAACAGAAGAGATCAAAGTCCCTCAGCCTTTCCTCGTATGGCTTGCCAGAATTATAGAATTACTCTATAACTTTCCTATAGTCAAAAACGGGGTAAAAATTAAGCTGACATTTTCTGAAGGGTGCCCTGAATCTAAAAAGGTTGAGAACCACTGATTTAGATGCTTTACTTTGTAATTGATTTGGATTTGATATTGTCTTGTAAAGTAATTTTTCCTGAAAAACAACCAAAATGTATTTTATTTTAGTAGTGCATCTTGCCTTAAAAGAAACTCTGTAAAGTAGTGAACAGGCTTAACAACTGGCGGGGAGGGGAAGAGGAGGAGGGGCGGGAATTACTTTAAAGAGTCAATGTTGTTCATGGGGAAATGGGAGTAAATGTGACTGAGTGTCCTGATTACACTTCCAAGTAAAGTTGGTTAAGAAGACAGTATTCTCCAAACAATACTTTGAGTCCAGCCTTCTAGTTCATCACTTTTGTCACCCTAGTGACCAATTCTCTGAGCACAATCTGTTTCCAGGTTTTTGTCCTCAGATTGAAAAGGTCAGTGCCCTCTGACATGGCATGAACTGCTGAGTGAATCAAGGGAAACACGACCACCAGAAAGAAAGAAAATAGAGATGGGCTTAAAGCAATTTTAGAACTACATGGACCTCCAAGGAAAAGATGTTGTTCAGTGTTCCTAGGGAGTTCACACATAGTTTAGGGTCCTGCTTTCTTTTGAATTGCTGGATCCTGCCACCTTCAAGAATGTTGTACTGAAATCTCTTCAGACACAGTGGGGGCATTTCATGTAGCAACATTACAATTCTACTCTCAATAAGCATCTTTATAATGATCTAAAAATCAGGTTGTCCATAGTAATACTGAGGAAATGGAATAGTTCCATCAGTCTGACAGAGCTGCAGAGAGATGCTTAAACTTACCATAACGGGAGAAAATATAGAATGAAATACGGTAAAAATGTGGTGTTCTCTAGATACAGCTGATGATAGAATCACTATATTTTAATCAGGTTTGTGCGTTTCTCATCAAAACAGCCAAATATACCGCCTTCTGATGTACAGCTTTCTATGGTATAACTTATTTCTAAATTAGTGAAGTGTTACAGTTGCAATATAAAACAAAGTTAGATGTATATACTTCCCTATTTTTCCCTTTTAAGTACATGAAGTTGCCTATTTAAGAAGCTCATTGCAATAAGAATTGGAAATTAACCTTATTATATCATACAGCATTGGAAGCAATGATGCAGAATGTTCATGAGATGTTAAAGAGGGATGGAGTAAGCACTTTGGTGTGTTTCTGTGAGAGGAAAAGTTGTTGATAATGTCCTATTTTTCAAGGTTCTTAAAGCAAAGTTAAGTGATTTCAAGTCATTGAGTGGATGAGTTTGCATTCTCCTCTCCCTTCCTACTCTGTTCAAACCACCCCCTTGCTCTCACTACAAGGATGATGATCCCATTGCACCCAAAACTCCCAAGCCTTATATTGCCCTGTCACTTTACAAGGGCATTGATGGCCTGATGAGACATTACAACTACTTGTTGTTCACGTTCATGGAGACCCCCGAGGGCCTTGTCACACAGCAATTTTGGAAAACTCCTGGTGTTCTCAATGATTGTCCAGACATTAACCTGGTTTTAAGCACACATTAGGCAGCTCAAAGTTACACCACTCTAGAGCAGGATTATCTCTGACATGTGTTACCCAGCTCATGTTACATTATGGTGTGGCCACTCTAGGCTACACCTTAGTAAAAACACCCCACCTGCTTCCCCTCCCCTGTTGGCCTTGATTGGGCCTACTGCGCCTCCCCCAATCCATGCTTACTGTCACCTCCTCCCCCTTCCCCCACTCCCTTCTGCTTACTTGTGGCTGCTGGCACTGCATGCCCCAGGGAAGCAAGCAGAGAACAGTTAACCTGCCTACCCAGCTGCCACTGCTGCTTGCTGGATGGGCTCGACCTGGAGAAGAACAGCAGCTGGGCAGACAGACTAACCCTTTCCTGCTTGTTCCCCTGGGAAAGACAGCATGGGCAGTCACAAGTAAGCAGCAAGTGTGGAGGAGGGAGCTGCGGGACAGGGGAGAGGCAGAAGGGAACTCAGAATGGGAGGGTGGGGAGATAGACTCTTACCTTTCAGCCCTCCAGGCCCTTCCTGGCCTGAAGTGTGACTACTTTAAACTTGAGCTAACACTAACACCCATCAACATTTTGTATGGCTCATAGCGTAAGGTATAACAAGGCCCTGACTGCAACCTGCAATTGCATTTTCCTCTCAGATCACAAATTATGTGCAACAGATGAACTATGATGTAAAGAGGACTATATTTACCCTAAAGTAAGTAGACTCAACTCTCATGCCAGTGGCTGAGCCTGGCTAATAGACTATATTAGTAGCAGAAAGGCAGTGCTAAAACTTTTCAACTGCATTAGAGAGAATTTGCCAAACCAAGGCCAAAGCCGTGGTGAAGACTAAGTCTGTCTTTCCTTCCTAAAGTAGCATACCTGCAAATCCCAAGAACTGTACCAGATGGTAGGCCATATGAATGATCCAGATTAATTTTACTATACTCAGCAGTGGAATATTTTCTGATTCAAGGGCTTTTCAGTCTCAGTGTAGATAGGAATGTCTGGTTTCAGAGTGGTCTCCCTGAAACAGAAGGAAAAAATGCACCATTTTCCCAAAACCAGTTTCATTCATTTGCATAACCAAAGTTTCAAATGCTACAGCAGGGTCCCTTTATCTCTGAGATGTGCCATTGGTTCAGTCTTCATGACCAGTAGAACACCTGTATCTTATACTGCTGGGGTTCATAAACATCAGCATGGTGGGGAGGGAATGTTATTTGCATTATTAAGCGTGCTGTCAAAGACCTTGGTAAAAAAAAATCATTTAACACTGATGATCTAGCTAGTTCACTCCTTTTTGTGTGGGAAGTCACTGACCTATAAAGCATGTCACAGAAAAATATGTAAAATTCTATATTGGCAATTCCGTACTGGATTTCACTATATGTACCTCTGGGCATCTATCTGTTACAGAACGTGATGATGTCCATTAGGTTCCAGATTCTAGGTCCAAATCATAGCAGAGGTTTGTAATTTTTCACTCAACATTGGCAGCAAGCACATTTCAAATCCTATTTAATACTTTTTAGAACTGAAGTACATTTTGCCCCATTAAGAGTTCATACAATGACTATATAGTTATTGACTCCTGTAATAACTCCTTTTTCCCAGTAAAAAAAGCTGTTTTGATGATGTAAAATTATCATATTGGAAAGGGAAAGATTCTCCCAGACTGGATCACAGACTTGTTGTAGGTCATACTAATCATATATTATAACTTAGCCCCACATATCAAGTTTTTTCATGTAGAGTGAAGCTCATAAAATTATTTGGGTTCACCATACTTTCAGTCAGTTTCTTACTTTTAAAATAATTTAAACATCTCTCTTTGGTAGACCATCGATGAACTACCTCTCTGATTATAAGGCAAGATTTGACAAGAGGATGTTTGCTGACACACGAAGTTAGACATTGTCGCAAGGAAGACAGGAAGCATGGAAGAAGAATGAAGAGAAGAATGGAGTAGAGTATATAGAGATTATATATAATGTATTGAACTATGTGATTTCATGATTATATATGATATTTTTAAGTTGCTTATCATTCTTGATGTATTACCATATAAATTACTTTAAAAAAAATGAAAAATAAGCAAATGAGAAAGTAACGTGAGGAGAAATGCTGTGGTCTTGATTTTCTTACATGGTGTCTTTGGGGAGTCTCTGACAAGGAATGAGGGAATTTCTTTTCTTATTGAATCACTGTAACTGGAGTCAATTCTTGCGGCACAATAGCTTCTTGGGAACCAGAAGTGACTGGACTGAATTTACTGAAAGAGCAAATGTATGCATGCTGTTTATGACCACCTTCATTCTTTGGTGTATGTAAATATGTAACCCGGGCGGTACTCCAAGAGGTACCCCCTCTCCAATTGAAGGGATCAAAGCAGGTGCACAAGCGCTGTGGGAGGTGTAGGGACTCTCCTCCCCCTATACAGCAGAGCCAGACCACTAATGGGGCCTTAACCATATACCTTTTAATGACAGAACAGTACTGCGAACATAACAGGCATAAATCAGGGGGTATAGGGGACACTACAATGCCCCAAGGGGGCAGGATTCAACAACGGTTAGACACAATCATTGACAAAAGACAGGGGGTTATATTTTGTTAAAATATATACAGGGTTAACAAAATATAAAAACACAAAGCAGAACAAACAATACTGGTTGGTGAAATATAAAAGGCACAAAATACAAAATGTCAAATAACAAGGAAAATAGGGCCTAGGTGCCTGGAGTGGGGGGAAAGAGAGAAAACACAATGACCCCTTTCCACTGTAACAAGAATTTCTGCCTGTTACTTCACTCACCCCAGCTGGAACTTAAACTCAGATCACCCATGTGGTAGGCAGAAACTCTGCCACACAGCCACCAGTACTGGTATTGTCCTAATGTGCTAGAGGTCTTGACCTTCCCAGAGCCCCAGCCTCACATCAAGCTGCCTGGCCTCTTATTGGAGGAGCTGGAAGCAGAGCTGGGAACCTCTCAGGTCGCTGCTCAGATCCTTGCTGGAGCTGGGGAGCCACCCCTGCTGGCCATAGCCTCTTGTAGGGGATCCTGGAGCCCAGCGGGGAGCCTTTCCTGTGGCCACACACTGTGCTGCTGAGGGTCCAACTGCTGTCTGCAGGTCCCACTCCTTCAGGTGCTTCGGGGGCAACTGCTCTTACCCTGCTGGCCCAGCTCTTTGAAGCTCCTTCCCTGTGGTCCCTCGCTGGTATCCCGAGTCAGCCACGCTGCTCCTTTTATTCCCCCCAGGGGACCCAAAGAGCCAATCAGGGGACACGGAGGGTGAGTCTCTGGGGCCTGATTGGTGAGTAAAGGGAATCCCAAGTCCTCCAATCATCTTTTACCCGTTCAAAACCCCTGGCTAAGTCACTGCCAGCTAGCCCGTCACAAATAAAAGAAGTTTTACTGGCTCTACATCACTGGTTTCATCTTCAAAGGGGAGTTATCAAGCAACATTTGCTACAGCACACAGTTGTGACATTACAGGTACATCTATTTTGCTACTTAGTCCCGCACCTGGGTCCGCTTCTCCACCCAAACCCACACACCATTTACATAACAATCCTTTGAGCTCACCCCTCATGGAAGTCCACTTCTGGAATTTCTCTTGAGCAACAGCACCCAACTTGAATCAATTGCCCCCAAGCCTGAAGGAGACATTCAAAACTCAGTCAAATGCTGATGGGTGCAAGCATAGGAAGTCTGTCACCAGCCCCCCTGAACCCCTCTCCGCATCTCTATTGCCCATACTAGAAAAGGAGAGACAAATAATTGTCATGATTCCTAGAAAAGCTCTGTTTGAGTTTCTCATTCCTATTCTTCTAGGAATCAGTCTGCTCAATATTCACCTTTCCTTCTGTGCCTCTTGAATGCTGCCACAGCAAAATAATGTAGGCTAGGGGTTGGCAGCTTTAGAGAAGTGACAGGCCACATTAACAGAGTGGGGGATATAGCAGGCTGCAGCCTGGCCCCTGCCACTTAATGCTGCCCTACATTGTGGAATCCCCTGCCACTGAGTGCCACCAGTTTGCTTCTGATTTGCTGACTGTCTATGGGCTTCCCCTGCTGCCAAATGTCACCAAATCTCTGCTGTTGTCCAGGCTGCCCAGGCTGGTTACAATCACTTTGTAGGCCACAGGCCAATGTAGGGGACAACTCATGTGGCTCAGGCTAATTCAGGGTAAACTTTTAATTCACTCCGAAATAGAGATGTTCATATATACCATATCTATCAATAGTCCTCTTAAATACTCATTATCTGAGTGCCCAGCTGATTTTTAGCAGTTAATAAAAACAACACTTAAATTATTTTAAGGTAGATCAAGACTGGGGATTTAAATTCTAAACTATAGATACCTTAAAGCTTTAAAATAAGTTTCCAGAAGTTCAGGTTTAATATTCATCTTTCTTGCTATTACAAAGTGCATACTCTGTGTGCAACTATGCAAAATTTACAGACTCTGTAACAAGCTGTAGAAATTGTCTGCTGCTACACAAACAGGTTAATAATGGTAATTATGGCAATTAAAAAGATAATTTTGTGACAACATATTGCTCAAAGGTATAATTTCAATTATGACCTTCAGCTTGATTTGCATGCAATACAAATAACAAAGGAATGGTTGATGTTCTAAGTAATGCTCTGCCCTTTCTGATTTTGGCACTAAAGATATCCATATTGATTCTCAGTGTATATTTATATGATTTGTATGGTGAAGAAAACTTTGAGGCTTGGTTCTAGGCTCAAAAATTACTATGTAAATGTGGCAGCATTTTACTTAACCATTTTACTATTTTCTAACCTTAACGGCTTATAAGTTTCTGCTACTTTATTTCTGTTAAGCTTGCATAGCCAATGCAGTTAAAACAGTAATAAACTGGATTTTATTCTCTTACACACAGGATTTATTAGTTCAGTTGCAGTCAATTACACTCATGTTCAGATGAAACATTATTATTCCAGGATTGCCAAACGCTTCTGCCCAACCTAGTCACTATAACTATGTTCTTTTTATCTACTCAGCAGCATCTAATCTCTAAAGGGACAGGGTGTTGGAAGATATAGCCATGACCTTCAATCCAAATTTTATCCCATAAATAGCCTGTGTTCATACTAAAATGCTATTATGTATGCTAGTACTTTACAACAATCCTCGCACCACCCACTGCAGGTTTGGTCTGCAGAGCTCAGACTTAATAAGAACATGAGAAGTGCCATACTGGGTCAGACCTGTGGTTCATCTAGCCCAGTCTCCCATCTCTGATAGTGACAGAAATAGATAGCATAGTATAAAGGGAGAACACTGAACTGAATACATGTAGAGTGATCTATCCCTTATTCATTACCCTCCCTGGTATCCATCTTCATTGGTTTACAGATGCCAAAAGAAACATTTCCAATAGTTTTGTTCAACGGCTATTTACAGATCCATCATCCATGAACTTGACTAATCCCTTTTTGAGCCTGACTATGCTATGCATCTCTATCATCTCCTGTGGCAATGAATTCTACAAGTTAACTATGCATTGCAGATGTAGCAGCATTAAAAAAATGGACCCACCTGAAAGAATGGGAAGGGCTGCCCTGCAGAGACAGAGTTTGTCCCAGCAGGGACACTGTAGGCTCTGAGGGCAAGTGAAGCTGTTTGAAGGCAGCCCTGTTGGAAGTGGGAGGGGTGGCGTAACCCCTGCAAAGTTTTGAAATGGAACCCTTAGCAAAAGCCTGGGAAGGGCCCTGGCCTGGGATTGGCTGAAAGGCTTGGATAAAAGTGGGGAGCGGTTTTCCTGGGGGGGACAAAAGAGAGAGAGGGGCAGACTGGAGAGAGAGTCTCAACACAGTGGTCCCTCGGAGAGCCCCTGGCAGAGCCCTGCAGAAGCAGCAGCAGAGGCTGCACCCGGAGTGACACAGCATCCAGTTCCTCTCTCTGGCCCGGGAGCGCTGCGGCGGCAGGACCAGAGAGGGGCTGCTTGTGTGGACACTCCGAGCCTGGGAAGACCCGCCTGCAGCCCGGTGTGGCTGGGGGAGGACAGCAGAGCCCGGGGGGGGCCGGTCAGGATAGCTCTAACAGCCTGCAGCCCAGACACTACTCCCTGCTGAGCCAGGGAAGTGGGGTCAGAGGCAGGGGGAGGTTGTCTTGCAGGGACTGCAGAGGAGGAGCCGCTGCCTGGACACCTGGAGCGCGGAGAGGGACACCAGCACCAGGGAGCGCCCACAGACCCTGCGCAGGGACACAGACAGTCCCGCTCCCTGAGACACCCTGCCAGGGGCAGTGCACACAGGATCCCCAGTACACCGTGTGCAAGTGAGACTGTGTAAATAAGTTCATGAGGGTTTATTAGTTGGTATATCAATGTGTTTATTTACTGGTTACTTGTTATTTTGTACATAATTAAATCTTGTAAATAGTTATAACTGTCTGCGAGGGTGCTTGATTATAAGGGGAGACTCTCCGCTCAGGGACCCTGCAGCAGCTTCCCAGGGGGGCTGGGCAGGGCTACTGGCTACTGAGTACCCCAGGATCCCACTATTTAGGTGAGAGCGTGTGTAGTGTCATGCCCAGGGTAACACATTAAAAAAAATAATAAAATTACTTTCTCTTGTTAGTTTCAAACCTGTCTCCTTCTAAACGTCAGTGGGTGCCCCCCTAGTTCTAGTATTCTGGGACTTGGTGAACAACAATCTCCTGTTCTTTTTGTCCACACCGTTCATGATTTTATATACTTCAGTCATATGCCCTTCTGCCTTCTTCCTTCCAAACTGAAGAGTTGTAGCCTTTTTAGTCTCTCCTCATATGGTGTCTGCTCCATTCCCAAATCATTTTGGTTGCCCTTGCCTGTACCTTTTCTAATTCTAGTACAGACTTTTTGAGATGTGGAGACTGTAAATGCATGCAGTAGTCAAGATGTTGTTGTACCATGGATTTGTATAATGGTGTGATGCAGTTTTCCATTTTGTTTTCAATTCTCTTCTTACTGATGCCCAGCATTTTATTGGCTGTTTGGTCACTGCTGAACAGTGAGCTGACATTTTTAGAGAACTATCTACAATCTCTTTCCTGGGTCTTAAAAGCTAGTTCAGAACCCAGCATTGCATACATATAGCTGAGATGACATTTCCACGCGCATTACCTTGCACTTGTTGACACTGAAGTTCATCTGCCATTTTTTTTCACTTAGCCTGCAAGATCTTTCTCCAACTCCTCTCCATCAATTTGGGAACTGACCACCCCGAAAGAATTTTGGATCATCTGCTAATATGGGAGACTTCACTATGCACCCCCATTTTCATGTCATCAATGAAAATGTTAAACAGAACTGGGCCTAGCATGAATCCCTGCAGGACCACACTTCTTACCTCCCTTCATCCTGAAAAGTGACTATTTAGTCCTACCCTCTGCTTCCTATCTTTTAACCAGCTATCAGCCAACAAACAAACCTTCCCTCCAATCCTTTGGCAACTCAGTTTTTTAAAAAGCCTTTGGGAAGGGACATTGTCAAAAGATGGGAGCACCAATGGGCAGGGTCAAGCTGCTTGACCCTCCCCCTTGCCTGCCCTCCCACCATGGGCTACTGGTGCCACCTGAGTCTGGGGGGCATGTGGCCCCCCCCCCCCCCCCCCCAGCAGCTAGTCAGCGACTGTGGGGGGGATGGGGAAAGTCCCTGTAGCCAATTGTACTGACCAGGAAGCGGCCACAGTGCTCCCAGAAGTGGTTGTGGTGCTTCATCTGGTGCTCCCACTCCCTGGCCAGCACTCACAGTGGGGCACCAGCACTCCTGCCTGCCCCCGCAACCCATCACCTAAGCAGAGAGCGTGGCCTGCCAGGGGGTGCACCAGCACTCTCAGGGGGTGCACATACACCCCCTACACATTGCCACTGCCCCCCACCCCACTTTTTCCCCTGCCTGCCCCCTGCCACTGCTTTGCCTGCTGCAGCAGTGCAAGGGGAGGGGCAAGGAGAACTTTAAGATGACCTTCCAATAATTAGAATCTACACATGAAAAACTATAACAAATTTATAATATGTCCATATGTAGAATCCAATTATTGGGAAGCTATCTTAAACTCAGGGTTGTCTTGGGTTTGGATAGGTCCAAGAGTGTAGGTCAGATATAGGTACATTGCTAGATGAAGATGGTAAATACTGGTGTAGAAGAGGAAGGAATATTTAATAGATATCTTTATTCTGTATTTGGAGCAAAGCAGGAGAGTAGATAATACTGTGGGCAAGACAAAAAGCTTATCAACTGTATTACTGGTGAATGTAAAAGATCATCTGCTAAGATAAGCCATCTTCAAAACTACAGACTCTGGTAATAGGCAATCATGAATAATAAATGAATTAGAGAAGGATTCCTCCAACATAACCATGGTAGTTTTTAATTTATTGTGGAGAAAACATGCAGTAATATGCCAGGCTTAATAAAGCACTCCCAGGTATGCGTCTACACATGCACCCCTGTTGGTAGCAAATTTGCTGTCAACAAGAACAGTTCAGTTCAGGGCTGCTCCTGCCCCCCTGCAGCAGCCAGGGGTTGCTCCAGGCTCCCTGAGGTGCCAGCCCTAGGCTGGCAGGGGGCATGGGGATGACACCTGGGCTCCCAGGATTGGGGAGCAGCTCCCAACCATGCAGAGCTTGGGATCACAGCCTGGCTTAGCAGCACTGGCGATGCCCCATGCCTGAGTGTGGGGGTAAGCAGTGCCAGGACCAGGGGGGGAAGCAGTGAGAGGGAAGCAATGCTGGGACCAGGGAGGAGATGCAAGGAGGTCCCCAGCACTGCTTCCCACTTGCTTCTCCCCCTCCCCGTCCTGCTTCCTACCCTCCCCCCATGTCTACCCCTCCTGGTCCCCCCCATTGCTTCCCCTTACATATCTCCCCATGGTCCCAGCAGTGCTTAGCTCCCAGCTCCCCCCAGGCACAGGCAGGAAGCAGGAGCCAACTGGGGCATGCACTGTGCAGGCAGTGGCAGAACTGAGGGCACGGGAGAGTTCTCTATCCCCTCAGCCCTGCTACTGCACATGCAGTGCATGCCCCAGTCAGCTCCTACTCCCCACCTGTGCCCAGGGGGAACTGGGAGCTGAGCAGTGCCAGAGATGCAAACAGCTCCCCACCACCCACCCTGCATAGCTCCCCTGCTGCCTAGGCTGACTGGAAGCAAATTGCTCCTGGTTAGCATCTACACATGTGCCACTGTGTAGTAACTAATGCACTGTGAATTGAGTACCTGTATTTGTTGGTACTAGCAAATGATGCATTAGACTGATTTGCTGAGCAGTAAGTCCCATGCACATGTAAACACTGATTCTTTACTGTGCATTAGATTAGTCTAATGCACAGTAAAGCCTGTTGTGTAGATGCACCTGGTATGGTTTAAATGGGGGTTAAAAATAGCCATTTTATATTAGATTATAATCCACTAGGAACATTTCTACATTCTCTAGCCTTATTTAGTGAGCTTCTACATTTGGGCAAGGTATAAAAATCAAGGTCTACCTCAACATTTTCTCTCTTTGGTCTTGAGCTATGGTTCTTGCTGAATAGCCCATCTGTGAATGAACCAAAGTCAGCACTTCTTCAAAAGTTAGTTTCTCTATCAGCCTTGTCACCCATTAGAGGCTTTTTTTAAACTTTAGGACTAAAGAATGTAATATTAATTGCTTTAAAATATTAATAAGATTGTTATTTCTTTATGTGAATGCACATTTTATCATTTTTATACATTTGATTAATATGCCTTATCTGTACTGTTTGGTCATGTATATTTGACTTGTATTTCATTATTAAAGTTGCTATTAAAATTTACTTAAATATATTTTCTTGAGAATTTAATTTTAGCGAGACAGACTCGTCAATTCTTCCTTGGTTTCCAGAATGTCTCTGAACATCAACAAAGGCTATACAGATTCTCAGTTTCAGGTTCAGGAAGGAATGTTCCCCGGGTCAGACTGGCAAGGACCTGGGGGGGGGGGTTTAATTTCGTCTTCAGCTAGAAGTCTGCTAAAATTGTCCTGTATACCTCTCTCCTAACTAGTTCCTAATTTTTTTTCAGGTACTGGTGCATTAGTAGTGTCCCAGGCTCTCCTGTTGTTTCCTAAGGACTTTCATGCTTAATCTAACCCAAGTTATTGGGTCCTATGGAAAGAAAACTAAGTGAAATGTAATGATATACAGGTGGTCGGACTAAATGATCTAATGGTCCCGTCTGGTCTCAAACTGCATGCAACTATTATTTTAGTTCTACATTTGGAACTGATATGACACACTGCATAAATATGTATGAATGAAAAGGGGAAGAAACTGTAAAAGGAATTGTCCAGTAAAAGTAGGTCAAACTATGCTGCCAAGTCAATAACTCTGATAGGATAAGGAAACCTAATTCAACAAGGTTATTGGGAGGGGCTCTGTATGAGAAAAGTGGATTTCTTTCTAGGGGTCCTGCTTGGTTCTGAGTCTCTTGTCCAGCAATTCTAAATACAATATAGACCTTGTTCTGTGGAACTGACCTGGGCAACAGCAGATGTGACTTTACAGACCAGTTCAATAGGGACAGACCTGATGACTTTGGGTTGCGTAAATAGATTGAGCAGCAATGGAGCTGACTGTGCAGAATGCGATGTGGCTAAGTTGTCTGAACAATACATGGGGTTTTGCTGGACGAGCAAACAATGGGAAACTGTCTTCCACACACCTGTCTGACCACTGGCAAGTCAAACTGGATTCCTGAGTGAAGTTTTAGATGCATAGTGATTGATGAATAAGACTCCAGGAACTAGGCTGTCATCAGTTCTACCAATTCCATCATGAGTCTCATGCTATTAGTTATTTTACTTAAAGCCTCAGCATGCAGAGACCAAAAGTTCAGATCATCACCATCATTATTTTCTAGCTTTCACTGTTGTAAACAAAAGCTTGAAAACATGACAAGAAGACACCTTGAAGGTACAAATGAGAAAACAATTACAAGTATGATTATTTATCTTTAATTTTAAGATTTTTTTAAAATCCAATCTCATGATTTTGTGGACTTCACTAATGTATTGTTAATATCCAAGTTTCACAATTTGTAACTTAAGGTGTGGGGTTCAACATACTTCTCATATACTGCTTGGATTTTACTAACTGCATTTGTACATAAATATATGCTTACCATTGCTCCCAGATACAAGGTACTTGTGTGGTTTCATATTCCCAAGGACTCTCAAGTGCTTGCAAATATGGAAGGAGTGCTTGTAAAAACAGGTTAAGTTCGTAAAGCTGGGGATGGATATGCCGTTAGCTGGTGGCTCAAGACAATTATTGTATTTATTTTGGAGAAGCCCCTAGACAGCCTTGACTTACTAGTACTAATGATACCTGGCAAAAAGGTTACATACTAATATGGAAAATGACAGTATGGAATATATTTATCTTCACAGTTCGCTCATGATGCTTGAGGGCATCATAACTGCTTGAGGCTTCATCACCAGTGAGTTAGGGACCCCACATTCACCTCTGCACCCAGAAGCAGGAGTTTGTGCCATTGTATTTGGTCTCCACTCTCTATATTGCATAGGTACACTTAATGTTAAATTAATAATGCAGAATAACCCAGAAATAAACACAATGAAATACACAAGAAACACAAAGATAAACATGTGTATATCAAGCACAAACCTAGATTTAGATATTCATGTGTGAAGCAGAACGCTGAAAAAAATCCACAATATACATTAAAAACGTGTTGTTCCAAAACATTTTCTTAGTTACAGCTTACCTATGTGACATTGGTCATATCAGGAGAGTATTTGCAATGCACTTCAAAGGTTTCAAAAGAACACCTTACTCCATAGCATCAAAAAGCTATAATGCGGATCAAGATAAATTAAAACTGATGATATGACACAAGTAATCCACCTCGCAGCAGAAGGTCATCATGCCCACCTTCCACACTGAAGGTGTTCTGAGGCCTGATCTAATGCTCTATGGCATGAAAATACTTTTAAATTGTGTGTGTGTGGGGAGGGGGGTGAAAATGAATAAGAACTGTATTTATGCTGCTATAAGCATTGCCAGGGTGGTTGCAGACAGACAATAAGTTCAGACATTCCTTGTTCATAATACTGGGTCTCAAATTTCCAAAAGCCTCAAATGAATTCTTCCTGAAACATCTTACTTATCTAGCAATGAAAGGGTCTGATCCTGCTCTTATAAGTGTGACAGTTGTTAAAGAATAATCATTTTAAAATGGAAAACAAATCTACTTGTTAGATTAGAAATGACTAGTTAAGTTAAATTAGCGAAATACTCTATTACTATTAAAATGCAGATGATTGTAATAATGCTGACACGTGAAAATCCATGCCACTAAAAAGCCTTAATTTTGGGTGGGTCCAACTTTATCTTCAGTTTTGACAAGCTAAAAGAGCAACCCATGTGAAGGAACAAAATAGCATCCTGCATCTTTGGGCTTCCTGGAGAGAACCCACCTTCTTGGGCTAGCTCAACATGAGCCAAGCCTAGTGATGTCAGAAAACTGTTAATCATCTGGCCCACAAGAGAGAAAAACTCTGACGGAAATTATGGAGACTGTAGATCTAAAGCAGCGGTTTCCAACCTCGGGCGGCAACCCAAATGAGGGTTGAGGGTGCAATGCCAATGGCGCTGCACACAAAAGCCACGCCGTGCCATGCCGGATGCTCCCCTGCCCCTGCCCCAGGGCCGCCATCGCACTATACTCCCAGCAGCGGGTCTCAGCATAAAAAGGTTGGGAACCACTGATCTAAAGGGAAGCTACTGAAACTTTTAAAAGCACTGAGAAGCTGCCCTGGGCTCAAGTGCCCCTGCCTGCTGCACCCGTTCCTGTCCCTGTAGCACCAGCACCTGCATCATCCAAAAGAAAGCCATCTGGTGGCAAGTTAAGCCTAGTAGTCAGTTAAATCCATTTTCTTCTGACTGTTTTGATCTCTTCTCTGTTACCTTCCCCACATACTTGTAAACCATACAACTGGAGCCTGACTACATTACATCTCAAATTTCTTTCATTAAAAAGTACTTCATGTATTTGATTATTTTTAAGAACAAGGGAGTTTTGTTTATTTCCCACCCAGACATCTTTTGTCCCATCTCCCTTGGATCTACTGGAAGTGGCATCAGTATTTTCTCTGGTAATAGACTTGAGGGAAAGTTTTGAGGCATAGTAATGTATTTCAAAGGACACTAGACTGGTTCCAATTGTGCTTATAAGGTTTCTGTACTGAGATTTTTAAACCCCGTTAGTCAGCTTCACAAGGGTCTATGATCCTGGTTAAACAGACAAACAAACAGTCAGCAAGTGCACATCACACACAGTAGCTATCAAGGTTTATCAAGGTTTCATTGACTTCCATGTGATGGAAGTCTTATGTCCCAGTGTACCATACAGAAAAATGTAGTGTTAGTCTATACCATTCTGCCTTTAACAAGGAGTGTCTGAATGTTTGGCCATTATGAAGTGGGGCAAATGCCAAACACAGGGCTGATGAGTTGCAATTTATTATTTTTCTTAATAAATACCCTACTATTGGGGAAAAGACTTGTGAATACAGCAAACTTTCTTCAATGAAGGTGAAGCAAGGAACGGATCATACAGGAGTGAGAATTCACATTAAAACATCTACAAAGCATTTTATTACAACGACTCTATGTACATGATCATGCTGGTGCTTGACCATGAGGAAACAATGTTATGCTTTAAAAATGTATGCTGTAATCTCACAAAGATGGACTGTTGCTTAAAAATAAATAATATAGAAGTTTTGAGGGGTCAAGGGAGGAGGGGGTTTAATTCTGGCTGATATAAGAGATAATAATTCTGTCCAAAATTTGATATAAGAGCTGATGCAAAACAAGGGTGGCAGGGTCATTTGCCACACTTTCTAGATTTATGTAGATGAAGTGAAAGTTTTATACAGTTCCACTGTCTCACAGCTAGAGAGCCAAGGTGCGTCTTTCTTAAGAATGCAGCACTGGAAATTCTTTCCTGCTGTTGTTCCAGATACACAGTAAAATCCACTACTACAGTGATGTCTAAATCACCTAGCCCTGTGGGCTGGATGAATGGCTTAGGGTTGGTCCACAGGCTGGATCCAGAGTGATAGACTATGTCATCTGGCTTTTGGGGCTGGAATTTGGTGACAACAGCATTAGTTGCTGTGGCTCCTGGAGCCAGGCAGTCACCAACTCTTCCCACTAACACATGTCCAGGCCTGCAGGCAGTCCCACAAGACAGAGGATGTAGCTCTCAGCTCCAGGTCTGTTCTGCAGGGCTCCCCATGGTTCTGAAAATACAATGGCAGGATGAGTGGCAGCAGCCCCAATTGTCACACTTCCCAGAGCCTCAACAATTAATGCTGCCAAACCTCCGGGTTTAAGCCCTGGCAGGAGCATTGACAAACCCCAATCACAATCCCCAGTCTTGGCTGCCAACACCCTATACCTCTGAAGAAGGCTTAAAATAAATAAATAAACCCTGACACATGTAGCAGAAAAACAGGATGAGAGCGGGAAAGACAGAGGGAAGGAATTCCCTCCCAGCCACGTGCAGCATCAATAAAACCCAGAAGCATGAAAAATGCCCATAGTAGAATATAGGCATAGCTACATCTGGATCATCCCCAACCAGCGGCTGTCCAATCTTAGTTTCATAGTGCTTAGGGTTGGAAGGGACCTAAACAGATCATCAGGTCCAACCCCCCCTGGGCAGGAACGAGTGCGGGGTCATAACACCCTAGCCAAATATCCATCCAGCCTCCTCTTCAAGACCCCCAAGGTAGGAGAGAGCACCACCTCCCTCAGCAGGCTGTTTCAGAGCCTGGCTGCCCTAACTGTAAAGTAGTGTCTCGTGATGTCCAGCCTGAACCTTCTCTCTAATGATCTGTGGCCTAGTAACCCCGGGTGGTGCCCAGGGGAACAGAGCCTCACCCAATTCCAGCTGGTCCCCCCTGGTGAGTTTGTAAACGGCCACCAGATCCCCTCTCAGCCTTCTCTTGTGGAGGCTGAATAGGTTCAGGCCCTTTATCTTCTCTTCGTAGGGCCTGACCCTCTTCCCCTTAACCATGCAAGTGGCCCTTCTCTGGACTCTCTTAATGCTAGCCACATCCCTCTTGAAGTGCGGTGCCCAGAACTAGACACAGTACTCTAACTGCAGCCTGACCAACACCGCATAGAGGAGAAGGATCACCTCCCTGGACCTGCTTGTGATGCATCTGTAGATACATTGATACTGAAACCACAGTTTCCATAGGCAGTATATGTACTACTTCACTGTTCTAACAGTGAAAAAGTGCTTTCTGATATCCAGTCTAAGCCTACTTCACTGTAACTTCAAGCCATTGGTCTGTGTACTGTTTTCTGAAGCAAGAGAGAGAAGGTGTTCTCCCTCTTCTTGATGGCAGTCTTTCAAATATTTGAAGACTGCTATCACATCCCCTCTTAAGGGCCCTTTCCGCAAACTGAGCCTACCTAGTTCCTTCAGTCTCTCCTTGTATGACTTGCCTTCCAAGAACTTTATCATCTTTGTCATGCACCTCTGGACCCTCTCTAACTTATTCATGTCCTGTTTAAAATGCAGAGCCCAAAACTGCACACAATACTTTAGATGAGGCCTAAACAGTGCCCAATAGAAAGGCACTATCACCTTCTATGTCTTGTGCCTAATGCTTCTATTGTTGCTTCCCAAAACCACATTTGCTTTTGAGCAGCTGTTTATTCTGCAGAGTCATATTGTGTCTGATCTACCAAAACTCCCAGCTCCTTCTCCATAGGGCTGCCATCCAGCCAGGTGTCACCCATTTTGTATTTTTGATTCTTCTTCCCAAGATGTAGCACCTTGCATTTGTCAGCATTGAACCTCAACCTGTTAGATTCATTCCAGTTTTCCAATCTGAGAGCTTTCTGAATTGTGCTCCCATCCTCCAACATGTTCATAATCCTTCCCAGTTTCACATAATCTGTGAACTTGCTCAGGAAGCAGGAGTAGTCAGATCAGAAGTAATAATTATTGTCTATAAATGAAGAAAGGACATTTGATCCAATGTACATAGCTGCAAAAACTAAAATATATAACTTATTCTGTAAATCAAGCCGGTAACTGAGGGAATCAGAATCATGAAAATTAGTAAGTGTGAAAGACAAAAAAACTGAAGAAATAAAATTAATGAGAAGCCTCAAATAAAATAACTGAATAGTACACATGTCTCTTGAAATGTGTTGGTCTCAAAAAGTGTTAGAGAGATCGAGTCAATGAAATTGAAAACAGCTTAACAAGTGTATTTAAAGATAAAACATTGTGAATTGAGACTTCAAAAACTGTTGAAGTCTGGGAAACCTAAATTACCAAGTCAGATAAAAAGTTCCCAATAGAAGAAAAACAACATGTGTAAATGTTACTGGGCAATACATAATCACTAGAATAAGGGAAACAAAAAAAATATAGCATGGTATAATTCTCTAACATGAAAGTGGGGAAAGTGACTGAGTCTAAGCCTTACATTGAAGTGAGTAAAAGACACATGTATCTCCACTGAGTCTGCATTTATTTATTTTGTGGAAAAATGTTGAATGTAAACAGGACAACTAGATTTCCCCTTAAAGCATATATGAAAGTCAGATGATAACTAAATTCAGATCCGATATGTAATATTGCAGTGTGTTTTATTTAACAAAAGAGACCCAAAAATTCATATTCATTGCAATGATAGTTTTCCTCAGATATATTTATCTTAATACATTTTATTCATTGGCCAAGATGCTGGAAGATGCATGGTGATTATTTACTGAAGATTTGAACTAGAAGGTACACTTCACCCATTTTGGTGATTCTCTACCACATATGAACAAGAGAGGTACAAAGAAAACTTACCAAAGTAAAAGTATTTTAGAAGTATCTACACCAGAAAATATCTCACCACAGAAATAGACTCTAGGCTATTAATTTCCTGCATTAATTAAAAAAATTAAAAGAAACACCATAAATTGTTATATTCTCTCTGTTGGACTGGGATCAGTCCACACTTGTCAGCACAGAGTCTGTGAGCAATAAATTAAATATAATAAAAGCAAAAAACACTGCAACAATTGTTTTAATCTGAAAGCCAATTTGTAAGTAGGGTCTAGAATAAGGATTGGAAAAGGTTATAACTGGTAGGAAAAGGCATCAAGGCCCCACCATTTTTTTAAAATGCTTCCTTCAAAATGTTGACATTCTCTCTAGAAGAATCATACATGTCTAAGACAGACAGTAGGGCTTTGTGAAGCTTCAGTCCTTGATTTGATTCAGTGGAGATTCAGCCCAATTCAGTGGCCAAATCTCCAAATCCGAACTGAATCAGGAGACCCTTTAATTTCTGTGAATCAAATCAGAACCCTCTGAATCAATTCAGACAGATTCAGAAAGATTCAGTGATTCGGATATAGACACGGCTTTAAATGTTTTTTCTACATACCTCTAGATGCCAGGTGGCTCGTGAATGCTGAGATGGTGGGGCAGATGGAGCATCCCACAGGAGCACGGGGGACTCCCCAGCATGCTCAGCAGCAGACCCAGGAAGTGGACCAGAAGCACTTCCAGTCCACTTCCAGGTCTGCTGGGGAGCATGCAGGGGGGGCCCCCCCACCCCACCCCCACCTTGGCAACTGGTGCCTCCTGGGTCTGGGGGGGCACCCAGGGTCCCCCCACAGCTGATCTCCAAGCCAGGGATGGTGCCGGCAGACCCAGAAGTGGATCGGAAGTACTTCTGGTCCACTTCCAGGTTCACCACTGAGCACGCAGGGGACCCCCCTGCACTCCTGTGGGACACTCCATCCACCCCAGCATCGCATCATTCACAAGCCATGCCTAGTACCTCGAAGTATGTAGAAAAAACATTTAAAGCTGGGTCTATGTCTGAATTGCTGATTCTATGAATCAGCATCGAATCTTCAGATTCGGCCAAATCAAATCGGGCACAGTGATCCGAATCAGCTAATCGAATCATTATCCCTGACTCGGGCCAAATCTGAATCCAAATTGAATATGGCCCATTTCGCATACCCCTAATAATCCTCCAACTTCTATTAATAATATTAATGGAAACTGATGACTTTTTGCATGTGAAAAGAGCCATCAGTTTCTGCTAGCCTAGAGAAGCAACTACAGAAATAGTTCTGCTCAGCCCATACTGTCCAGACTATAAGGCTAGGGACAGACGTTCAAAACGCCTGAGCCTGAATTGATTCAATCTTTGCAAGTTAGTCTAACCTGACTAAGCTGAAATGGTTTGAAACTGGACAGACATTCTCTCTGGACTGAGGAAATTCAGACACATGCCTGCAGTGGCTCAGGCTAGATGCCAGGGTGTACTAGATCAGCCCTCCCTTCCCTTCTTCAGGGAGATGAGCTAAGGGGGGGCATGGCCAGGCCCCAGCAGGACTCTCTTAAGGGATGTCTGCCTGCGTGGTCCCAGGATTTTCCTCACTGGATGCTAAAGGGGCGGGGGTGTTGCCAGCCCCAGCCCCAGGCTAGCACTCTGAGGCAAGGGTGTGTGTGTACTGCATGCATCTGTTGATGACATGGAGCTTTAAAATCTCCCTCCCTGCTTCGTCATACTGTCTGCAGCAAACTGACAGGTGAGCAAGCCAGCCGGGGGGCTCATAACAGTCTTTACCATCCAATTAGCAAAACAAAAGCTTCTCTCCACATTCCTTCAAACTTCTAAACAGCTTACTGGCTAACCTGTTAATTAGCTCCAACAGCCCTAAGTGGTCACTGTTCTGTCTGCCTAGCCCAGTGAAATTGGAAAGAGACACACACACAGACACCTCTTGCCATTAGCTAGCATACCACATGCTGGCTACTGTCCCTGCTGTGGCAGAGAGGAGGAAGGGATCTCTGCTTAAGGAGCAAGTGGTGAGAGGGAGGGATGGGGGGGCACAGGGAAGCCAGCAGACCCTGCTGTGCCTGCAAGTCTGTGCTGAGCTCTAGCCAGGGAGCAGAGGGGAGGGACCATCCCTGCTGTGGAGCAGAAAGCCCTGTCCAACCCATAGGGCATGCTGGGATGCTGAGGGACTCTGATTTAACTTAAACCAGCAAGAGGTCTGAGACAGGTATTGCATAAACTGGTTTGAGCCAAATCAGTTAAGTCTGATACTACATTCAACTAGGTTTATCTCAATCCAGTTTCAGCCATTTTCAAACTGATTTATGTGCACTGAACATCTGTTTTGTTACAGGTTTAAACCAGTTTCTGATCACTTAAACCGGTTTATGTGTAATGTCTATCCCTAGCCTAAGAGCGGACCACTTTTAGTAGTGGAGGGGACAGAATGTGCTGGAGAGTATTATTTACCAAGAGCACTGAGGCCATGGTGTAAGCCAGTGGTTCTCAACCTTTTTAGACTCAAAGCACCCCCATCAGGCACCCTCAAGGCCCACCTCCATAACTGTTGTGAATCGAGCAGCAACCCATTTTAAAAAACTATTTTATTTATTACAGTGCTTGCCTTCTTGCAGAGGGGCCAAGCAGTGGGAGCAAGGAAGCAAACAGGCAGGGACAGCCTGAACCTGCCTTTATCTGCTAACCTCCTCACACTTGGGCTAGGGACAGAAGTTACACATAAACCAGTTTAAATGATCAGAAACTGGTTTAAACCTGTAGCAGAACAGAAGTTCAGTGCATATAAACCAGTTTCAGAATGGCTGAAACTGGTTTAAGATAAACCTGGTTGAATGTAGTATCAGACTTAACTGATTTGGGTCAAACCGGTTTATGAAACTTCTGTCCCAAACCCCTTCCTGGTTCAAATTAAATCACAGTCCCCCAGCATTTTGCAGCCCTGGCTGGGCTGGGCTGTCTGCTGTAGAGAGCAGGGCTGGTGATGGGCAAATCTGGTAACAGGCTGGCCCTGCCCCTCTTCTTCCTAGCTAGACTAATGAGGGATGGCTGACAAGGGGGTGGGGCCGTGGGCCAATCCCAACTGGAGATACAGTCCAGTGTATAGGTTGAGGACTGCCCCCCCACCAGGCAAACTCCAGCTGGGGTCTGGAGCCAGGGAGGGGGGCTAAACACCTCTTCCCCCACTCAAACTTACTGCTGGATGCAACTGTGGACTGCAAATCCCAGAGGCATCTGGAAACCATAAGGGGAAGTGATGAACAACTTTGCAGAGTCCTGCTGCTGTAATTGTGGACTGCAAATTCCGGAGACCTTGGGAGCAGCAGGAAGAGGATATTAACACACAGCCATAGAAGCATGCTTTAGCTCTCTGCTCCCCCAGTTTCTAGGCTGAGCTGCTGCAGGCATGTGGCTGCATTTCCTGACTCAAAGGTAAATGTCTGTTCACTTCTGTTTCAATTTAATCTGTGCAGTTTAGACTAACCTGCGAAGACTAAATTGATTCAGCCTCAAGCTTTTTGACTGTCTGCACCTAGCCCAGGTGGTATTGATCAGCATGGCTCCACTGAAATCAGTATAACTGTACTGAATTACATCAGCTGAAGTTCTGGCCTGGTGACCTCAATAAAATTAATTTGTAACTATTATTCCATAATGTAAAGTCTGCAGGATATTAAGTAGTTACACAATAAAAAAATCCTAATATCTACTTTGGCCACTGCAGTGTTCTGAAAGTTCACATGGTAAGAAGCATTTGTCATCTTGGAGAAGCTGTGAATTGTAGTTGAAAATACATTTTTAATTTAAAACTGGCACTTCTGAGCCTTTTCTGTTATCGGCTACCATCTTGCTGACAATTCACATAATTTGTGATGGTAACAGTATGAGTCCAATATCAGAAATTATAAATCCTCTTTCATCCTGCTTTAACTGTTTCATTGCTGGTCCTTCCTTGCACTTGCACTGCCATAGTTGCATTTGCCTCCACCAGATGCACTGCAGCATGGCAGAGAAACTGCAAATGCTTCACTACTAATATTGTTACTGCAGCATGGCTTCAATAGGCTTGCATCTACTTTGGTATGAGGGGAAATAATTCTCATACAGTCTTAGAAGAGGCAGAAGTTTACCTAGAAAATTTCTCCAACACTTTTTTTCACTAGCATGAGATTACCTCCATTGGCAGTAGCCACCTGATAAGAACAGCAGTAATTTGTATTATCATGTCATCAAGCAGCCTTAGCAATGGAACAAGACCCCTTTAAGCTAAATGCTTTCCTTACAGAGAGCAGAAAGATCATTCCTGTCATAATCTTTATCAAGCCCAAATGCCCAGTGACTCTCTAACCCTAAATTCTCAGTCCCAAACAAGGTACCTTCTGCCCATAGAGCTAGTATCCATCACAGTGACTATGCTGCTCATCACAGAACCTGTGTTCATTTGAGGCTGTTCCTTCTGCCTGCCTAGCCTGCTCCTTGGCCTGATGACCTAGTTCCAGATCCAGGCTGTTTCACACTGTTCCTTCTTGCAGAAATATGCACTTCATCCTAAAAATGCATATCAATTTTCACCTCCACTCCTGCATCAGCTGAGCCCCATTTGTGGGCAGAGGGAGACCCTGGCACACGTTTACTTAGAGTGCACCAGGTTGCAGCCCCTGCACCTCCTCCTCTAGAACCTCTTATTGGGGTTCTGGCTGCACTTCTCCCCACACCTTTTTGTTTATGCACACCCAGCCTAGGGCCCAACCAAGTCCCAGAACCTCCTGGTCAACCTCCTCCTGGCCCAAACCAAGCTGGTTATACACTTGACCGGGAAGGAGACTCTGGTTGGGAGGGTTCCCAAGGACTGCACGACCATTTTCCTCTCCCTAATCCATTCTTGTCTCCGAGTAGAGCACTACTGGACAATGCCCACTGGCTCCTTAGATACATTTGAGAGCCAGTGGGTGCTGTCCAGAGTACTCTGCTCGGTGTCCCCATTTGGCACACTCATTTTAGCCCTTTGACCGGAAGTCCTATCCTGTTTTTCCATTTGTTGTCCCACAAGCTCAGTTGCCTCTTTTCCAGCAGTCTCTCCATATAGAGGAGGCTGATATGTAATTTGTGGGCTAGGCCTATGATTCCTGAAAAGGTGGACAAATAGGCCTGTCAGCTAATTAGCATAAAGCAATTAAACAACCTACAGACAGGTACTTACCCTCACTCTACAGTGAAAGCTTCTTCTTTGTGTTCTTGTTATGAGAAAATATGTGCACAACCATACCTCCAGTATGAGGCTGCCCAGTTAGGCCAAGTTCCCCAGAAACCACAGCCTTTTGTGACTACATCTCTTCTTCAAAGCCAGATATAAAAGCACTGAGTGGGTTCTTGAGAAACATATCCTTAATATGGCTCTTCTAGATTTCAAGTACCTCTATTAAAACCCAGCTTTGTTCCTTTTTTTTTTTACTTTCCTGGTAGCAGAGACTTTGGGATATGAAGGAGATTCATAGATTCGTAGATTGAAAGGCCAGAAGGGACCTTGGAAGATCATTGGGTCCAGCCCCCTGCACCAAGCAGGAAAGATAACTAGGGGTCAGGTGACCCCAGTGTGGTGACTGTTTAGACTCTTCTTGAAAATGTCCAGGGTAGGTGGTTGCACCACCTCTGGAGGGAGCTTATTCCACAGTCTGGACACCCTGACTATGAAGAAGTTTTTCCTAATGTTGAGCCTGAATCAGCCTTCCAGGAGTTTGTGGCCATTACTCCTGGTTTTCCCCTCAGGTGCCCTGGTGAACAGTTGCTCACCAAGCCCTTGATGTTCTCCCCTAGTGTAGCGGTAAGCTGCTACCAGGTCCCCTCTCAGCCTTCTTTTCTTCAGGCTGAAGAGTCCCAGATCCCTCAGCCTTTCCTCATATGGCTTGCCGTGTAAAACTCAGATCATACGGGTGGCTCTTTTTTGGACTCTCTCAAACTTGTCCATGTCCTTGTTAAAGTGTGGTGCCCAGAACTGGATGCAGTACTCCAGCTGCAGTCTCACCAGTGCTTCTAGGTGATTATCAGAGAAATTGTCACAATTAGTGTAAACAACTGTTAGGAAGGATTTGGAAGCTTGATGCCCTTGTTCTCAGAGTAAGGAAAGAAACCTGAAAAGATCTGAGTGTTGAGACAGATCAGTATGCTGGTGAGAGTGCATCAGACAAATGGGTGCTTTGTATCTGAGAGTCTGTATTTCTAAAATGAGATGGATGGTGTGTTCTGGATCCCATATTGTAGTGTCCTGTGCATATGCCTATAGCTTGCTCTGGGCAGCAGAAAAGCAGGTGGGATGGGTTTTGAAGACTTTACAGTTTAATATTTAAATAAATGTTTAAACATGGATATCCTTCTTCCATCTGATTCACCCATCTTGGGTCAGGCAGCCTGTCTGAAACTGCTGTCATTGCTGTATGAGGCTAATACTTTGTACATATTTCAGCTGAAACATGTTACAAATACACAGTCATCAGAGAAGTTTCACAATGCCCCTGTAAGGTATATACTCTATTAACTGATGTGAAAAGTGAAGTATGGAGATGTTAATTCCCTCCCTATTGCTAAACTGAAGAAGAAAGACTGTAATGTGCTGTAGTTATGAACATTAGAAAGGGGACTTAAGTTTTCTATACACTAACAGAGCTCTGTCACCATCCAATATTTATTAATGTACATCATGAAGGATTGTTGCTAGAGGAGGAAAGTGCAGTAATAGCTCCAGCAATGCAGTCTTCTCTCAGCTCCATCCTACATTGTACAGGTAAAGGCTTAGTGTCTGGTCTACTTTCTGCATTTGATTACAGAGTGAGTCTAATCTGCTGAAGGATACTTACCTTTACAAATAACTTTGCCTGTAGTGCAGGATTCATTTAATGGTGATTTTTGCTAGTAGCATCTTCTTCTCTGGTGACCTACTCTATTCATATCAAGCATTTCTCAGGAGAAATTTTCCGTAAGCACTCTGGCCTGAGGCAGATGCACAGAAAATGGCCACCAGGTGAAAAGACAAGCCAATCTATTTAGATCTGAACTTGATGTTCAGAACGTCCTGGTCTGTGATTGGTTGTCTAGATGCCTTGCCAAGGAAGGCATAGTTCATTCTGGTAAGCACTGGCAGGAAAGACCAAGGACCTAAAGGCAAAATACAGATATTCCAAAAGCCTGAGGCAGAATAGATCTAAGTTACATAGTTTTCTGCAAGTGGCATAGGTTAGATTGGTAGCAAACAGAACACACATTCGCCCTTTGGTGGTGGGGGGTGGTAAATCTTAGACCATGTTCTACCATTTATAAATCAGTCTGTGTGCGCCAAACTTCTGTTCTGTTATGGGTATAGACCGATTTCCGATCACTTATACTGGTAAAAGTATAGTGTCTGTACCTGGCCAAAAAGCCATCATTAAAGACGTAAGACTATAAGGTTTAAAAGAGATGTACCAAATAGTTGGCATTTACCCTTCCACACAGCTTAGCATGCAACTAGACTGAACAAATATTCCATCCGCTTGTGGTGAGGGACAAGAAAGGCAAAAAATAGATAAGTAGTTCTGTGAACCAGGCTAACCATTGGGAATGGGATACTGGAGTAGGTGATTGAAACATTGCTTAGGTCTCAGAATCAGAGTCCAGAGATTCAGAAATGAGAAAGTAGTTAAATAAATTTAGGAAAAATCCATGGAGTTGCCTACATCAGATATGCAGTTATTTACTATAATAAATCAGGAGGTCATCTAGTCCAACCCCTTCTCAAAGCAGGACCACCCCCAGTTCTCCCAGGGACCCCTTCTTCCCCCCTCAAAAACCCAAGCAGCAGGGTTTTTGAGGGGGAAGAAGTTTTGTTCCCCGTACTCTGCTAGGGTTGTAAATCACCCTTAGTCATTAACTGCATGGCATGCTGCTATTGCTTAGAGTAGAAGCAACCAGCTGGCCATGCCTCATGACCAAGATATGATTTATGACAGACAGATTATTTTCAAGGAAAATAATACCTAAGGTATTCTCTAAGGTACTCTTAACAACAGCTTTCACATTACACCATATCTGCCAATCTCTGCTGAATTTGGACACTGAAGGCCAGATCCAATAAGAGGACTTAGATGTGGCCAAATTTAAAAATTGATCATGTTTAACATTGAGGCATGGAGCTCCTGATCTGAAATGCACTAAGCTAAGATGTTCAAGCTCCCTGTGTTTTGACTGCAGAATTAATTAGCCATGTTAGTTTGAAGTCAGGTATAAGGTAGAGCAGGGAGGCATCTTAGAAACTATCTGGTTCAGAGGCACACAAGTTTTCATAGGCAACAACCAACTTTGTCAGATGCTGTGAATGAATTGTGCAGTCCATTCATTGCAATGAATTCCTAACAGTGCATTTCTCATGCAGTCCATTCCTGATGAAGTAGGTTGTTGCCTGTGAAACCCTACAGGAATCCCTGAAGTCCCACATTAGGCAATTTTGTGAAACTGGGATTCAGAGTTTAGCCTGCAACTTTCTAGGGAGGCAAATGTATTTAGACACTCAAATACCATTGACGTCCGGTAAACTAAATCCTAATTCCACTAAACTCCTTAGAAAATTTAAGCTTTAACACACTGTTGTTATATCCCTGCCTTCATATCTATGAATGAAAATCAGTCATTGACATCATTTGATACAGGTCATAGAGGTTGGAGTTATAATTAACATGCCCATGGTACCTGGTGCAAGACCCCAGTAACTTATGAACATGTCTATTAAACTTAGTTTTAATTATCCTCCAAACTTAAAAAATTATGTCCTGTAAAGGCAGTTTCATAGTTTCATAGTTTCACAGTTGGTAGGGTCAGAAGGGAACTAAGCAGATCCAAACCCCTGCCATGGACAGGAAAGGATGCTGGGGTCAAATGACCCTGGCTAGGTGATTGTCTAGCCTCCTTTTGAAGACCCCCAGGGTAGGGGCAAGCACCACCTCCCTTGGAAGTTGGTTCCAGCTCCTAGCTGCCCTGACAGTTAAGTAGCGGCTCCTGATGTCCATCCTGAATCTTCTCTCAGTCAGCTTATGGCCATTATTCCTTGTTACTCCTGGTAGTGCTTGGGGGAGCAGGGACTCTCCCATTGCCTGCTGGTCCCCTTTGGCAAGTTTGTAGGCAACCACCAGATCCCCTATCAGCCTTCTTTTGTGGAGGCTGAACCGGTTCACGTCCTGTAGCCTCTCCCCTGTTGCCTCCTGATCATGCAAGTGGCCCTCCTCTGGGCCCTCTCAATGCTATCCACATCCCTCCTGAAGTGCAGCGCCCAGAACTGGATGCAGTCCTCCAACTGTGGCCTGACGAATGTCGCATAGAGGGGGAGGATCACCTCCTTGGACCTTCTCGTGATGCATGTATGGATGCATGACAAGGTGCAGTTAGCCTTCCTAGCTGCGTCCCCACATTGACGGCCCATGTTCATTTTGGAATCAATAATGACTCTAATTTCCTTTTCTGCCTCTGTGCTGACAAGAAGGGAGTTCCCCAGCCTGTAGGTGTGCTTACACCTGGTTCTTCCTCCCCATGTGCAATACCTTGTACTTGTCCATATTGAAACCCATCCTATTTTCATCTGCCCACCTCTGTAACCTGTCCAGATTTAGTTGTAGCCTGTCCCTCTCTTCTAGCATGCTCACTTCTCCCCACATCTTAGTGTCATCTGTGAACTTGAACAAGTTGCTTTTCACCCCTTCGTCCAAGTCGCCAATGAAGATATAGAGCAGTCCAGGCCCAAGGACCCCACTGCCCACATTCCTCCATGTCGAAAACGAGCCAGCCACCACCACTCTCTGGGTGCAACCCTCCAGCCAATTAGTGACCCATCTGACTGTGTAGGCGTCAACACCACAGTCACCTAATTTTTTAATGAGGGTGGGGTGAGAGACAGTGTCGAAGGCATTCCTAAATTCCAGAAAGACTATGTCCATTGTGACACTTGTGTCCAAGGTTTTTGTGACCTGGTCGTAGAAGGCCACCAGGTTGGTCTGACAGGATCTGCCTCTAATGATCCCATGTTGATTGCCCCTAAGCATAATCTCCCCTGCTGGTCCCTTGCAGATGTGCTCCTGGATAATTTTCTCAAAGAGCTTCCCCAGGACTGAGGTAAGACTAACAGGCCTATAGTTTCCTGGGTCCTCTTTCCTCCATTTTTTGAAAATGGGGACCACATTGGCCCTTTTCCAGTTCTCTGGCACCTCACCAGAGCACCACGAGTGCTCATAAAGCTGTGGCAGGGGTCCCTCAATGATCTCTGCCAATTCCCTCAGCACTCTGGGGTGGAGATTGTCAGGACCTGCTGATTTGAACACGTCTAGTTCCTGCAGAAGTTCCCTGACTAGGTCCTCACTGACCCTGGGCCTGGCTGTGCCTCCTCTGGGCCTGACCAGATTCCCAGTGGAGGGGATATCCCTGTCCCTGCTCAGAGAAATGGAAGAAAAGAATCTGTTAAAGAGATTAGCTTTGTCATCTGGTGCTACCACCAGATGACCAAGCATGTCCTGCAGAGACCCCATGTTACTTGGTACCTTCTTTTTACCCCCTACGTATTTAAAAAGGACTTTAAAAAGTCTAACAGACTAGTTAGTCCAAATGTTTGTCTGTTGGACATACTCCATAACTCCCTCCATATCACACCAGATGCCTTGTGACTATTTGTCAAAGCTCTAGAAAAATGGCTTGCTTGTTGAGGAAGAACTAAGAGTTGAACTTTTGTCCTGGTCTCGTTTATGAGACAAGGACTAGGAAATACCACCAATGCCCACTGACACTGCATCCATATGAGCGTGGATGTGCACTATGTGCTCAATGCTGAAAAGTAAGCTGAAAAGCAAGCTGAAATTTTTGAAAGGGGAAGAATATTAATGTGAAAATAAAATATAAAAAGTTTTGTTGTGTTCTGTTAGTGATTTTCATGTTGACATCAGAGTGTGTTAGCCTTTGTTTTCACTAATCTGATATGAAAATTGCTGAAATGATTGCATGGTCATATTCAGTTAGGGTAATCAAATGCTAAAGTTGTATGATATTAATATAAGATGATAGAAAATTTCTAATAGTAAAGGAAGTTATTAATATGTTACAATGGGTTATCTAGTAAAAGTTTTTATTGCTTTTGTGTACTTTTGTTGAATTATTTTCAGTCCTTACATAGGATGTAAGGATAGTGTGATGTGGAGATGGAAAGGCAGAGCTTACTCATAACCCTGTTAAATTCAATAGGAATCTTTCTTAGTTTTTTCCATTGGTTTCAGTGGGAAAAGCATCAAATCTTAACTTGTCTGAATTTTCATTTACATATTTTCCCCTGAACTACATCTTGTACAGTATATAAAATTTACTGCTATATTCAAATGTATTGGATCAAGCACAGTGTTACAAGCTTTATTTGAAACAATATTCTGTGCTACTCAATTACAGCACATCTACATTTGGGAAGCAAACAACATAAACAGATTATTTTGTTTTTAGGAATTCAGGGTGGGGGAGACTTGGATAATTTTTCTTAGTTTAGGTGTACTTACTTTCAGGAAAGCTAGTTTAGACTGAAATATCAGATCAACATAGGCCTAAGATATTCGTCAGTTAAGGAACCACCTCTCTGGTGCTACAAGATATGCTGCCATAGTATAACTAGGGCAGGGTGACTGGGGGTGCATCTACATGTGCACATTTACTGCACAGTAACCAAAATTACTGTGCAGTACAGGTGCACATTTACACGTGCGCGCACATACTGCACAGTACATATGGTGATTTATGCCGACTTGAGCATAAATTTTATACCTGCATCTGCAAGTATCAAATTTACACCCGATTAGTTACTGCGCAATTACACACATGTAGATGCCTTACTGAACAGTAACACTGTATTTGTGGACTGACTTTGGACTAACTTCAGTCCCAACTCAGTCTACACACAGCGTTAATGTGCTTAAATGCCTGCACGTGTAGACATCAGCCTGTTCCCACTTACTGCACAGTAACTTACTGCACAGTAAATTTAAGCCAGCATAAATACACATGTAGACACACCCTGGGGTACCAGCCCTGGGTACAGAGTAGGACAGGATGTCAGAATCACCCCCATCAGTAGTCTTTGCTACAGCAGAAGTAGCCGTTTGCTGCCCCTGCCTAGCCATATGAGCTGGACTGGGCAAGACCCCACCAAGCATCTTGGGGACTGAGGGAGAGTGGATCAAACATATGTATCAGAGGAGTGGAAAGGGAGTGAATGGGGCACCAGGGTCAAAAGCTCTCTGACTGTCTCCATTATTATTTCATCCCTCATCTTGTCCCTTCCTTATCCAAATAATCCTTGTTTGGTGTCTGGCTGCAGCTTAATTTTTTTTGTGAAGATGGAGACAAAGTAGCTGTTGAGTAGCTCCACCTTCTTTGCATCATCTATTAAGAGTTCTTCCCACCCAGTTAACAGTAGACCCACAACTTTCTTGGTCTTTCTAATCTGGCCAATATACTGCTTATTGCCTTTAACCTCTCTGCCAGGTGCAGCTTATTCTTTATCTTTGCCTTCCTGATTTTGTCCCTGTAGGTCTTTGCCATTTCCTAGTAAGTCTCCTTAGTGACCTGCCCATTTTTCTATTGCCAGTATGCTTTCCTTTTGCATTGGAGGCAACCTACAAGCTCCTTGTGCTGCCACACTGCTCTCTTTCCATTCTTTTTGTGCCGCAGCATGTTCGAAAAGTTTCTTGTGCTTCCAATGCCGTGCTGTTTAGAAGCCCCCAGCCCTTTGTTAGGTGCCTTTATCACTCAGCCTTGAGGTTACCAACCTAACAATTGACTTAGATCTATTAACTCTGTCTGACTTTTCTCATATATAACTGTACCACAACTTTTTCAGGCTTAGTGATTTGCAAAGGAATTTTTATAAATCACCTCTTTAAATATGCCCTCTCACCAGTGATACACCGTCCTTTAATTATTGTAGGTATTTTAATCAATTACTTAGAAGCAGACTTAAATCTGACCCAGTTTGTGAGACAGACCACTTCCAGGCAGCACAGCCCAGAGGCATGGGCTCTACCATTATCTGGACCCTGGAAGTATGCACAATCTACACACTTCCATAGCAGAATGCAGCATCTTCTTGAGCAAAGAGAGGGCAATTAAGAAACCTCCAGGAGACTGAGGTGTCTTCCACCATGCAATGTCTTCCAGCAATAAGATGCAGCATATTGGGTATATGGGGGCTGAATAAATATGGGACCAGTAGCACTGAGGGCACCCTTTACTTCCTGTATGCTGCTACGCTATGGGATTCTCTATCACCATATTACTCTTTAGGAACTAGCCAATTAGATTAAATTCTCAAAATTAAAAAAATTCCTGAAAACAGGTTCTTTCTGTAAAGTAAGAAAATTTGGCTGGTAACAATAATAGGAAAGGAGAAGGCAGAAAGCATGTAGCACCCACTGATTCCTAGACTGGTGTGAAGGATTTTCACAGAGACATAACAAAGCAGCTGGGTGCCCAAGACAGTGGGGACACACTAGGGCAGCAGTGACTTCTGACTACTGCCATGCCACTAGCATGACCATATGGCTATGGAGACCAATGACATTTTTCCACAGCCCTGAAAGTTGGTGTCCAAGGCAGCAACCCCTGTTACCATGCGCTAGTAACACTACTGCATTTTGATGCCCTGGCAGCTGCTGGCTTATCATAATTTTAAAGGTAGTAGTGATAACCAAAAACTTAACATTTGTGTCATTATTCCCTAAGCAAAATCTGAACTTGATCAACTTAAAGGGTTGCAGCATTTGAGCTAAGAGTAGACCACCAACATATAAAACTATCATGCTTATAACATTACACATTAGAGTGCATGCAGTTACATTAGATGGCCAAAAGTTGCAATGGATAGAGACAGGCCAGTGGAAAAGAATTGTATGTATGTTGTGTGTACTGGGAAGACTTTCAAAGATATTCAGAATGTGAAACCCTTACAACCTGTATGCAGAACCATGACAATGTTCTACATATAGTGAAGAACATAACCTTAGTATATAATAAAAGAATACAAATAATACACACAATCCATTATCCATTCTTGTTAGTTCGTTCCTTGTTCATTATTTCTCCCAGACCATATCTCTCTTATGTTGGCAAAAACATAAGCAGATACACATTTTCATGTATGCAAGAGGCTTGAAAAAGTATGCACTATTACATTTTAGAATGCATAAAATAATTGATTTTAAAAAGTGTTATTTACTCTTTTTTCCCCTTTTTAAGATGCGTATTCTAAAACCCAGACTGATTTTTAAAAGATTATATTCAAACTAGAAATGCTAAGTTCTAATGTTTATCCTAATGTAACATTTCATACTCCAAGAAAATCTTTTTATTCCAAGATGACATTATCTATGGTTTACAAAATGATTATGATGATTGCTTGGAGGGCTTGGCTTAGAAAATCTAGCCCTGACACACATTACTTTTATGGAAAAATAAATTTATCTCAATTGGCTCTTAATGTCATCTGAAGAAGGGAACTATTTAAAATTAGCTGCCAGACACAGAAATAATCTTAGTTGAAATTAGAATATATTTCATAAAGACATGAACTGGCTAACCTGACTTTTGGATAGTGCAAGTATTTTAACGCATCTTATTATTACCTGAAATATTTCAGCTTGGGTTTCAGACATATCTACATATTCTTTTCATGTATTCAATAATGCCTTCCAATATTCTGGAAATGTTTTTAGAAAATAAGATATAGCAAATTGCTGGCTTTTGTAAGGCCCTTTGGAGTGCTTTACAGTATCAATAAAACAAATTAACTGAAATAACATCTATGCTAATTGTCTACAAGTTTAAAAAGCTGAGACTTGTGTTTAGGTTTTTAAAATGCCAATGGATTCCACTAATTACCACATGCTGTCATAGTCAGAGCAGCCAGGTCATGTTATCAAGACCTTTGTTGTCTAAAAGCAAAGAAAATAATGCAACGAAAACACGTAATACCTGCAATAAAGATTGTGGGCAGCAGATGCCAAACCCAACCCTTGCCTCTCTTGAGTGCTGGACTGATATTAGAAAGAGAAGGGTATATTCAGATCTGACAATTAAGCCTCAGGCGTTTGGAGAGACTCTCTCATTTTGGATTAATTTTTAAGCAGTTTTTAAAGTGTCTCCCTCTTGGAATAAAGGATTTTGCAACTCGTTTCCAAGAGACATTTTTAATCTTACTCATCTTTACTCCTTCATTCAAATTAAAGCATCTGAGTGTCTCTGCATAATTAAGTGGGATCCCTGGAATTTCAGTGTATGCAACTATCCAGAGCCATTCAGTTTTGAAATACTGTGCCCAATCCTGCTGCAACATAATGAGCCTGATGTCTCTCTCTCATACACACTAATGTAAAGGCGAACTGCCATGAAGTCAATGCAGTTACATCTAGAAGGAGCTATGGGATATCTTTGAAGCTAAGGCACTACATAACATGTAAGAGAAGAATTTGGCCATAAATTATTTTTAAAAAACCCAAAAAACCCCCAACATTTCTCTTTACCTGCCTGAGGGTTTCATTGTGATTAAAATCTCCTTTCTTTCATTCATAAACTTTTTTAGAATTTGTCAACAATGTTTTATATTTCAACAAATGACAAACTTGGCTTTTATTTCTTTAAAAAAGAATATAAAGTATAATGGCATCTACCAACTTACTTAAAATCCTACACTCTGGAAAGCGATGATGAGCTGAATATGTCCTGCCTTGATTCCAACATATAGGCCTGGGTATACACAAATCATATGCTTTACATTTCTACAAACTCAGGCTGCATTTTCAGCCACACCATTCACATGGCCATACTCAAATTTGAACAGCTTTGTCCGCACAGGGTCTCAATAATATACTTTGTAAATCAATCTCATTTATAGGGCTTCTCGCACGAATCTGATAGATTAATTCCGCAAAAATCATTGGCCACGTACACTACATTCTGGCCTCTTTCTACGTGAAGAGTTATACTGCCTGAAAAAAAGAGAGACAAAATTTATGGGTTATGAATATTGACACAGAAGATATTCTTTGTTTATTGAAGTCTTGTTTACATAAAAGCTCTTCACAGGCTACCCCCTAAGTCTAGAGGTCCTAAACCAGTGTCAGGGAGCTGTCTGGGTATTTTTTCCCACGTATTGCACTGCTATTCTGGCAACAATAGAGGCCCATTAACGTTTGGCCCTTCAAGTTAGTGCAGCCCAAGCCTCAGTGGCAGGACGTCTGCCCAATATGTAAAATAATGGAATGAATGGATTCCTTGGAAACAATGATAACAAGACCTGGCTGAGCTAACTGTGACAGCATGTGGTAATTTTCCAGCCCGCTGACCCTGTAAAGAGAGCTGGAACACAAAGCTTAGACTGCAGGGCGGGTTGGCCTGAATAGCTGCAAACAAGTGCAGAATATCTGATGATGTCATACACACAATTTGACAGATGGGGTAGGATTTTTTTTTTTAACTTGAACTTAACTGTTTATTTTCCACCAGGTTCACACTTCCCAAGTTCAATCCTGTAATCTACCCCAGCTTTAAAAATACACCTAAACAGTGTTGTCATGTGCTAGATGCAAGTAACAACCTAATTTCATGAAGAAAAATGGTATTGCTTACTAGTGTGTCGAAGGCTTAAGGAACGGCAGGAGAGAATTGCTGTAGTAGAGAATGACGCATTATCTCTGTATTCAGCCCTGGGACCGTGTTTTGAATCTAGCTCCTTCTGAATCCTAATACACACTCTGAATAGCATAAAGAAGTATTGTTATTGCCTCCGTCTAGTCATTACCTCAGAGAAACAGACAACCAAAGATATTTAAACTGATTACTAATTTAGCTTTGGTGTCTGAAAATTAAATGGGTTAAAACAAGTTTGTTTGTTTTAGTATTGAAAAATTAGCGTGTCTTTCTGTGACTATATGGGAAATTGTAAATACACCTGTGTGTATACAAGGCCGAGTGTACATGGTCAAGACCCACGTGTGAAAGTATTTGTGTGAATTAGAAAGAGGTATTAACGTCAAATTATTAGCAATCATCTTTATTGTTATATAAGTATATACAGTTGGGTAAACTTTAAAATTTCAGTTCTAAATTAAGTACAGAGATGTCTCTGAAATTAAAACATGGGTAGACTTTTTAAATGTACCCACTCTAGGGGACTGTAAAGAAATGTTGTTTTGGATTGCATCCCTTTTTTCTGACCCTTCATGTGTTGTTATCTTTTAGAATAGGTGGTTTTTGGGCCAGCATAATATAAATACATAAAGAAATCAAATAACAATATCATAGCAATAACAATAACATTCCCTGCGTACTTAAAAAGAAATATACATAGGTTTTAATTAATTTATATGCAATTATACAGAGACAATACAGGACTTCATAGCACCTCTTTTCCAATGTTCCTTAAGCATTTACCACTCTAGTAGGTAATACCAACTTTTTCATGAAATTTGGCTATTACATGCATCTAACACACAACAGCACTGTTGAGGTGTATTTTTGAAGCAGGTGTAGATCACAGAATTGACTTCAGGAAGTATGACTTTATTGATAAATAAAAAATTCCAAATTTTTAAAAATTTACTTGTTAGCCAAACATAAGCAAATAACAGCAACATTTTGTTTAAAAGTTTAAAGTGTAGGTTGAATTTTAAAAAAATCAAAGGGACCAGTTCTGAACACTTTGTACAGCTTTTCTTTTTGGTCCTAAATTGCATCCAGTATCACATACAAACCCCAGAAATCATCGGGACTAAAGCTTAATCATGATATATTGTTAATAATTATAGCTATTAGGACAGTGCCCAAGTACACATCAAGAAAGGGCCCCATTGTGCAGGGCACTGTACAAAGTACCCAACAGTCCCTGATCCAAAGAGATTTCAATCTGAATGGACAGTACACCTGCACAGGATGGCAAAAAATGATTTTACCCACAGCCATGAACTGTTAAACACCACGTATCCAGTGCAGCAGAGATATATGAATGATTTTCTATTATTTTCTTCAAACCAGATACAGGAGTTTGACGCTTGTGCGTATCTTAACACGTAGCAATTTTAGACTGATTTTTTTGCCATCTACAAGGTTCAGCAACTGAACAAGGAAACAGTGAAAATTGCACTAGAAGCCATGCTTAATAGTCAGCCTCCTGTCTTAACAGGCTGTGCCAACATATCTCCAAATGCACTGATTACTGTTCCATTCTGCATTAATTACAGAACCATTTCTGTTTAAATGAGAGAGTTGGGGGGGGGAGGGGTAAAACCTGTTGATCTGTTGCATGGACATTTTAAGGTGATCTATAAATGAGAAACAAATTGGATCCTCACATAATTTTACTTTCTTCATGATGTATAAAGGAAGAAGATTAAAAAATAAGAAGTGAAATGGTTTTGTTTGTTGCTCATTTTTGAAAACGCCTTAGATGCACAAGTCTTTTGTGTGCATGAAGGCTCTGTGATGCCTAGAGAACTAATGACATGATAACATCTCAAAAAATGAGTCAGGGGAGTGAATATTGAGCAACTGAGAGCGGGAGGAACTTCCAGTTAGATTGTTTAATACTCCTTGTTTTCTCTGGTTTTGCTAACACCTATTAACTTCAATGACCAAATTGACATTTTGAAGAAAAGAGGTCTGTGTTTAAGGTTCATGAGCCATCAGCCATTCAATTAAGGGACAAGAGGATATAATACACAATACCTTAAGACTCCCCAAAAGTTCCTGTACCAAGACCAGACTTTACTTTTCTCATATATCTATAGAATAAGGTGCAAAATACATAAAGAGCAATTCTTCTTTTCCAGGTGACAGACTCTGACAGGTTTTGTGTAATGAAAAAGAAACAATGAGATGGAACTATGGAAACAGGTGCCTCAGAACTTCTGATCTTGGTTACTACACAGAGGCCATGTCTACATGTGCAGTGGACTGTGCTAGTCATTTAGTATTTGCTTAACCAAGTACTAAATGACTGCACAGTAACCAGCATTGCTGCACAGTCCTGTTTCCGCATGGTTATTTTTAGGTGCTACTGTGCAGTAGCAATGAGCTACTGTGCTTGTTCCTACTGCACAGTAGCGTCACCATCACGGTTCATGCCCGCTGATGCTACACCATAGCAATGAGCTATGGCACCGTAGCTTGTTGCTACTGTTCCATAGTGTCTCGTGTAGATATACCCAGAAGGTATGACAGGGACTTCATCACATACAAGATTTTACTGAGAAAAACATTACACTTTGACTTATAGGATAAGATTTAATCATATTTAATTATATTTAGTCTAAGCTGCAGAGATTGAACCAGTTTGTAAATGGATAGATGTTCTTTTCATTCCAGAAATGCAGGCACATGCCTGCAATGGCTCAGGCCAGAAGCCCAGGGGTGCTAGTACAGCCCTCCCTTCCCTTCCACAGAGAAACTGAGCTGGAGGGGTGGGGGGCAGGCCCTGGCAGGCCTGAATAAGACTGAGAAGGGGTTTAAACCCCCCACCTTGCCCTGCAGGGTTCCACGGGTGGGGGAAGAGTGAATGTGGCCAGACCACAGTGGCAGTGGAGGAGGGGAGAGCTCTGCCACCCCAGCAGCTCCCTGGTAGCCCAGGAGCAACCCAGGAACATACCCCTGCCCGGCCCAAGGAGGGAACACTTTTTGCTCCTCCTCACCAACGCGGGGTAGGGAGGTTCATAGATTCATAGATGTTAGGGTCGGAAGGGACCTCAATAGATCATCGAGTCCGACCCCCTGCATAG
>NW_005842083.1:1919473-1982063 GCF_000455745.1 Alligator sinensis | reverse complement strand
GGTCTGTAGGCCCTTAACCATATGAGTGGCCCTTCTCTGGACCCTCTCCAGGTTATCCGCATCCCTCTTGAATTGTGGCACCCAGAATTGCACGCAGTACTCTAACTGCGGTCTGACCAGCGCCCGATAGAGGGGAAGTATCACCTCCTTGGACCTATTCGTCATGCATCTGCTGATGCACGATAAAGTGCCATTGGCTTTTCTGATGGCTTCGTCACACTGCCGACTCATGTTCATCTTAGAGTCCACTAGGACTCCAAGATCCCTTTGGGGGAGGTAGGGCTCTGCCCCAGAGGGGGACTCTTCCCCCTCCTCCTCCTCTCCCCAGCCCCACATCAGCCACCGCCCGCGCACTCTGAGACAAGCTGCACTCCTGACAGGGCTCAGCCTCCCTGTCACTGAATTGAAACCACTGGGGATGGCTCCACCCCCATGGCCCAGCCCAGCCCCGCTGTGTGGCTGCCTTGGTGGGGACTGAGCAAGGCTGCGGCTCAGTGACAGCTGCTCCCTGCACCCAGGCTGGGCTGGGTCAGGCAGCCCTGCACAGAGCCCCTCCACTCCATCCTGCCCCCTGGTGGTGGGAGGGGAGGAGAAGGGGGAAGAGTTCCCCTCTGGGGCTGGGCAGCTGTGGCAGGGGGGCAGCAGGGAAGAGGGGGCTGCTCCACCCCAGCTGCTGTACCCTGGTGGGAAGGGGGAATTAACTTCCTCTCTGCCCTCTTAACCTTAATGGGGCCATGCCTGAAAGGCTGCAGTCCCTGCCAGTGGGACAGGGAAGGAAGGGAGGACTAAACCCCATCCTGGGCACCCTGACACAGAGACTGCTAATCCCTCCCCCTTCCCTCACTGCTCCAATGGCAGGACCTGGACAGATGCCATGCTGACATGGCCCCATTATAGTGAAGTGGGTCAGGGAGGGTGTTAAATCCACCCTCTGTCCCTTAAGCCCCCAGAAACCACAGCCAGGCCCTTCCAAACCCCTGCCCCCTGTGCTGTTTGCAGGCAACAGGCAGACCCTGGCTGCAGTGGGAGAAAGGGAAAGGAGGGAAGAATTATCCCCCTCCCCACCCACTTTGCCTTAATGGGGCCATGCTTGCCAGTGTCTCGCCAAGTCCGTCCCTGCCCCTGCTTGCGGCTTGTGCTAGGGGAGGGGCCAGCCCTGCTCTATGGAGCACAAAGCACAGTCCAGTCCTGAGAACATGCCGAGATGCTGGAGGCCTCTGATTTAACTTAAACCAGGAAGGGGTCTGGAACAGAAGTTGCATAGCTGATTTTACTACATTCAATCAGGTTTATCTTAAACTAGTTTAGTTCATTTTGAAACTGGTTTATGTGCACTGAACTTATGTCCTGTTACAGGTTTAAACCAGTTTCTGATCACTTAAACCAGTTTATGTGTAACTTCTGCCCTTAACTATGATGGGGACGTGGGTTCTGCCCTGATGCAGTTCCGGAAGCCCATCCAGTTAAATCTGTTGACAACCTCACATGGGTTGGTAAGGCAAATAAAATAAACAAAGTAAAATATAAAAATTAAAAAAACAAAAAAAAAAAACCCACCACAAAACGTAACATAAAATCCAGCGCCTGTTGGATTAGCCAGGCACATCTCCTGTATTGCTTCTCCCACCATGAACATGCCCACACCAAACTGATTAGTGACAAGCTAGAGTTCTGTAGGAGTTTGTGAGCTTCCAGATGCTGCTGCTGATGCACTTCTCCACAATCAGGGACAATTTTATGCCAGTGAGCTGCTGCTCAAGGCTGGAGTCCAGCTTAGTGGATATCTCCATAAAGGTGTCCATTGAATGTGGAAATTTCTCTACCACTGCTCATTGTCCCAGGTCCTGAGGGTGATGAGTTCCTACCGGGCCGTGCTCAGTTCACAGGCTCCAAAGCAGCTGTACATCATTTGTAGGTGGTCCCAGAACACCTAATTTCATGGTGTCACATATAACGTCATCCTTGACAGCCATGTAGCAGATAGCTGCCACAAACAGGGGGCAAAGGCAAAGCTCAAGGATGCATGTGGTCATGACCTTGATAGTTCCCACAGGGCCATGCCTGGTGCTGCACAACAGCCTGTACGAGAATCTCTCTGAATGGGTGTGGTTCAGCAAGTGGACAGCCAATCACCACTTTCCTCTGTGCTTGGCTGTCCTCGGGAACCTCTGGAGCTGGAGATCTCTACAAAGAACACTGGGATCACTTCACATTGGTCCCCTGGTTCACACCATGCTCTGTAGGACTCTGGACACTGTACATATTTTATGCTACTTTTTTGTGATGCTGTCATTTCTTTGGAAGCTCTTACTGCTTCAAATGTTATGCAGTTATGTTATTACTTTTTAGCACAATCCTGTAAACATTTATGCCCCTGTCCTACATGGACAAACTCTGTGCCAACATCTGGATCAGCAGAATCACTCACTTTCATAGTTTCACTTTATTTGTATAAGGATCAAGTATATTAGAAGTAAAGACTGGACATATGAATAAGTTTTCGCAGATGTGTATGACACAATAAAGCATTAGTACATTGAATTATTAAAGTATTTTACATACGTCTTGATATGTTGCTTCATTGCATATCTTCTATGCTGACATGCTAACTTGTGTATTTGTATATGTATGTGTATATACATGTGTGTATAAAGAAAAAGAAAAGGAAAAAGCTCCTTTAAAAACACAAATATATATAGTACCTATTAGCACACATGTCCTTATACACACACATATAAGGTCCCCTCTACTAGTAGGCACTGTATATATTTATATGGCTTAATAGAAGCTTTTTTCCTTCTCTTCTTCCTGACAGGCTGTTTGTGTTCACTAAAGGTCAGGAGCTACCATAGTTATGCTTTTGTTTCATGGTGTGTCACAGGTTGGGGTCCTGTCTGCAGTCAGTAACTTTGATGTCAACATATGTATTCTTTATATTTAGGCAGAGTTGTGAACTTCCAGCATATAATTTAGCAGTCCCTCTTGCTTTCTTAACAAAATACTCCTGTTTTCCCAAAACTCTAATTTCAAGACAAAACAAAATCCTGTCCCTGTCAGAGACAAGAAAAGGAGCAATGGACTCAAGCTGCAGCAGAGGAAATTTAGATTGGCGATTAGGAGGAACTTTCTGACAATGAGGGTGGTCAAGCATTGGGGCAGGCTACCTAGAGAAACTGTGGAATCTCTATCCCTGGAAATTTTCAAGAGCAGGTTAAACATACCCTTCTCTGAGATGGTTTACTCAGGAATGATCCTGCCTTGAGCAAGGGGCTAGATTACACCTTGTGTGGTCCCTTCCAGCCCTATTTTCCCATGATTCTAAACAACGCCACCACCAAAATCCTTATAATTTTGGCAATCGAATGTACATACACACACACATTAGGACACTTACTTTTTTTGGCTGGCATGGTTGCTTTGACACTGGTGGAGAATCCAGATGGGCTTAGAACAATTTAGAAGTTATCTAAGACATAAACAGCTTCCACTCTTCAGGGGGCCTTCCTATAGCAAGAATAACTTTAAAACTGTGTGAGAAGGTCTGAAGCTGTGGACTAGAGCCTGATGTTACTGCATAATAAGTGGTGTCTATGCCTTAGAAAAGCATTCTTCAACTTTTGGGTCACAACCCAAAAGTGGGTTGTAAGAATATATGAAAAGGTTGCAGACAAACTTTAAAAATGAATCAACAAACTTAAAAAAGGGATTCTCCTTTCAAGGAGAAAAATGTGGGAAACTGGTTCCAGCCTACAAGGGGCTGCTTGGGGCTCCCCATGCCCCACACACCTCGCTGCCCCACACACCCACATCCTGCCCCACACAAAACTGCTCCACCTGCATGCACACACACACAAACACACACACACACACACACACACACACACACACACTCTGTCCCTGCACACATGTACCAGCTGAGGCCCCATGCTCCCCAGTCCAGCAATGCAGTGGGAGTGCTCAGGCAGGGGCAAAGTGTATGTGTGTGTGTGGTGTGTGTGTGTGTGTGTGTGTGTGTGTGTGTGGGCAGGCAGGGGCAGAGTGTGTGGCTGTCTGTGTGCGCTTAGGCAGGGGCAGAGTGTGGGTGTGTGTGGGCAGGGGCACAGTGTGGGTGTGGGTATGTTCGTAGGCTGAGTTCCGCACACACCCCTCCATACACATGCACCCACACCATCCTTGCCCTGCCATACACACAGACCCCCACATCCCCTCACACAGCCCAGGCACCCTCCCCCCCACATTTCCCCACAACCCCCATACCCACCCACACCCACATATTCACACACACACCCTCATGCTCCCTCATCCCACATATCCACACACCCACAGCCCCCCACAAACCTATACTCACCCCCCACAACATACACGAGTAAGACTTCACTTTAAGCTATTGTGCAATCACCTCTGCGTACACTACACAAACACGTAAATCTGGACAAACATATTTTTTTAAATCAAATTAATAAATGCTCTAGATGTTTCCTTTTTAGAATATAATTTGATATTTTTGTGGTTCCGAGATGGCAAAACCGCTTGCTGAAAGAACTACTTCCGGGGCCAAGAGGAGGGACTTCTGGTGGAAAAGGTCAGGGGCTAGGGGGTGGGACTTCCAGTCACAAGATGGTGACCAGGGGAAGGGGCACTTGCCAGGGGGCAGGGCTACCCACGTGGCTCTTGACAGCTTGCCAAAACTCCGTAAGCAGCCCTCTGCCCGAATAATTGCCCATCCCTGGTTTACATGGCTGGCCATGAAGCGTGAGTGGGAGTGGGGCATGTAAACACTCACTGAAACACTCGGTCATTCATGACAGGCAATTGGCTAGTACCAAAATTAAATCTCTATTTTTGTTCAGATTTTTAAAACAGCACTTGTTTGATGTGCAAGTCATGCTGTAATACTAAAGAACAGACTATGGAAACTAGTCTGTTTTGATTCTAGAAGTTATTTGCCTCTATGTTCAGTTTGACCTCATTATTTGTGGAATATAGATTTTTAAAGTTTGTATTTTGGATCTATATTAAAAAGTACAGGGATTATAAACATTGTAAAAGTAAATTTGATCCTATGGCAACGGGCCACAGTTATCAAATTCCAAATGGAAATGATTGCTTAAGTTCCAGTCTGTAAAGGAAAAAAAAGGCTCCATAGCCTTGTTTATACATAAAATTGGTTTTAAATCAATATAGTTAAACAGGTACAAACCCCTGTGTGAACACACTTAAATTGGTTTACACCTGGCTTGTATTAATTTAGCTACATCCAGTTTCATCAAATCAATGCAAATGTGTAGTTTGCTTAATAGCTCTTGATCTTATACAACAATAGTCTTTCATAGTTGACAAAGGAAGCTGTCTTCATTTCCTAGAAATTCCAAAGGTGGGTTTGAGGCATTTATTTTTTTACTATCATTTTTACTATTAGTACTGTTTTCTACTATTAGCACTTTTGATAACTTAAGCCATGATTCTAAGCATTAAATAGTCAAAAGAGACAAGCTGTGAGACCAAGTGCATAGTAACCATAAAAGAGAAGCTCTGATGTTTATAGATTCCTAAAACAGAATGACTAAAAAGGGTATAGAGCAAGTCACCCAATCATGCTGCTGCTTATTTTGCATTTTCAAAAAGAATCTAATTTCACTCAAATGATTGTTTACCAAGAAATTTTGGGTTGTCCTTTTTTTAGAAATTGGCCCAATTCCTCAGCTGCCATTTTTTTCTATTTCTCAAAATTGGTATTTCTTGCTTCAGGGTAGTTTTCTGATTTCTGGTCTTCCCTGTGTGAACTAATGACAATTTCTTCTCATATGGAACATCAGCAGGAGAACTTTGAGATGTTTCTAGCTATTCATTGCCTCTGTGGTTCATTATCTACATTTGGGGTGGATCTTGAAAAGTGCCACATGCCTGGTAGAATGTACTGAGGACTATAACCCCTAAAATGTAGTCACTTTTCCTCAAAAGGGTGATCCAAATCAACAGGATTTCATGTACATTGGATGCAGGTTTATGTGCTATTAATGTGATGCAATACATTCCGGAGCAGTTTCTGCTGGAGTTTATTGCTCCTAGGAGCACGATTTACACGTGTGCCCAGGACCACAGCACTTTGAGCTGATAGAAGGCTGGGGGACCAGCGTTCCAGCCTAGGGCTGTTCAGCCCCAGCTCAACGTGATGTGGAGAGGATGGCTGGGACATGAGGCTGCTACAGTGTGGGGCTAACCAGCAAGTAGCTCCTGCAATGAAGCACCTTCATGCCCCAGCCAGCCCCGGTCACTGTCTATGCATTGTGGTGGAGTAAATAACTCCTCTGTAGGATAGTACTTTGGGTTGAGCAGTACTATCCTACGGTGAAGTGAGTTAATTTACACCAACCTAATAGTACCACATGTGTAGACAGTAATGCTTTCCTTCAGGGATAATTAGTCAAATCCACAGTAAAGCACATGTTGAGATGCCCCCAGTGAATGGAAAGACCTGAGTGCCTTCCATGTGCAATCCAGATTGCGTAGGTGCTCATAAGGGAGGCATTTACAGCTAGCCAATAAGATCACAAGACACAAGACAAGAAATCCTTTTCTTCTTTAGAGCTTAGGTGTGTGACTTGAGTGCAAGGGGTAACTTTCATCACCTCAGGATCTAGACTGTACAGAAGAAATTTGCCAACCTAAACTAGGACACCTAACAGAGAGCAGCATTGTATTCAGTATAAACCACAGAGCCCCATGCTTACTCTTGGGTACTGGGAATGATGTTTATCTTTTGCTCAGCAGGCATAGTGGTTAGAATATTCACCCAGGAAGATAGAGACCCACATTCTGGGTTAACTCACCATGAGGAATTCACAGTTTCCAGGAAAGTGATCTAACCACCTGGCTGGGCCTAGGCTGTGTGGTCTACATTCCTCCTCCAGAAGCTGACACAAGGCACAGAGCACAATACTGATGGGTCCATAGAAGGAACGCAGGCAAAAGGGAATGTAACTCTGCATATGGAAAATGTACCTTTTTGCCCATTTAAAAGGGGAAGTGACCTACTGCGCAGGAAGGAGCACCACCTGTTAGGCTGTAACTGTTACAGCTGCACAACCCTGCACAACCCTGTAGCAACAAGTTAACTAAGGTGTCACCGACTCGCCTTGTTCCACACCTCTAGGTCTGAGTCACAATCCAATTCCTTAGATGAAAAAGGAAAGGGAAGCTTATTGTTGCAAACTGAAGTAACCAGGACTGCGGTCTCATTCCCCAGATAGATCCTCTTCACAGGGCTCCAACCTCCCCTACACCCTGTCTTCACCACATATGATCCTAGTTCTATATGGTGGAACTAGGATCTTCCATACACTGGTTCTTGAGTAACCATCTGGCCACATACCCTTCTGGGCTTCACACCTATTTCTCAGTCACTATTTCAGTTAATTACTCGAGTGCAACTCTCCTGGTCAGCACCTTACATTCCCAGTTGACCCTGGGAAATTCCTTCTCAGAGACTTCCCAAGTCAGATACCATAAACAGTTTACCCTGAATCCAGGGCCAAAACCCAGTTCTAAGGATCAATGTCCCTTATGAAGGCCATCTTCTGCCCGCTGGCCAGAATCTCAATTCCAACATCTTTTCAACCCAATATACTTCTCTGATGGGCTTCAGTCATTGAGCCACATAGCTCAGTGGTCCCAACTCCCCACTGCCAAGCTTATCTCTATGCCTCTGCATAGATCCACACCACTCCTGGCCAGGAGATAGTGCTCTCAATCCCCTCTCTAGGGAATGAATGGCCCTTGCTCACTTACTTTAAACAGACCAGCTTCTGTAAGGTCCAATCATCTTTGGCTCTGCTCACCATGTGGCCCTGGTAGCTGGGAGAATGTCAGATCCAGAACTTCAGGCACTTCCAGGCTCACTCCTGGTCACCTGGTATGGTGGCCAGGCCCAGCCCCAGACTCTTATAAATCTGAAGTGGATGCAGCTGATCCCGATGGTCCCAGCTTGTCCCTAGGAGAAGGACCAGCTCTCCTCTGCATTCCGGGAAATCTCCCGGCATGGGGGGATGGGACCTCAGCATGGATCCCTGGACCAAGAGCCAGTGAGCCTGGTTGTTGCTGGGATCCCACACATAACAGGGGCTGGGCTCATCACCCTGTTACGTAAGGGCATAAACAATCGTTCATTTCCAGCAGCAGAAATTTTCTGAGAGAGGGAGCAGTATAGGCATTCATCCTGTAACTAGTCCCTCTCTGCTTCTTGAGCTTTCCCAAGACCAGGTGATCTGAGTCTAGGGAAAGTGTGGGGAGCAGTGGGTGTTCCAGTCCTGGTGGTCTGAGGGAGCAATGAGTGGCTGCTCCTCCCCTCCCCTCTACAGGAGGGCACAAGCAGCTGCTCCCTGCCTCTTCTCCCAACTGTAATAGCAGCTGCTGCCCTCCATGTCTTCACAGACCAGGGTAACCCCAGTCTCAGAAAAGTTCAGAGAGAATTTCCCTGCTGCTCAACTGCTCCTGGTAAGAAAGTGTACAGCTGTTCATTTTCCCAGAACCGCCATTTCTGTTCTGGGAGACACTATGTGAATTCATTGTTTCTACTGCTGTTATTCTCCTGGTAGAGACAACCTTGAATGAAACAAGGGAAAAGCTGGAGCATTTTTGCTACACTTGTATCACTACAGAATCCTGTAGCTCTAACAATTTTGCATCATATCAGTGTCTCTCACTATACTTTGATATAGCTACAGTTGTTACTTCTGTCTATAATGCCCAGTGAGGATAGCACTCCCTGAGTTCTGGTTCTTGCTGCTAGGGTTATGTATGCTTTTTAAACAATGAAACATGCATAAGCTGTCTTGGTAGCAAGGACTGGTACCAAAGTCTCTCCCATCTCAGAGCAGTACCCTCCCATTTCTGTTCTGTATAGGCACCTACAATATTGATTTGGATCTGGCCCTAAGCTACTTCAGCTTCCCACTGAGGAAAACAGATGTTGCATGTACTTGCTGGCACCAGTAGGTGCTCTGTATTTAACAGGATAAAGGTTTGGAGCTTACTGCTGGTTCTTAAAAAAGAAAATAAAGGTTTCAAATAAAAATGAAAGATTGCATATTTTTACTCTCTGCTCTGACCCCTCTTGCATATTTATTTCCTGTAATGCTCATTTCCTTAGAGAACTACCAGGATAAGAAGAGAATTATGCTTTATGGGTTTTTTTCTGTTTAAATTATTGGATTTCAGGATACAGAAGGCTTCAGTACAACTTCTTATGAATTTCACAAACTTAAAAAAATACTTTGCAGCTTCACAAAACCATTTTTGACTTATCCTGACTTTATTTTGAAAGAAGAATCAATATTAGTTTTTCAATTGGGTTTATCTGATTTATAAAATTAATAAAATCCTGTCTTTATAAACCTAAAAATAGCATCCTGAAAAATGTTTAGATGATTTTCACTGCTCACAGAATAAGACAATGTGGACACATATACACATGTACTTTAATGAGCATTAGGCTATTTTCATGTGCATTAAAGCATCACCAAAGAACTTGCTTTTGCCATTGTGCATTAAAATAGGCTAATACACCTTGTTCTAGTACTTCACAAATGGAGGTACTAGATTTAATGCACTTTACCTAAAGTGCATTAATGAATGTGTAGATGTGCCCAGTTTCTATCAAGGTATTCAGGTTCAAACACAGGTTTTGGTGAAAAAGTTAGTAATATTTTAAGGCAGAGTAAAAATAATGTTATAGCCTTGATGGTCCAGAAATTATACAAGAGGCAATGATTTCTTAGGGTGATATCACCTTAAGAAATCTCACATAAATATTTTTAATGAATTTTTCCTGTCCTTTTCTGAAAATGTTACTGCTATCTTTTCTAATATAAGTGGGAGGAGATCCCTGTACTTATCCATATAGAACCTCAGTGATGATGAATATTTCTAATTCTTTATAGTATCAGAGAAATTAACTCTGAAGTCTAAACAGTTTTTCATGCAGCCTATCACAAGAATATCTGAGTACTTCACAGAATATAATAGGTTTCTCATCATGGACCCTGTGATTCATGGGATCATGCTTATTCCCATGTTATAGATGAAGACATGAGAGACAAAGAGATTATACACAAACTTATGTACAGAGTTTAACTCTCACAGAAAGTAAGAAAGAGGACAGATCTTTCATCTTGTAGCTGGCTTACCTTTTCGGAGCTTGGGTTGAGTCCCAGAATCAAGGGTCTGCTGTTTGATGGGTGGAGCCCGCCCCGCAATCTGGAAGCAGCATAAGGGAAGCAATGCCCCACCCTTTTCCAAAGGGAGGGGGCAAGGAGCAGCTGGACCTGAATCAGAACTGCACCAGGCAAGTCCAGAGAACTTTGGGGGTGGAGCCCCCTGAAGAGTATAAAAGGGGAGCGTGCCCAGCAGGCTGGAGAAAGACAATGAGGGATGGCGAGGAGAGAGGAGCTCCAGAGATGGCCATCCTCGGGACCTTGCTTGAGCTTCAGCGGTGCGCAAATCAGCACACAGGGATCAGGCTCTAGCAGCTGCTTGAAGAGGCTTGAGCCTGTGAACCAGCAAGCAGCTGGGCAGTTGGTGTGCAGATTGACACACAGAGACCTGGCTCTGGGAGCAGCTCATGGCTGCTTGGGCCCTGCATAGTGTGCAGGTCGGCACATGGAGAGCTGGCTCTGGCAGCAGGTCCGCGCACAGAGAACTGCCTTGAAAGCAGCTTGCAGCTGCTCACTTTAGCCCCAGGCCCTAGGCTGAGTGACCAGAGCCCCTCAGTGTGGCTCCACTTTTAACTAAAAGAGCCCTGGTGCCCAGAGCAGGGCCTAGGAAACAGGAGAACCCCCAGTGTGAGACCAGGGAGTTGGAGCCTGCAAGGGCTTGGTTCCCCGTGACAGAGAGAGCCCTGGGTGCCCAGTACAGGGCTCCAAGTCATCGAGGAGAGCTGAAGGTGCTGCTGGAGAGAGGCTTTTGTGGGATCAGCCACCAGGGGATGAGCCTTGACTTCTCCAGAGGGGAAGTGGGCCTCACAGGGGAGGCTGACAGGGGTGAGGAGAATCTGCCGCTTCCACCTTCCATTGCAGGAGGCATGTGTCCACATCCCAGGGCTCTAAAGGGGAGGGGGCTTCAGGGAAACCCCTTGGGGAGGTAAGTGCTAAGTGCGCTCCTTATTTTGAGGGTGTCGTGTTAAGAGCTATATAGCTAGGGGTATTCTTTAAGGGGGTTTATACAGTTTATGTGTTTTAATGTCTCAGTGTGTATATTGGTATTGTTATTTGTGAAGGTTTAAAGAAATATTATTGTTAAGTTACTTGGGTTATATAGGTTAATATCCCTGTGTGTTAATTGTGTTGTATAAGTTGTAAGTTATTTGGTTCATATTTGGTATTATATGTGAATTGTGGAATATTATATATAGTATTATATGTTAAGCCATGTAAATATTCTATGTTTCATATTAAGCATCTGTATTTATTCTTGTAATAAATTGTACATAGTTAAGTATTTGGTTTTGGCCTAGCTCTATAAAGAGGGAAGGAAGCCACTCTAGTAGCTGACCCCTTCCTCAGCACCCTGCCTGCCCACCACCACTGTCATCAGAGGACAGAGCATGCCGCCCCGGGTACCCGGGCTACAGTCTTTTGCCCCAACTGCTGAGTGGTTGGTGGACTCAACCAGAAAATAGGAGAGCCAGATTCTAGGCCCCCCTCAACCATGGTTTTTGCACAGAAGAATTTTATGCCTACACCCAGAATTTGCATGTGCATAGTTGCATACCTGCCCAGCCACTGCATAGCCTACTGTGTGTAGTCAGTAGCACAAATCACACAGGAAATCTGCAGAAGAACCTGAAATTGTATCCAGCTCTCCTGAATCTCAAACTGAAGCTCTGATCATAAGACCATCCTTCCTTTCCTGTTTATTAGGACTGCAAGTAGTAAAATCATCACAAATCATGGTTTTGTGAATATGCTTTTAAGAGAGTATAGTTTAATGAAGAATAGCACTAATCTGGTCTGACCCAAATCCCACTGAAGTCACTAAAAAGAGATTTCCACTGACTTTAATAGACTTTGGAGCTGGCCTATAATTAACCAATGAATTCCTCTACAAAATTTGTACTGCCACAGTGGCCAATTAGGCAACACATTACAACCAAAACAAGGAGCAGGCAAAAGCAAGTACTATAACATGGTAGATAACAGGATGGAGCAATCAATGACAGATAACATCAGTCCATAATAATGTCTCTATATGAAAGCATTTACATGTGCAGCCTAGTGTAGCAACTATACATTAAATGCATGATAAAGTTTTACCACAACTTTCATGTTCCATATTACTTAGAGAGAGATGTAAATATATTTCTTATAACCAGGAGTTTATGCCTAAGGAAAGGGAGGGCCAATAAGGAGCTACCTTTCTTTTTGCATTTTCTTTCTCAAGTTAACCGGTAAAAATAATTTATCTGGATGACTTCTATAAACCAATAGAAATGTGTTAAAATTAACAGAAAATGATCCATACAGGAGGCTGCATTTGCTCTATAATAAGAATTTGATAGGATGCTTTTTTTGTCAACTGCAACATTTACAGTAGCCCACTTTTGGCATGCTAGGTTGGAGATCCAAAAGATAAAGATGATATGAACAGTATATGACAGCTTGACGACCTCTCTATACGTTAAATGTAAGCTCAGTGTTCGCTTCTGTTTGTCAGAATTATATGATTGTTTTCGGATATGTCTTACAACACTGATGTCAGCAAAGGATAATGTGACTAGTGTGACAGCACTTTGAAATTTTATCTGAACCAGATTAAAAGCTACAATATTCAAACTTTCTTTCTCTTCTGTGATCAAATTTAAACTGGGTAACACTTATGCCTTCTTGTTGGATGAATAAAGAGTGACATCTCCTTCTTCAAAGAGAAAATGGCAAAAATAGATGAAAAAAACTACTCATTTTATAGGTATGAAAACCATTTTACTGGAACCCTGAGTCTTTAGAGAAGGTATAATTGTCACAGATGGCCCACTTAAGGCTGTTAATGTATAAAGTATCACCTGCTGTGCCTTACAAAGCTATAATTTTCATCTTGGGGTTCCTATGACTGAACAGCTCAACTTAGCTTTTTGGTATATGACATCAGAGAAATCCTCGGTGAAATTATAACCTTGGGAATACCCTGCAGATGCTTTTATTTCTACTTACAGACTCTGGAACGACTTCCATATTACTGCAGATCAAGTTAACAGTTAGCCATAAAACACTATAATGTTTATTTAAGATGCAAGATCTGCTGCTTTGGGTTATATAATTTATGTCAGTATCAACAGTTTTGAAAAGAATAAACTTTTACCTTTTTTGTTTGATTTTATAGATCATTGAATTATTTCATTAGAGTAATCTTTCTTATTGGCTAGATCATCAATCCACAACACACAGTTGGTACAGGCACAGAAGCAGAGCAGGCAGTGAATAAAGGGCTTGATTCTCTGCTGTGCCAAAGTCATTCTTGGCTCAAGTAGCAAAGGACTATCAATTTGCCAGTTTTGAACAGTCCTAAACTGTGCGTAAAGCTGTGACTGGGCAGCTGTAAATTCTGCCACTGGCTTAGGATTCTTAATAAACCCCATGCCAATGGAAGAAAAATAGAACTGCTGCCCCCTATCACCCTGGATAGGGGAGTTCAGAGTCAATATGCTAAAACCACCACAAATCCCTTTACACTGCAGAAATTCTCTATTGGGCATTTGTGGCCAAACTGTGAGCCTGTAGAATGCTAATCTTCAATAGCCTGCTATATGAACCAGATTGCTTTTGACTTCATACTTGTTCACTGATTTAGGTATGGGATATGGCAAAGTCAAAACCTCATCCGTTCTCTGCCTGGTTCATAATGCCTATCTACTCCCACCTGCAAAGGAACAGGAATCTTTGTCCTGTGAATGCTGCTTCCCCTCTTCTCTCATTCCACTTTTCTAGTACTACAATGCAAATACCTTGGGTAGGGGAGTATGGAAAATTACAAAAGCAAATCACGCACCTGCCCTATAAATTTAACTGTGATTCACAAATCATTCTTGAACCAATCCCGGTTTCCATAAATACATGTGTTATTCAAAAGCATAATTTTAAATATATAGGTTCTTTGAAAACAGTTTCCTTTGACAATTTATTTGCCACACTACTATTATTACTGTCATGTGATTGGTTACTTCAGTAACATGATATTGCTTCTGCTCCACAATTGGATTACTGAAACCTTACAAGCAGGAGAATAATTACTAACAATCAGTAATGAACATCTAATACACACAGTCTAATGAATACATATCTTATATAAAAAAATCATTACATATTTAGGATTCCCCATCATTTTCATGGATGTACTGTTATAAATACACCTGTGTACTAGCAGCCACTAAACAGTCACAGAACCTCAGTATTCTGCTGTAAACATATTGATGAATCAAGTTTGTCTGATGTAGGAGCGGGATGCGTATTTCATATCTACCCAGGTAGTTTCCATATCTGATTATAGGGGCTCATTGAAGATTGTCTGGCATTTTTCATAAGAGTGGAGCTGTTAACCAGACTTTTCTGCAGAAACTCCACTTCAGGTAATTTCCTCCTGCAGCTGTAATTGCTTAATGTATTCTTCGTCCTGTCCTGACTTGAGATATTAGAAAGTATTGCTGGGCATTTTTTTAACTGCTCTATTTCATCCCAGAAGTGGACTCTATATTAGTGATGGAATCAACCAGACTAATGATAATATGATAAAACCACCACAGCCACCATGCAGATGTGTAGAGTACAACACTTGATGTGTATGTAATAGGCATTTTTTCTGCCACGCAATGTCTTGCAAGGGAATCAGAAAGGTTACTTAGTATTTTAAAGTGCTTTGAGATCCTTTTACAAGAGGCCCCATAGCAATGTCAGTTATTAATACTAATATTGATTATTTTTTGAAACCTCAGGTTTTCTTCAGCTATTTGAAGATCATTCTTATTTTGCATTTTTAAATTGCAATCCAAATTATATTATTGCTGTTATTGTTATTGTTATTAATCTTTTGAATTATAAGCATCTTCACTAAATATATATTATTTCTTCATGGTAATAAGAAAACATTTCACTAGCACAGGAACTTATGCAAATGTACTAAAAAAGCCAGGCAAGGTTCTTTGGGTAGATGTCATATCTTTTATTAGACCAACTATTTAGTCTAATAAACTATTTAGTTGGTCTAATAAAAGATATCACATCTATCCAAAGAACCTTGCCTGCCTATGTCCTTAGACCAACAACCCTAAAAAAGCCAAACTTTTATTTATCTTTGAAAAACATTTAGTTATTTTTTTGTTTTCAGTTTTTCCTGTAAACTTTAGGTCAAATCATAGAACCATGGAGAAGAAGAGCTGGAAAGGACTTCCATAGGTCATATAGTCCAACCCCCTGCCTAAGGCAGGATCATCCCTATCTAAAACATCCCATACAGATCCATTGTCCAACCTCTTAGCAAAACTACACAGTCAACCCTTACACAAAACTCAAAACATAACACCCTAATCTGCTATAGGTATAGCAGTCAACATCCTGCTGCTATGCACAAGAGAACCAAGAAGAACCCCCCGCTACAGAGAAAGGCAAAAACTCCCACAGTCCATACCAATATGACTATGGGGTAAAATTCCTTCCCAACCCCCAAAATAGCGATCAGTCAGACCCTGAGCAGAGGGGCAAGACCCTCTAGCCAGGAACCTCCAGGTTTAAGTCATAGCAGGACCACTGGCCACACCCCAGTCTACTCCTACAGCATCTTCAATTTAGCTTGCCATTTGCCTTAGGAGAGAAAATTCCACTTCTCAGGCACTTTCCAATCCCATGCCTCCATGGTGTGTCCCCAGAAGCCAGTCTTACTCCACAGTGGAAAGGCACACAGCTCTTGCATTCTGTGGATATTGTGGCAGCCTGTGAGTCTCCAGAGGGCAATCCTATTCTGTATGACCCAAACCTATTTCTCTTTAGGGGGATGCATGTCTATCCCTCCCATTCTAGTATTACACACATTTATGAAAGCCTAACATGCTTTTATCAGGTTAGAATTAACCATTTCTGCTAAGCAGGGAGGTGTCTTGCTGGAATTCAGTACTATTGGTGACGTCCCTACAAGGGCTCCTTGTGTATTTTTGCACTAAATAGTCACTGGATAAAAGGATTAATAGTATTGAAAACAGGAGCCAGAATCCAGAGTCGTCTTCCTCCAAATGCAGTGCATATGACTGAGCCACAGATAGACACTTTCACAGCTTGCTGTCCTTCTGGCCCTCTGACTCTCTCATTCTTGACTGACCAGTAACCCAAATTCAACAGAAAGGAAGGAGGAAGCTCTCAGTCTTGCTGATTCCATGGGCTGATGTGTAGAGCATGATGAAAAAGATGATGTTGCTTCAGACTCCCTCATAGTAAACAGAGGTCTCCCACTTCCTGGACAAATACACTAACCACTAGATCAGGGGTTTTCAAACGTTTTTAGTTGAAGTACCCCTGGTGGCCAAACATAGAGCAGGAGTGGAGCGAGGGGTAGCATGTGGCCAAACACCAAGCCCGGGGGAGGGGGGTGCAGCCAGACATGGAGCAAGGAGGTGGGAACAGGACACGGGCAGGCAGGGATGGAGCGCCAATGCCTCCCAGGAGCAGGGCCAGGCAGGGTGGGGAAGCTCACCAGGCTGGGGTGAGGGCAGCAGCACCCCTCTGTGGGGTGGAGAAGCTCACCAGGCTGGTGTGTGGTGATGGCAGCTGCCACATGCAAGCTTCCCTGCCCCAGCCCTGCTCCCAGGAGATGGTGGCACTCTGTCCCCACCCACCCATGTGTACCCCCTAGGACTAGTCCAAGTACCCCCAGGGGTATGTGTATCCCTGGTTGACAACCCCTGCACTAAACTACTGGACAAAAAGTGGACAGTACCTCAATACCATGATTAATTTCTGTCTCAAATACTTAATGTCTTTGTCTTTTATCATTCAAGCATGTATGGGTCTTGTGCAGAATTTATGCACTTTCCTAGATTAAATAGAAGCAGAAAAGAATGTAAGCATGCCTAGTGGTCACTTTAGTTCAATTCTCAGAATGAACTGTAGGCCAAATCTAGTTGCCCTAGGAAGAGGTTTATAGGCTAAGATGGACTCCTAAAGCAGGACATAAGAAATCTAGGTGTCTTAATAGTATTCAGTCTATTGTTCAGGGGTGGACAAGGATCATGTTTGGGTACTTAAGCATCTAAAAATCACTTTTAAGTTGCCCCTTAGAGATTAAATAATTTTGGGACCTTCCTGTTTCCTGTTTCTACAGAAAAAGATATCAAAGAGCTACACTTGGAGTATTGCTAACTGCAGAAAAGCCCAATTTCTTTGTGAAGGACATTCAAATAAGCATTGAGCAAGCTTGCAAAATTTTAGATGTCTATGGGTGCACTACATAAGATGCTAAATGTGCAGTAGACTAATTTTACTGTGCATTAGTGCATCATGGCAAAACCCGTGGTATTGTGCTAATGCACAGTAGAATTAGCCTATTATGCATTAGTGTTACTAAAAAGGCATGCGCTGGCACTACTGCGCAGTAGCACCAGTTCCTGTGCAGTTAGTACCTGTTATTACAGGTACCAGAATTAATGTGCATTACCTATGGCACATTAATGCATGTGTAGACATGCCATATCTGAATCAAATCTCCAAACTTTCAGAGATGTATCCATCCCTTATTATTAGCATTTTCTTTATTTTAGTAGCATCTAAGATAAATAGTCCAAAGCCAAAATCCTTATTCAAACTAAATTCTCATTGACTTGATCAGAAATTTTGGTTTAAACAGAAGCACATGAATAGTGCAGGAATCAGTAACCTATGATCCAGGGGGCAGATTTAATCCACAGAACCTTTGGATCTGGCTGACAGATATGGGGATTGGAAGCATTCAGCTGTATTCAACAGCAGAGATAAGCAGGTGCAGCCAGGTCCTAGCCTCTGCTCACCTGCCCATTTTTTATCTGCTCACCTTCCTGTTTTGGGGTGGGTCATTCTGGTCCACAGTGAAAAAAGACTGCCTACACCTGCTTTAGTGTTAGCTGATATTATAATAGATTCATGTGCATCTTTTACAATAGTACTTTTTCCCTCTTTATTAGAGGTTTTACATCTTACTGCATTTGTATATATCAGTGTTTTGTAAGATGCTGAAAGGTCTTGTCAGTTTTTCCATTATCATTCATAAATCATGATTTTCAGGGGTTAATATTTCAACAGCTGTAAATCACATCTGTAAATGTAGCAGTATGGATTTGAATCTGTTCTTTTCTTTCAAAATAGGTTTTAACCCATTAAAACCATTTTGAACTATGAGCAGTAGAATAACAAGTCACTTCTTTGGCAAGTTCTTCATGGGAATCGTGTAAATAACTTTATTGTCCTTGCACGTAAAGAAAGAAAATTATGTTATAATTAAAATATTATCAAACCAGATGGTGATAGAGAGACAATATTGGTCTTGTCAGCAAGATTAGAAAAGTTCATTGTGCTCTAGAGTAGAAGCAAATATTTTTATTTCTCTAATTGTGAAAATCCTTCTCCATTAATAATTCCTGTCTTTGTTCTTAAATACCTAAATGAATTTCCTCGGGCCTCACTCTATTTCATTCGGGTGTCACATTACTCTTAATATCTGACTGCCTCATTGATCTTGTCTGTTTCTATCCCCTTCCACTTCTCCCTGATCATGCAGCAGTGGCCTCACTGGGCACATCTACACATGCATTGAGATGCTTTTTCTAATGCACATTAAATTTAGTACATCCAATGTGAGTTACTGAAGAAATGTACATTAGGTTGCCTTAATGCACTGTAATGAATGCACATGGTTTTTAAGTGGCAATGCAGCGTTTCCTAACCATTGTGCCATAGCACACTGGTATGCAGTCAGGCACATCCAGGTGTGCCACGGCATTTTGAGCTGGACCCACGTGCCCCCCCCACTGCTGTTGCGGACACAGACAGACAGGAAGCATGGCTCCAGCCAGGCAGAGGGTGAGGCTCCAGCCCAAAATGCTGTCTGGCTGGCCACTGGCCGCACACCACCCCACCAGGTTGGTGTCTAACTGGCTGCACACCACCCTGCCACTCCGTGTCCAGTGTGCCATGGTGCTTTTTTATCTAGGTAAGTGTGCCGTGGGGTGAAAAAGGTTGGGAAACATTGACTTAATGTGCAGTAGCCTATTTTACTGTGCATTAGCATAATTACATGGGTTTTTTACGTGATCTTTAATGAGTAAATATGTTAATTGCAGAGCTAATACTTTTGAGAACTAATGAAGGCAAGATGAAGTCACATGTCTTTCAGTACCACTCCCCTCCAGGGAAGAAAAGAGGAATCTGGAGAATTACAGATAGGTCTATTGTGTTAAAAGTTATAATTTAGACATACTCCCTAATTTAGAAGAATTAGAAATTGGGAGATGGTCCCTCAATTAGACAGTAGCTGTTAGTTAAAGAGAGACCAAAGGCGTGAAGAAGTTACCTACTACCGCACAATAAAGTTTGTGCCTGATCTGCTGCTCTGATTTCTGTCCCCCTTACCTATCACATGCCACACACAGTGGCTACCCAGGCTGCTTGTTATAAACATACCTCAGGTTGGCCAGCCCTGAAATACTGGAACGTATTACCGTTCAGTCAATTTGAAAGCACAACAGAAATAACAAGGTGATAAGTAATAACAAACAAAGATTTGCAAAAGGCACATCATCCCTAACCAACCTAATTTCCTCTCTGTCAGGATACAGTGCCTTGTGGATGGGGAACAGGGAACTTTGGACCCTTAGTTTAGTCAAGATTTTGACACAGTATCCCATACATAAGTACGGGGTTCTAGGCAGCCTCAAGGAGCATGGGAATAAACAAGTACCTGAACTAGAGGAGGATCCAAACGAGGGGCTGAGGCTGCACAAGAGGGATAAATTAGTGTAAGGAAAAGGGAGGGGAGACAGGGGACAACTGGGGTGCACTAGCCCCACGTGCCAACTCTTGAGAAGGCAAAAAAAAATTAAAGTGGCTTTATTGCCAGACCAGCCATAGCTATCCTGCCAGCAATGTAGTCATTGACAAGTGCCCTGCCCATGCATCACCATAGCCTAGGCCCCCCAGATGTGGCATGTTATGCCTCTGAGGTCAGGACCAGAGAGCCTGAGTTAAAGACCTAGTTAGTGGGCACAACTACATGTGCTATTAGCATGCATCAATAAACTCCAGTGCAGTTTATGCCAGAGTTTATTATGCTGGAGTTTATTGCTCCTGGGTGTGGTGTTTACACGTGACCCAGGACTGAAGCATGTTGAGCCAAGTCAGAGCAGCCCAGCTAGCAGCAGATCCGGCAGGTCAGCCTGCCAGCCCGAGGCTCCTCTGATCTGGCTTAACAAGCTGCAGAGGGGCTGGCTGGGGCATAGCAGTGTTCCAGTTCAGGGCTAGCCTGCAAGCAGCCCCCACACTGAAGCACCCTCATGCCCCAGCCAACCCCATCAGCATCTACACATCCATTTCTGCGCACTAAAAGACTCCGCAGCAGGATAGTACTTGTATTTACAAGTACTAACCTGCAGCAGATTTTATTACTTTCCTGCAGCCTAATAGGCCCACACATGTAGACACTGAGACATTTACTGTGGAGCTAGTCAGCTCTGCAGTAATGTCTCATGTAGATGTGCTTAGTGGCACGTCTACACGAGACACTATGGCGACACAGCATCAGCGGGCATGAACCGTGATGCTGCTGCTACTGTGCAGTAGCAATGAGCTACTGCACAGTAGGATCAGAAGTGACCCATGTGGCACCAGAACTGCGCAGTACCAGAGGTTACTGCACAGTCTTTAGTACCTGCTAAAGCTTTAGCAAGTACTAAATAACTGTGCAGTAACAACTGTGCAGTTGAGCGCACATGTAGACGTGCCCACTAACTAATATCCATATCCATAGGCCAGGAAGTGCCAGAAGTCAGGAGCCAGGGAATTCAGAACAGAAACAGACCTGGATAGGTTGCAGGGGTGGGCTAACAAAAACAGGATGCGTTTCAATACGGACAAGTGCAGGGTGCTGCCCTTGGGCAGTAGTAACCAGCAGCACACTTATAAGATGGGAAACTCCCTTCTTGAGAGCACGGAGGCAGAAAGGGATCTTGGAGTCATTATTGACTCCAAGATGAACATGGGCCGACAATGCAAGGTCACGGTCGGCAGGGCTAACTGGACCTTATCGTGCATCCACAGGTGCATCTCAAGTAGGGCCAAGGAGGTGATCCTCCCCCTCTACGCGACACTGGTCAGGCCACAGCTGGAGTACTATGTCCAGTTCTGGGCACCCCACTTCAAGAGGGATGTGGACAACACTGAGAGGGTCCAGAGGAGGGCCACCCACATGATCCGGGGACAGCAGGGCAGACCCTACAATGAGAGGCTACGGGTCCTGAACCTGTTCAGCCTTCACAAGAGAAGGCTGAGGGGGGACCTTGTGACCATCTATAAACTCACTAGGGGGGACCAGAAGTGTTTGGGGAAGACCTTGTTTCCCCTAGCACCCCCAGGGATAACAAGGAATAACGGCCACAAATTGTTGGAGAGTGGGTTTAGATTAGACATCCGTAAGAACTACTTCACAGTTAGGGCGGCTAGGATCTGGAACCAACTTCCAAGGGAAGTGGTGTTGGCTCCTACCCAGGTGGTCTTTAAGAAGAGGCTTGTTGCCTACCTGGCTGGGGTCATTTAAGCCCAGTTTTCCTCCTGCCCAGGCAGGGGGTCGGACTTGAAGATCTACAAGGTCCCTTCCGACCCTACTTCTATGATTCTATGAACAGAATAAGCTGGAGCACAGAACTAGGTAGAACTTAAGCTTAAAGGGCAACAGGTACAGCTGCTTCAGGTTGTCAAGAATTGAGCAGCCAAAGCCCAAATGAAGGACCTGGGTTTACATATTAAGCCTAGCATACTCTTCAGTCAGTGAGCTTGACCCTGCAGCTAGTGCCACACTGAAACCAGGTGGCTCTGCTGAAAGTGCAGATTGTCTTCTAACACCACAAAATTCTCATAACCAAGCTAAGAAACTACAGTAAAGATGAAACTACTACAAAGTGAGTGCACAACTGATTGGGTAATTCAATATCAAGCAGGGAGGACATGGTAAGTAGAGTTTCCTAGTAGTCTGCCCTGGGCCCAGCACTGTTCAGTATCTTCATAAATGACTTAGAGGATAAAAATAAGCATATGCTGATTAAACATGCAGATGACACCAAGCTGGCTGGGGTCACAGGCATTTTAGAAGACAGGCTTGACTTTGATAAATTGGAAAAATGGTCTGAAATAAATGGGATGAAATTCAATAAGGACAAGTGCAAAGTACTACATTTAGGAAGGAAAAACCAAATATACAAATACAAAATGGGAAATGATTTCTTAGGCTGCAGTATGGGGAGCGTAATAGTGGTTCACAAACTGAGTATGAGTCACCAATGTAATATTGCTTCAAAAAACGCTAACAGGAGTGTAGTATGGGAGTCACAGGAAATGATTCTTCCACCCTATTCCATACTGTGGAGGTCTTACCAACAGTATTGTGTTCATTTTGGGGCCACACATTAACAAAGATGAGCAAAAGAAAAAATGATTAGCGACCTATGAAGAAACATAGGATGAACTGGGAACATTTAGTCTAGACATGAGAAGACTCGGAATATTTTTTTAAAATTTTCAAATACAAAAAGTTTGTTGTAAAGAGGATAGTGATTAATTGTCCTGTATGTCCAATGTGAGCAGGACAAAAAAGTAATGGACTTAAATTGCAGCAAGGGAAATTTTATTTGCATACTAAAAAGACCTTTTGAACTAGAAGTGTGGCTATACACTCAAACAGAGGTTGTAAAATCTTTGTCATTGGAAATTCTTAAGTGCAGGTTAGATGAACATTTGTGTGTGATGGTTTAGACAATGATGATCATTCCTTCATCAGGGGCTGGGTTAAGTGACATCTAAAGCCTCCTTCCAGGTCTACATTTCTATAATTTTATTAAGCATTCCTAACTAACTGTCTACTTAATTATTGCATTTTCAAAACATATGGCACCTATTAGAAAAATAATGAATAGAGCTTGCATTAAAGATGTATTTAATTTTGTCTTTAAAAATTTTTTTTTCTTTTAAATCTACAAGATAAATATCAGGTTTTTTAAACCTATGCTAGTAGATAACAAATAATTGTCTATATTCTTAAGAGTCTATATAGGTTCTTTGAGATTATCTATTGAGGAACAGTGTCTGTAGAATATAATCAATTCATTTTCAGGATCTGTCATTTAGGATAAAGGCTAAAATTGTAATAAAAGTTTTGCCTCTCAAGACTCTTTTATAATTTTTTATCCCAAAAGTTTTTGAAATGTTCTTCCTCAAGAATAGTTCTGCTTCTCTTTCTTTTCCCTTAGGCAACATTTTGTGTAGGAATCCCAAACAGACCTCATAAGTGCACCTCAAGAATCACTTTATGACCCCTCATATAACACTTTACATGACTGTTTAATTTCCTATTTAAAACAAATTAACTGTTGCATGCTCTAATCAGGACACAAAGGAACTCAGATCTTGTCTGGAAGTATGTAGAGGTTACTCAGAGGTTGTCCAGATTGATGATCCCTCTGGGTATATGACCTTAAGATGAACTTTGACTAAACTTTGCTCTTTGTGCACTTGGCAGTCTGTATTTGGAAAGCAGCGATTGTCTACAGTCGACATATTAAATATAAGGCATGGGTTTTGTATAGATTTGGGGCTGCTTTGTTTTTATAGAAACCAAAAGCTTCACTGACCTTATTTATATCACTTATACCAATTATTCCTTAGCTATAAGAAAAGTGACTATGAGTTCATTCAATTAAAGAATATGTCTGTCAGCTCAGATACGCTCACCATTTTCTCTCTCTCTAAGCTCTGTATCATCATCATCATCATCATCATAATTATGCCAAGACTGATAAACAGGAATTGTGCCTTGACTGACTGCAAAATCTCCATGACACTTTCACAAGATTGCTTACATAAATAAAGTTTCATGTGAAACATAGCTGTCACCAGAATCAAGTGTTCCATTATTTTAATGTTAATTTTTTATTTTTTTTTTGGGGGGGTGGGGGTTACATTTTGAGATGTTTAGATATGGTAGCAAAAAGCTGAATCAGTTTCTAGTAAAATGTTCAGATCTGCCAAGCAAAACAAAGCATGATATAACAGGCCAAGGATGAGTTCAGCAACTACTCTTTAACAATATACAGGAAAAGATTCTTCCAGAAAAATAATGCACATCACAACTGATCTTTGCTAAAAACTGGAATTTGAAAACCAGTGCCTTGTTTATTACAGAGTATGGCACTGCAGCTGGATTAGGTGACAATAAATGCAATATCAGAGAAGGGAAATCCAGGTACACCCTAAAAGTAATTGTAATCAAAGCTGGTCAGAATGCTTTCATCAAAACACTTTAAAAAATAAAAATGGTGTTTTAATCAAAAATAAATTTTCTTTTTTTATCAAAAGTTACTATTTTTCTCCTGAAAACTTTGGTGGTTTTTGGTTTCTCAAGATTTCTCAAGAAACCAAAACGCTTACCAAAAACAATTGTGTGAACTTTTTTGTTTTCAATTTCTATTTTTCAATTAAAATTTTCATAGAATTTTTTAATACTTTTTCCCCGTGAAAAATAACTGCAATGTTTGACCTATTCAAATCCAGATTCACACAACTAAATCCCAGTAGGATTATTTAGGCAAAAACTATTCACATAATTTTATTTGCAATTCTACTGATTCAAAGGAAAAGGTAAGAACTGTTTTAATCTTTGCGCCTAACTGTCAGTATAATGTGCGCCATGTAGACATTTATACCTGTTCAAATGGAATATAAAATGGCTATCAAAAGCTATAATTAGGATTTAAATCACAAAGAGCATGGTGGTGGAGAAACCAAAGGCATAAGAGGACAGTGCTGTGCCCAGGCCAGCGGCATGGGGCAGTGGCAACCCCACCTAGGTCACTACCCTGGTTGCTGCCCCAGTCACTTCCCTTTAGTTACACCACTGAGATAAACACATCATGTAAGAATTTACTCAGCTTCCTAGAGTAACGCATTAAAGGATCTGACTCCGTACTTTCAGATGGGCAGTATGCAGTTGAAGCAGATGATCTCTTAAGAAGAAGGTATTTTTGTGTACATATCCTGAGTACTAAAGGCTAAGTATAGGATACCTATAACATACAAATAGACATTTGCTGCAATTTTGTATGAAACATCATCAGTTTTTTAAGGGCCTTTTCAAATTGCACCAAGACTCTGTCCCTTGGCAATATTGGTTGGGAATAAGGAGGGATTTTTTTAAAGAATTACTAAGTGTGAATTCTAGTGAAAGAAAAGAAAAGAAAACATCTTAGCACACAAACGTTAGCTCACAAATTCACCGTCCTCTGCCTAGTAGGTTCATCCTTTACTGCAGGTCTTAATATATCAGCTAGGCTTGTTTTGTTTGAAGAATGAACCCAATTAAAAACATTTTGAAGAATGAACCTAATTAAAAGTATGGCACTACTGTGATAAAACTCTTAAGGGATTTTAAATCTTCAGAGGCTATGTCCATGGCAGGAAATTTTGTTCTGATTTTTTAGGCAAGTTACAGTTATAATGGTCCTATGAACATTCAATTTGTATAGGCAGAGTCAGATAGTTTTAGTAAACTCCTAAGCCATATCCGCACGATCAGTTACATGACTATTAGGACTTGGTATTCCTGAAAAATAGATCCAGGTTTTAATACATAGACAAAATCAGAGAGGACTGAGAAAACCCTAGGGCATTTCTACCCTGCCCACTAAAGGAGTAATCTCCAAGCTTCCTTACATACCAGAAGTAACCCAGCCAAGTTAGCACAAATGTCCAGGCAGGGTTATCTACCTTGCTAGCTCTTTTTGGAGCTAACATAGGTATCTCTATAGGATGCTGACATGTACAGTGTAGACAGATCCTTGATTAAAAACATCCTGCCATTTCTGGCCCTTTCGTATCTTAAACTTCAAGTGCCATTATAGACCTAAAGCCCTTTCAATGCCAGTGGTAGATGTGAGAGTTGTGTTTGCCTAGAGCCACTATAACCCCTACTGCAGTCAGCTGCTTTGTGCGGTGCATTGTGGAAGTGACATGCACCAAAATATAGTCTCCCGTGTGGATCTGTGCTCCTCACTTGTTGTCTGTGACACGTTTCTGTAGTTGCCACCCCCATTATGACTTCTAAGCATCCTGCTAGCTTATCTCCTACTCCTCTCTACTGTTGGTGAGTACCAAAATTGTCTTCTAAAAGTGGTAGAAATGGGCCTGGGGGTGAGTACAGTTGAGGTCTTGGAAAGTATCCCTATTTGTTACATTCTAAAGTGGGTTCCTTTTATGAAAATCTGAGTTATGCGTCATTTTCCAAGAATGCGTGTACAGCATAAAGCAAGGGAAACCTGTACTGTCAGGGACAGTACTATCTTATGCCAGGGTAATTTACTGCAATTAAATGCACATGTAGACACTGACCACAGGCATAAATTGCACCCACTCAGCCCAGCCACCTGGGGGCCAGCCTCCTGCCTGCCACCTACCCACACGGCTCAACACTTTCAGCACTCTCATGTCCCAGCCAGCCCTTCCACTGCCCAATGCTGCCACCTGGAACCTGGGGCTAACCCCCAGTGCCCCTGCCAGCCTAGGTCTGCTCCACCCCAGCTCAAATTGCTCCTGTCCTGGATACACATGTGGACACCCAGGAGTAGTTTACTCCAGCTCAAACTGCTTTGGAGTTTATTGTTCCACACTGGGCCCATCCACACATGCAGGCACGTGCGCATACAGCAGCTCAAATAGGAGCGACACAAATTTGTGCCAGAGATTTTTGCCTCGGCGCACATGCCTAGACATGCACTTTGGTGTGGGGCAAGTTATGCTACTTGGGGCAAAATGACCCTGCCCAGCTGGATCTGCAGCCAGGGGGGAGCTAGAGGCTGGGGGCAGCACCTGTGCTGGCCCCAGCAATATAAAAACCTGCCCCGGTGAGCACCTCAGGGCTACTTGTCCTCAAGAGTTTCTGAGGTCCAACCAGTTAGTATCTGGGGACACTACCCCTTGTGCCAGCTGGACTGCTGAAGCAGCCCTAACCTGGAGTGTCCCTTGCACCCTCTACCCACTGCAGCAGTCTGGCAATGGGGGCTGCTGCCTGGCTGTGACCTGCTGCCACCTGCAACAGTATCCACCCCCTTGAACCTGCGGTCCCATGGCTGCATGCCTGCCAGACCTGAATGGGGAGCCCCCTCTCTGCCATCTGGGAAGCTGTCACCCAGAAGATGTACTCTTTGCAGCGGCCCACCTTGAACTGTTAAAGGGTTTCCTCTTGGCTCCAAAAGACGAAGAGTTCAACCACCCCCTCTGTCCTCCACCTGGGTCCCCAGTGCTGACCCTGGACAGGCTCCTCTGCCCAGGTCTCGCCGCTTGTCTCACCAGCAGAGATTCTGGTGTTCCCTGTTTAAAAATTGCAAATTCTCTGCTAAGAAATCCAAATTCTCTCATTAAAATACCCAAAATAGTGTTCTTCTGCTATTAAAATGAAATGCCACTATATATAGAGAGATCAGTTGGGCAATGTTTTATTGATATATTTTCAAGTTTAGAGCAATTTGGAAGCCTACCAGTGCCTCTATCATCAGAATAAAATAAATTCTAAATATCTACACACTTTGGCGTTTACTTTTGGGGTTTTTTTCATAGAAAAATCAGAGCTGCCCCTACCCCCTTCGCTCACCAGGATGTGTAGCGCTGACAGCACTAATATGCCAGTGCCCTGCCCCTTTCACTCTCAACCCACAGCCTGCCCCCACCCCCTGCCCTAGTCCCCTCGCTCCTGACCCACAGGCCCTGCCTGCCCCAACTAGCTCCCTCCCAGCTGCAGCTCTGTCCCAATACCATGACTTGAGACCAGCTGCAGCTGTCCCACCCACTGCTTTGTGGCTCTGAGTAGTGCCAGCCCTTGCTTGTTCTGCTCCCTGCCCCATCCTGGGAAGTCCTCAACTGGGGATCAGGGACTGAGCTGGACCCTTTCATCCCAGGCTGGCCTCCCCCTGCACAGGCTGCTCTCTGGGGGCAGAGGGGCTCTAAGCCCAGCTCTGGCAGCCTTTCCTACCCAGAGTGCTCCCCCATCCCCAACCCCCATCTCTCTCTCACACATCCCTGCTACAACCTCCATGGGACATGTGGCCCATCACACCCCCCAAGTGGCTCCTGGGACCAGGATCACCCCCAGGGTGGGGCCACATGTCCCAGCACTGGTGTGGGCATGGAGCACAGCTGCAGTGTGGCAGTTGTCCCTGCAGCCGCAGCTCCTGCCAGCAGGTCCCCCCACCACCCCCAGTCCCTACTTACCAGGAACAGCGCCCAGGCCACACTGCAGCCTTGCACCACTTTTGCTTGCTGCCTGCCCTCTCCCCCGCAACACACACACACATGAACACAGCATACTAAGGCAGCAGGGGGGACCATAGAGATGCTCTGGCCAATGCCAGAGCATCTGTGGAGGTCCGAGCCCCAGCTTGCCTCAGGGCATGCTGGGAAACCATACCCTGCCCCACTTTTTACCGGGGTGGGTTTGTTGTTTTTGATACCTGGAAATCCAGGTATCAAATTTTGAGTTTGTACTGTAAATATGCCATATGGGGAACATTTTTTTGTTCTCAGCATGCTTCTTGCGTGCTCCTCTGGATGCGCCCATTAATTGCATGTGTAGACACACCCACAAAAATGGAAATTGTCAATGATTCATTCATAGCAATTTTGTAACTTTTATTGTGTTGCTGTGGTCTCCTTTTAGCTGTAGGATTCTGTTTAAATGGTGAGGTTTTGTATTTGAAGTTTGATAGCGGCATTATATTCTTTACCACCAGTGTCTATGTCTAATATAATATCTATCCATATCCCCACACAGGACTTGTGATACAGGATTTGTGGTGTTTTTTCACCTTTTCCAAATTCCAAATATGGGAAGTTTTCCAATGAAGTCAGTAGTCAAACTCCCAGAAATCTTGGACATCAACGGGCACAGCTTTGAACCAATACTGTGGTTTATATTTGATATCCTAAGTAAATGTGTAAGCAAATAATGAGCAAGGGAAGCTTAATGTTCCTACTGAAAGAATAAAATTTCTTTTCAATCATTAGCTTCCCAAGAAATGAACAATCAGGTCAATGAGTGTGAAGCAACCATCAATGCCTAGGATATTCTTTCAGGGGTAATGACGAATCAACGTAATCATTTTGCTTTAGCCAAGCAACCCTTGAGGAATTTCTATGAGAACCTAGGTACTTCTTAAATAGTATGTATCCCATGTCACAATGAATATCTTACCCAACCCTAGCACATTCTTGAAGTTGCTCCATTAACTTTATACCTGAGTTGTAAGGTCAATTCAGTTCAGTTTTCTGCACTCACTGAATGGCAGTACTTTCTCCTTTCACAATATGCCTCTCTAAAAAATTCCTTTATTTTTCTCTTCATGGCTACTCTTCAAATCTTTCTATACTAAAACTTTAAAGTACTGTTGAAAATATTTATTTTCACGTCACTGCTCCTAGTCAGGATGACATCCATGTCAATATATAATGATCCTTGAGATTTTTCATCATTAATAAAAGCTGAACTTCCCTTGTTCTTCTTTATAAATTCTTCTGGTGTAGTAGCAAAAATCTGTCTGACCAGGGCTATGAAATTTTTGCTGGCATTCTTAGTAACAAGGGCATCTCCACGAGAGTCCTTGAGTTTCTAAAGACTTACAGTACTTTGCTGGTAAGCAGCTCCATTTATGGAGGGTACATTTTCAGCTTCATCTTATTGTAAGTTTGCCATTGCTATATTTCTATCATCTTTTATATGCTAGAGAGGAGTTTCCCTCTGAAAAACCATAAGCCTTATTTCAAATCGAGACAAGCTATGCCCCTGCAAATCATCCTGCACTACTATACGTTTTGTGGTTGTAGCTGCACCAGGGGTTGACATCCCACCATAGGCAAGACCTACCACAAGCTTCCCAATCTAGCTACCTTTTAAAATATAAATTCTTCTCATGCTTATGTAGCAACTAGGTATGCAGCACTAGAGTTTGGGGCCAGTAATAAAACATAATTTAATTTCTAAAATGATGTGACTAGATAGCAGTAATACTGTGTAAAAGCTTCAAATGGTGTTTATTTTACATTTCAGAAGATACTTTTTATATGCTAATGAAATGACAAATGACTGTAAGAAGTAAGAACATGTCTGATGTTTAAAAAATACATGAGGAAAATCTCCAGTATGCCTAACACATAGATTTCAGCAGAAGTCTATGCACTGCTCATTTCCAGGAAATCTGGGAGGGGTGATTTCACAGTGTCTAGTTAGAGGTACTGTAATTAGGAAGAGGATTGATCATACTTTTTTTATCTAGAATGTCCTTTTTTCCAGCCCCATAAAAGAACAATATCAGTTATTAAGCTGCAGGCACAAAAGCAACCTGTTATTTTAGCACTGGGACTTTGACTTGCTGGCACTCAAGATCTAGAATTTAGAAGTATGATTACTTAGAGGTGTCATACCCTTGTAAATATTGGTCCTTTAGAGTCCTGTAAAACTGCAGATGCATAGTGCTGTTACCTCATTGAATTAGTACCACTATTGCCTAGCTGCAAAAATCTGAGTATAGGGAACTTTCTTGGACCTAACTCTAGCATGCTGCCAAATTTCAAGATTTAAAACCTACTGTATAGAAAGGGGCTGATCCCTACACTGATTTCTCCTACAGTCTTTCCACTTATTTCAACAGGCTTTGGAACTGGCCTTTACTTTGTTGTTCATTACGTTTTTAAGAAGTATAAAAATTATGAGAAATTGAGCTGTAAATCATTGTGAAGGAATTTTAATAGTAGTTAATACCTAAATGCTATCATCTTTGGAAGGGCATAGTGGCAGAGTGGTTAAGGCATTTTTTTATATATCCAAGATGTGAGTCCAAGTTTGCTCAGGTTTCATGCCAAAGATCACTCCTAGTTGAGCCAGCTCTGGGTGTCTACTTGGTCATCATCACTCAGATGGGAGACCCAAAACTGGCTGGACATGATACTGGGCACATCCCTCCATCATGTGCTGTTGACTGTATGCCTTAACCAAACCAGCCTAATGTGCTGGTTGGACACAGTCTAGAAATTGGACTTGGCTATGGTACTTTACATTTGCTTCCTCCAGTCATCAGAGATGAGATCACTATATTGTTTCAAATAACATTTCTTAAAGGAGGTACTCCAAGCTTCTTATCAACAGAATAGTTACTGCCTCAGGTAAATGCAGTACCTAATATTTTGGGATCACAATACTACTTGTTTTCATATTAATTTTAAAATATATTAGATTATTTTCAGGCTGACTTCTGTTTCATCATTTGTTAGGGTTACACTGTAAAACTTAAATAAAGAAAATTATCTTTATTATAACCATTTTCCTGATGTTAATTCAAAACTATGTATTATTCAAAATTGCTTGTACAGTAAGTCCAATATGGGGAAAGGAGAAGGTTCTCTAGTAAACGTCAATAGTGAGCACATCAAGATATTTTCTAGTCCTAGAAAATAATTATATAAGAATAATTGTTAAACCAAAATTAGAGGCAGTATAAATAATGACTAGTACATCTACAAGTGTGTATAAGAGTAAGTATAAGAGGGCATATTTGTATGGTTCATGATAACTTCATCTAGTTCAATCTCTTATGGTTAAACTAGAGCACACAATTTAAGGAGACATCCTATTTGATGTAAAGAAACCAAAAACAGTCTCTCCCAATATATCTCATATTTTTCACATATTCATGTTGGTTGCTTTCTTGTTATATTAGCTTAAAGCCTAAAAAGACCATAGCCAACTTCACACTAAGGGTTGAGAATATATATAAACATAAAATATGTAATCTGTGTTTGATTTGAGCCATAATATTGCTTTTCTTTGAAATCATGGCTCTATAACAAACCTGACAGTTTTAATGGAAGAAGAGCTCTCAAAAGCTGATGCTGAAAACACACTGAATAATTCTATAAGTTGTGAATATTTTACTATCCAAAACTCAGGGTAGCAGTAAGAAATACAGGATTACCTGATTCTCCATGATTTGGGATGGAGAGACATTCAGTAGTGATCAAATATACATTGTTTTATTGTGAAATATATACAATAGACTGTTTTTTTCAAGCCATCTCCTATCTTTGATGACAACTCCAAAATATCTCACTAGTTTGGGCCCTTAAGAGGTTGCTTAAAGTAGTCCTCAGGACTGCATTCTGTTTTCTTTCAAAAAAGACCTGTAAAGTCTTTGAAAAAAAGATGGTAGTGATGAAGGCCTTTTTTTTCCCTTTTCTTTGTTCTCCTTTAAAAATATGAGAAAATCCAAGTCTGGTCTTCATGGAAGGACTCATCGGAGGCTCCAGAGATATAGTTTGTCAGCAATTTCAACCATTAATTAAAGGATAAGGTGTGCTGAATCTTAAACAAAGGAAAGGCGCACACAACATTTATTTATTTAGGAAGTCACAACAGGGTAAAGTTATTATAGTGTTGTTACATAGGAGAGCCCCTGTAGAAAGCCTCTGTGGTGTGTGTCTGCTCCATTGTTGCTATAGAATAAAGTCAGATTTTTCCACAGTAAACATTTTGTCTGTCTGTACCGAAAAGCACCTTTATTTTTAAAGTGTTTCTTAGTCATTTGCATCAAATGGCAGTTAATAAAAACAAAAAGTTTAAATAGCCAGAATAAAAATTTGTCTTCCCAATAATCGGACTCCACTTGTATTCCTGTTGTTATGACAATTCATTTTCAAGTCATGTATAGAATCTTCCATGATAAAGAAGGTAGTTCTGACCTGAATTTTGAATTAAGCCAAGACGAAAAAAAACCCCACATCTCTTTTAAAACTGCTCCTTGCCACCCACCCCCTTTTTTCATCATAACAAAACCAAAAAAAAGGGACAAACATATTTCTTTCTTTTGTAAGTCATATTTAAAACAGATTTCTCTGTACACAGTAGAACCTTGTTAATAACCCACACTCTACCATGACGCACAGTTATAATCCACAAAAAAAGAATGGTAATCTCCCTACAGTTCTTAGAGAAGATGTCATAGTGGATACTACAGTAAGGTCTCATACTAATAACACAGTTATTTTTAGTAGAGTTCATGATTTTCTAGAGTTCATTTCCTATCGTCCTACAAAGCAACATGGCTACAAAGCATTAAAGCTAAAATACAATTGCAAGAAATTCATGTTGTGATTCTTTGTTCTTACTTTTTTATCTGCATGAGTTTGTTTACTCACCAATAAGTAACATTTAATCATTTGTAAGAGGTCAATAGGTGTGAACTAATGAGGTTCCCTTGTGACACACAAATATGTTACAGTGTGCACAATGTCCATAGGGAAATGACAGCAAATCCTATGGTTTGCACCTTATTATGTTGTGTGTGCATTGTAAACCATGTTTTGTTTGTATGTTGTCAAAGTCAAAGCAAGTCTGTGCATATACCGACATCCTAAATGTAAGACTTCCAATTTTAAGCTAAACTATGGCTATTTTACTGCTTAGCCTGCTAAATGAAGTACAATCCAAAGAGATCTGAGTGAAAATTATTTCTGCCCTTTACTACTAGCAACTTTTACAAATGATTTAATACCATTTCATTTTGTCAGATCTTTGACTTATGCTACTGTGCTTCTTGCTGCTTTCTACTTTCTCATATAAATAAAATAAAATAAAATAAATGTATTCTCTCAGCTACTTCCAATTTAACATAGCTTCACCCATGCCAAGTACCCTACTCTTCAGATGGTTCAATGGTACCACTCACAGAATAAAGTACCATTTATCCTGTAGTAACTCAAGTGTTGGCATAACTTGTCCATACCATGTCCTGAGGTTCACTGTTGTAGGGAGAGATGTCACCTCCCTTTTTTTTTTGCCACTGATGTGGTTGAGTGGCCATTTAAACACTGAATTTTAGCAGCAAAAAGAGGTGACAGTGAACCTCTATATGCCAGCACCATCCAGGCCACCATGCACTGCCACTGCTGCTCTGTACTCCCTGCTGCCAGAGCCGAGGCTAGAACCACTGCAGGTAAAGTGAGGAGCACATGGTGGATGGGGAATGGGAAGGTGAGCTAGCCCACAGGCTCCATTCTAGCACCTCCCCTTAGGCATTGCTCAAGGCTCATGCCCCATGTGCCTACCCATCACTACACTATTGAACATTACTTCCATTCTTAATGATGAGATGAAAATGATATACTTTTAGCAAACTTCAAACTATGGAGCACTCTCACAACTAAAAGGTTTGCCATGTGTTTGCACATATGGGGGAACTAGATCCACCACACAAAATAAAAAGGATTTTTTTTTCCATTTTCTATGGGAAGAACTAGATATATTAGTAAGTAACCAATTTATGACACATTCCTCACAGGTTGCTTATTTGTAGTGTTGAAAACCCAGAGTTATAACAATTTGCACAGCATGTCTTTGTAAAGGCAAATGCAAAATGCTCACATAACGAAACCCAAAGTTCGCCTCCAAACAGGCAAAAAATCACAAGTGAAGTGTGTACAGTGATTTTGCATAAACTGGTATCTGTCACATCACAGTTTGTAAAATCAACTACTATTTCTGTGCATGAGATATATGCAATCAATGAAGTGAGACAGAAAATGGCTTCTTAAGGGTCAGTTTTACCTTCAGTATACCAGTACTTTAACTGTCTCCTGAAAAGGGATTCATTTTTGTTTAAACAAATGAAACAAAAAAAAAAGAGGGAGGATGGGAAACCCTTGTGTCATTTGAGCCATTCCTTGGATCCACATGATGGTGATCAAATAACTTGCACTGAACGAGAAGAAAATGTTTACTCTTGGAAATAAAGAGCTTGGCACCAAAATACCAAAGTTATACTCACATTCTTCCTTGCGTTATGAGACTCTCTTGATGCCACTTGCTTTCAGCACTGAAATTCCAAGACTTCTTACAGATTAACATAACAAAATAAAAACATAGTTTCTGGGAAATTTCTGTAGCCTGTGTATATAGGAGGTCAGACCATCCTTTCTGGCCACCAGACTGGTCCTTTCTGGCTTTGTAGTTTATAAATACATCAAGTAGGATTTGCCGTACCAGATTAATTTAGTAGTGCAGCTGGTCCAGTATGCTATGTCAGAGGGTAGCCTGTAGGAGGTGCTGTTACAGAGGTACATGAACCCCTGTAATGGTTCTTAGGAAAGTTTCATCCTAACAGATTGGTTTAACTGGGAAGCTGGGGCAGGTGATGACCTCTCCTCTTTCTAACCCTTGCCCCCTTTATGTACTGGGTAAAGGGATCGATGACAAGAAGTAGGGTACCTTTTAACTCAGTCATTTTACCCAATCTACCGTATTTCCAAGACACAAACTTATATAGGGACACTGAACAGATCCCAAAGGACATATGGACCCAACAGTACCACTGGACTAACATCCATTATTTAATAAATTATGACATCTTAGTAAATTTTAAAATTGTAATAGCATTTATAACTCATCTAACTGGAATTCTAAGATAGTAGGTTTACAGGCAGTTCTTTTACCAATCTGTCAGGCAGAAGATATTAAGCCATGGATTCTTACATAAACTCAGTCAGTGACAGTTTCAGGAGGGAGCTTGGGAAGATCCCAATCTTTTTCTCCAGTAGGTTCCAGGTCTAGTACATTGTATGCATGGAACACCCAACAGTCAGGAGGAATCCTGAGCCAGTCTGAAGGATCTCTTGTTACCATTCACCAATATGCTTTCCATTCAAATGAGAATCCATCTGTGCTGAAATCTTGGCAAGTTACATTGTTTTCTCAAGAGCAGCTCTACCCCAAAGTTAACAGCTATCCCTTTATAATAGCTTAAAACCATGTTAGTCTATCAGATTCAATGTGTAATATTCCCTGAAACATATAAAATATTCAATTGGTTTGGGTCTCCTGACATGGTCTAATATCCCCTAAATATCCTCTTTTGAAATTCCCTCAGTAACACCAGCATATCTAACCAGTGTACTCATTTAAGTGCTTCTCCTATATGAGCACAGCCTTGAGATAGAATGCTTGACAGATTGAATTATGTGTTCCTTAACCACACACACACTGATGCTGCCATAGTTTTTGGTGGTGTCAATTCAGATTATAAAGCTGATATATCTCCTTGTGGTAACAAATTGTCAGCATGCCTCCAGACTGACTCCAATGCTTGTGTTTTCATAGTATTGGCTGCTGATGCTTTGTTCAAGGAAGACGGAGATGATGATTAATAAATAAAATGCTACACCGTGTTCAGAATAGTAGGATGTAAGTGTATCTGACTGGTGGAGATCACTAAAAAGAAACTAGTATTCCTTTTACCCTGCTCTGTGTATCCTGATACCAGGTTCCCTACCTGTAAAGATTAGTCTTCAAAAAGACAAGTTAATTCATCACATAATCCTCTAGTTTTATCTTTAATCTGTGTCCCAACTGTATTGATTAATAGCATGAAGTGAAAGTTTTTAGGAAATAAGTGGCAGGTGCTACAGTCTGCCTCTGCACACTATCTCCCTTCAGGGGAAGAGATTCTTACAAACAACAGATGGGTGACACAATGGAAGTAGGCCTTTGACTGAAGCTGAACTATTATTTGGGGGGGGAGGTTGTTTTGTTTTAATTTAATAGCTGTAGGATTGGTTAATCAAATCAGTGGGGAAAATCCTGTGGTGGCATTGGTCGGGAAGTTACAGCATGTCATTCAATCTGGCAATCATTGTAAGCTAGAAATTTAGTCAGCAAGGTATATTAATACAAAATGAGATAGAACAAACGTTCTGTGGTTAATTCAGCTACTCCTTGAATGGGGCACATTTTGCTAGAGTCAGGCACAGAGACAAATGTATCATGTGACCCTCATAACCAGACTCTTGAATGAATGCATTAGTGAAGGGTAGTAACTATTCAAATATATTTGTAGACTCCAAATTGATGGAAAGTCATGGGAAGACAGGGAAAAGGATTGAGTTTTGTGTTTTTCTTAGAAACATTTGCCTGGCATTTGTCTGCCTGCGTCATCATCTGTAGTATCTCATTCTGCTGCCACCCAGACTCCCATTCACTGGTTTGTTTAACCTCAAAGTGGGAAACTAACTAACATAAATACATTCATTGTCCATGCTCTAATAGAATTAAGATTCAGAATACACTCCCTGCATTTCAATGAGATTTGTTATACACAGTGTTGTGTGGTTGTCTCCTTTCTTTCTCCAATGGTTCCTAAGAATGGTAAAAGTGCAAGATCAGAATTTTTAAGCTCATAAATACAATGTGCACAGTGTTTCAATGGTAGGGTTGTGACACAAATGGATAAATGCTAGGAAGCTCACAGTTAAAGCTGACAGTCCATCCTTACCAATTCTATTGTGAATAAGACAAGAGAAAAATGAGGCATCATATCTCTGAATTGTCTACTCTACCCACCAGACTGAAGAAACTCTGCCTATTAAGCAAATATTGTATATTTTTTAATGCACAGAATTCACCCATTTGCACATTAAAAATGGAGTCATTCTGTTTTATAATAGGCAGGACTTTAAAATGGGTAATTTCCTAACTACTTTGTTTTAAAATTAATGTTCTCATCAACTTTGAAAAACTTCAGATCGTAAACATGTCTAAATAGTTTCATATGTTTGCATACACCTTCATTCATAGAAAGAACAGAAGCCATGGTGCAACATAATTTCCCATCCTCAAAGGCAATAGCAAAAATTCCTGGCCCTTTCCCACAAGCAGGAATTTAGATGCCTGGAGAATTTAGATTAGAACATACAGGCACTTTGGCAACATTTAAGCTCCTACATCCTTTTGTAAAACCCTTAGATTCTCTGATTTGTTTATGTGATTTACATGCCACCTTTCCCAACAAAGGCTGAGAGTGGCTTACAGTAAGAGAACAAAACAACTTATAAAACAAGAGTGACAGGAGAATAGCAAGTGAAAAGAGACCAAAATATTTTAAAAGGGGTACTAGAATAGTAACATAAAACAGAGACCCACTAAACAATATTTTGACCTAGTTTTGTTTGCTAAATGCCTGCCCAAAAAAGAAGGTTTTACAGTACTTCTGCAAGATGTCCACAGAAGGGAGTGAGTTCCAGAGTTGGGGAGCAACTGTTGAGAATGACCTCCCAAGCATTTTCCCCAAATAGACTTGATGTGCTGTTGGATAGTACTTGCAGGAGGTTTACTTCAACTGACCTTAGGGATTGCCAAAGGGCATAAGGGAGAAGGTAGTCTCTTAGATATGTAGGGTCCAGAACAGTTAGAGCCTTATAGGTCAAAACTAGCACCTTGAATTGCACTCAAAAAGCTATGGGGAGCCTGTACAGATGCTGGAGGGTTGGAGTTATATGCTCCTAGGGACCCCACCCCCTCAGCTTGCTACATGCTGCACCAGCTCCAGCTTCTGGACAGTTTTCAAAGGGGACCCTGGGTAGAGTGCACTGCAGTAGTCTAGCCTTGAGGTTACAAAGGCATGGATGATGGTGGCCAGATCCAAATCTAAAAGGAAGGATCATAGCCTTCTCCACAGATGGAGTTGGTGAAAGGTGCTCCTAGCCACTGCTACCTTCTAAAGATACAAGGCTACAAACCGAAGTTGAAAGTGGGAGGCTGAACCTCATCAATAATAGGTGTACCAATTACCCCCCACCCTTCAAGTCAAGTGGTCTCCCACCATCATCAGCTCAGTCTTGTCTGGATTCAGTTTCAACTGATTCACCCACATCCATCCCCTAGCTGCAGCCAGGCACTGGGGAAAGAACTGAGAGTCCAACGTCAGAAGAGAAGGAGAGGTAGAGTTAAGTGTCATCAGCATACCAATGGCAGATTCTCCACACTGCAGATCTCCACACTGCAGATCTCCACACAATCTCACCCAGCAGCCTTGTACATATTGAACAAGAGAGGTAACAAGATAGAGCCCTGAGAGAGACTCCCAGGAAAGGTCCTGAGGGCACAATAAGCATTCACACATTGCTGCCCTCTGGAACCTCCCTGCTAGGAAAGAATGGAAGCAGTTCAGAGCAGCCCTACAAATAAATACCCACAAGGCCCTGTAAGTGCTTCATCAGTACCTCATAGTCAACTGTACTGAAAGCTGCTGAAAGATCTAATAAAATCATCAAGGCACAATTTCCCCTGTCAACATCCAGTCAAAGATCATTGACTAAGGCCACAAGCACAATCTCTGTGCTATATCCAGGGCAAAAGCCAAACTGACAAGAGTCCAGGAACCAATGTGTGCCAGGGCACCTTTAAGGGCAGAGTCAGGCAGCTACCAGGTGCCTGATGGCAGCAGCCATTTCAAGAACAAGGGATTGCTGCTGCCAGCCCAAGTGGAAACATTGCCTGGCTGAGCTACAGCAGGAACATCAGACGATAAGAGCAGGAGGCTCTTGGTCCTGGGCATGACCTAAAGCTGCACCCTGATGGGGATGGGTGACCTGGTGGGGCTCCTGGTGGTGCAGGAGCCCCCAGGAGATGCCAGGCCAGTTACCTCTCCAGTGAAAAGTAGGTCGGGACATCTTAACCCCTAGCCCCCACAATTCGGTGGGTACAAGGGCCAGGCATGGCTGTGGCCACCTGAGCCTGCAGGGGAGGATGACCCTGGAGGCCCCTGGTCGGGGATAGCTGTTTGGCCCTGGAGAGAAGGCAGTTATGAAGGCCCTGAGAGGGCAGGTATGTAGGTGACCCCACACAGGGTAGGGTTGAATGGGAGTAGGCCTGAAGGGTTGTGCATGAGTGGGGCTGAGTAGGGATGACCTGGGAGTAAGCCTGAAGGGCAGCATGAGGACCAGCTGCATGAGTAGTTGATTGTGAAGATGATGAGAAGACCCCAGAGTGAGGCGTGGTGTAGAGGCCCTAGACTGGGCATTGTAGGAACCCCATGTGTGGGGAAGAGCCCAAGGCATGGTCGTGGATGCCTGAGGCCATAGTTTGGGCCAGATGTCAAGTACAGGGCTCAGTCAGAGAGTTGGGGGCAAGTCCTGACCCCGGTAAGTCCTCTACCGCAAGGAGGCTGAGTGTGGGTCAAAAATTATAGCAAGGGAGAGCACAGTGACTTGCTGCTCCAGGGAGAGAGTGAGAGTCCCTCTGAGACCCAGGAGCACCAGTTGTGTTGTGAGGGAACATCATGTGTGTTACCTGCAAAGCTTGGGATGCAGTATAGGGGTGGCTGGAGCTGCATACATAGGCCCAAGAGAACAGGGCCGCCAAAGGGCAGTCTCCTGCCTAATTAAGGCACCAATTATTAACAACAAGGTAAGGCAGGAAAAAGAGGTGGGCAGGCCAACTCCTAATCAGCTCTGAGAAGTCCCCCCATTACATGATGGCATCCAGATGAGCCTGGAGTTGCCAGGCAACTACCCATTCAATGCCATTCCCGAAAAACGGAAGGTTGGAGATAGAACGATAACTGACTGGGGAGTCAGCGTCAAGTGATAATTTCTTGAGCAGGGGCTGGACAATTTCAGGTCTATGAATATCCAGCAACCTGCCCTCTGAAAAGGGGACACTAACAACGCCCACCAGCAGTGGCTTCAGTTTCCCCCAGCTGGCTTTTACAAGCTGGGACAGGCACAGATCCAGTTCACAGTGGATGATAGCAATTTAAAATATTCCATATCAATATCACAAGGCTGGGCTTCCTCAACCCCGAACTCTGACTCTGCAGTAAAAGCAGTGGTCTTCAAGCCATACAGGATACAGATGATTTTTGTGTGCAAAACAGGTGGAAAATTCATCACAGAGGATTGAAGATGACTTAGCTTCCAGGCAGAAATAAGCTGGATCAACCAGACCATTCACTTCAGTTCCTTAGTTTACAAATGAGCACGTCCTTTCCTCACAGAGATGTTGTGAGGATAAAAATATTAAAGGTGTTCAGACACACAGTCTTAGGGACCTTTAAAGAACCTAAAATAGATTAATCTAATTTATGTAAGAAACCACCAGAGCAAACGGTACTCAATTATTGTGATCCCTGGCGAGATATGAACCAGTATAACAAAATATTTGGTATTCATTAAGATATGGAGGATATGGACACACTATATTTGGAGCACTTTAAAGGGGAAGGTTTCAAAAGGGAAACAGCTGTTAGGTTTACATGTAAATGAGCTGAAAAGGATTCAAAAGTAGCAAAACTGCTCTAACTTTAACACTGCTATGTAGCTGTATTCTTTGTACATAACGGGGGGGAAGGGCACAGGGGACCCCAAGCAGCCCGAGTGCACCTTGCAGGCTGAAACTCTGACAGCCTGCAAGGGAAAAGTCAGGTTTCCCATGCTTTTCTCCTTTAAAGGAGAATCCATTTTTAAAGTTTGTTCATGACCCTTTCATATAGTCTTGCAACCCAGTTTGGGGTCATGACCCATGGGTTGATAAATGTTGGTGTAGACACCCTTACATGCCAAAATATGGCCTCACACTCCTGATTTCAGGCATCTCTCTTTGAAATCTTGGCAATAACACTTAATTATACATTTGAGTTATTATATTCTGCCTTAGATTAAGCATCTAAAATTAGATTGAGTCATGAATGAAGAGAGGAATAGATACATGAATAGTCCCATTAAAGCGTGTGACATGAAGTAGTAGTGGAATGGCAGTCAGGGAACATCCAATATGGTTCTTAGTGCTCAACCTGGTGAAAGAAATGAAAGCCTGATGCTGACACATAAATCCAAAATGGTTTTTCAAGGTTTGAAAATCTTATTCTTTTTGAGTTATAGCCTGCTTTAGCATTGGAAGGCTTTCCTGACTACCGTCAAGGCAAGAATGAAATTGATGTATCTGTAGTTAGGGTTGCATCAGCCTGCTACACTGAAGGTTTATTGAAGAAGTCATTATTAGTATTTTGTATTCCTGTACAGATCTTAACATTTTATGATTTTAAAAAAGGAACTGGGATGGTAATCAGAGCTGACTTACAACCCAGGAAGTCCCATGCATTCCAAAAGAATAGGCTGTATTATCAAATTAGAACCACATTTAGTTGTGACAATGTGACAAATTACTATAAATGATAAAACTGGAAAACGGCCATCCTGAATCTCAGTGGAATCCCTGATTTTAAGTAAATTGGAGCCTGTTGAAAGATTCAGGTTGATTGATACAAGTTAAAATAGCTAAGTTTGCCACAGTTCTCCTCTGAAACTACCATTCCAACAGAACACACCTCATAAGCCAGTTCCTTTAACTGAGTTGAAGGCAGACCCTCTTGAAAGAGCCAACTCAAGGTGATCAACGTAAGATCAATAAGTGTGCCTTATAAAAAAAACCAAAAAATGTGCACCTCCATCTCCTGAGGGAAGAAGGATATCTGAGTGAGAATCTTGCAAGACAGCATCTTCAGAGAAGCAGAATTACCTGTAAGTGGTCTTTCCATCTCTAAATAGTCCGTTCATGCAGGAGTCTCATTCCTGGAAAGTAAAGTGCACTGATACAATAAGGAGTTACTAAAAGATTACTGACATTTTTATTTGCTAATATCCTAATTTTGATGATGTGGGCAAAAAATAAATTAGAGGGGAAAGACTAGAGAAATTAGCAGAAATATCAGATACATCTGTTTTGAAATACCCCCAAATACATCTGTTTTGAAAGTAAAATAACTCACAAAGATTTTGTAAAGTGAAGCTTGTATTTTTTATTAGTCCTAATCATCAACCAGGTATAGTTGAGAGAAAAAGAATAAATGACCCTCCCTGCTTCCTTAAAGAAGTTCCTCCCCCCCCCCCCCCCCCAAGTACGACTATATTCTAGTTTCCAGATATAGTTCTCTGTGTTTTTAGTACGACTCCCTGTTATAGTTTAATCTCAGATCAAAGATTATTCTACTCTGGTCCTCAACTCCTCTGCAGTCTACTTGAATTTCTAATAGTTATAGTATCTCTTCTACTAATATATATGAATATCTGTGCCTCTCAAGAATGGCCTTATTATAATGTAAACAGTTTAGGTGTGTGGAATAACAAGATTTAAGATGACAAGTTGGCAAGTAATTAAATCACAGTAGTTACTTAGTCATTTCTTAAATATTTAAACTCTGTAGCTACACAACTGCCAACATCAGATACGGGTCAAAAGGAACAGGAAAGAGAGTCCTGCATTTTCTATTAGGAATGCTGGCTTCATGAAGATAGAGGTAGGCAGTGATATGCATTCCTTCCAAAAGCCATAATGGATAAATGATTGGACAAAGTAGAGCTGAGTAAAGGTATGGGCCTGGATAATGGGAGAGATAAAGACAGCATTACTACATTATTGCTTCACAACGCTCACTATAAGCATCTGCAAGCCTGCGCAGGTTGTGGGAGCCTAACCACAGAACTGAGAGATCTGCAAAGTTTGTCTGAGACTTAGGCCCCTTTATTCCTCTAATAAAAAAATGGCTTGTTCTTTACTCACTTGTACTTCTGTGTCATTCCAGTTAAATCTATGTAACACACAAGCTGAGAAGCAAGTCTCAAAACTGGAGAGTTTCAGGAATGTAGCATGCTACCGCAGATATTCACAAATCTGTATGTCCCAAAATTTCCATATAAAACAATGAAATCATTATTTAGGAAAAGAAGAAAAGAAAAGAACAATACATTTAGACTCACAAGTTGTACTTAGAAACCTTCATGTAAAATAGGATTTGGAGTTGAGCGTCTAACTAGCTCTTTTCCTAGGAAAGAATAAGGTTTTATTAAGGATCACACTGAACTACTTTAATGGGTTATGAGAGGAATCAAATGTGGATCTATGAATCCATAGATTTAATTGCATTTAACTGATAGTCTCTGAATGTCGATCCCGGATCAGGCTTGTCAGCCATCTTTGAACCCACAGATACGACAGTCATCCTCAACTGTGAGGGATTGCTGAAGAAGAATCCTTGACTGTACTAGGTTGATATAACCTGGCAGCAGGTATTGTTTCCTAGGATTTATTCCCCTAATAGTCTATTTTATTCTGAGCCTGAGGGAAATGAAACTCTGGATTTCCCATCTCTACTCATTGCACTCATTTAGAGAGAATATAATAAAATGAAACTGTGAGGAGAACAGAACAAATGGAGAGTCAACAGGATAAGAAAGGAATATTCAAAGAATAAGCAGAAGAGAAACACAACCTAAGATAACAACAGTGCACCAGATTCTGTTGTTCTTAAAAATCATGCCGCTGCTGAATTACAGAGGTGATTTTAGTGGGATTGCATGGGTGTAAATAAGAGGAAACTTGATTCACAAAATCTGAAGGGGAAACAGGGAAGATGAAGAAGTCTGATGATATGATGAATATCCTTGTTTTGAAATTTCATTGGAGATGGAGAGAGAACGCTAAAAATGTGAATTGTGGAAAAAATGTATATAGTCGGGCCTCTATGTACACGGTATTTTTTGCATGGTTTCAGTTATGCATGGTCAATTAATTTCATAGATTTCATAGACATTCGGGGCTGGAAGAGACCTCAAGAGATCATTGGGTCTAGCCCCCCTACCATTGGTGGGAAGTCAGCTGGGATCAAGTGACCCCAGCAAGAAATATATCCTCCTGTTTTTTAAAGGAGTCCAAAGTAGGTGCTTGCACCACCTCTGAGGGGAGTTTGTTCCAGACCCTGGACACACGCACTGTAAATAACTTTTTGTTATATCCAGTCTAATGCAGCCTTCCTGGAGTTTATGGCCGTTAGACTTTGTTATCTGTTGGGGAGCTCTGGTGAACAAACGTTCTCCCAGATCCTGATGTGCCCCTCTTATTAAGTTGTAGGCTGCCACCAAGTCCCCTCTGAGCCTTCTCTTCTCCAGACTGAAGAGTCCCAAGACGCTTTGACTATAGGAAAAGCAGTTAAATGCTGTAGACTGTAGGATTTAAAACTCATGCCCTATCTAAATGAGTTAGCTTGTAAGGGTATCTTTACCACACCAGAGTTTGGTTAGCTTTGCCAGCCACAGCATCACATTGGTGGCTCATATTCATCTTGTGGTCAGTCAAGACCCCAAGTCCCTTTCGGTCATGGTGCTAGCGAGCGTAGCACTGCAGAGCCTGTAAGTGTGCTAGGGTTTCTTCCCACCGAGGTGCAGCACCTTACACTTCTCTGCATTGAAGGCCATCAGGTTTTGGTCAGCCCACCTTGTGAGTGTGTCCAAGTCGGCCTGTATCAACAGTCTGTCCTGAGGTGTGACTGCCCTCCCCCCATAATTTGGTATCGTCCAAAAATCTGGCGAGTTCACATCTGACTCCAAAATCCAGATCATTGATGAAGATGTTAAAGAGTACTGGCCCAGCTACCAAGCCCTGAGGGACTCCACTGGTCACCCTGCAACACATTGATTTGCTCCCTTCAACTAGTACTCTTTGGGTCTGACCCTGTAGCCAGTTGCCTAGCCATCGGACCATATGATGATCAAGGCCACAGTTCCCCAATTTAACCATGAGGACATCATGGGGAACTAGCTCAAAGGCCTTCTTGAAGTCCAGGTATATGACATCTGCCTTGTCCAGGGCACATCTTACCTGGTCATAGAAGGCGATGAGGTTGGTCAGGCATGACCTGCCAGTCACAAAGCCATGCTGGCTGCCATTCAGGAGCTTGCTTTCCAGTCCAGTATTGATGGATCTGTTGACAATTTCCAATCCGGTATTGATGGATCCCTTGACAATTTTCTCAAGGATTTTTCCAGGGACAGACGTAAGACTGATTGGTCTATAGTTCCCCAGGTCATCCCTCCTCCCTTTCTTGTAGATAGGGACCACGTTCGTTCTTTTCCAGTCATCTGGGACCCCGTGCAAGCACCATGATTTTTCAAATATTTCTGCAAAGGGGAATGCAATGATGTCTGCTAGCTCCTTCAAGATCCTCGGGTGCATTCTGTCTGGGCCCACTGATTTTTCATGTCCAGTTTCTCAAGGTGTTCCCTCACCTGATCCACAGGTAGAGGTCATCGATGCATGTGAGGAAGCTACATGACCTGTCAGATTTGGCTATGCGCTCATCCCAAGAGATGTCAGGGAAGTTGAAGTCCCCCATGATGATCATGGATCAGGAGCACGTGGCCTTGAGCAGTTCCCTATTGAATTTCCAATCTAGGTCTTCCTCTTGGTGGGGAGGTCTATAGTAGACTCCTACAAGTAAGTCACCCTCCCCATGTTCTCCTTGTATTTTGACCCAGAGGGTCTCAAGTTACCCTTCCTGGTTTGGAAACTCAATCTGCAGGGAGGTGAGCTGATCCTTGATGTAGAGAGCTACAGCCCCACTGCTCTTCCTGACACGGTCTCTCCTATACAAGTTGTAGCACTCTACTGCTACCAACAAATCATAGGTGGAGTCCCACCAGGTCTCCATAATTCCTACCAGGTCATAATCATTTTCACATAGGAGAAGGGCCAGTTCCTCATGCTTATTTCCCAAGCTCCTAGTGTTTGTGCACAGGCAGTTAAGTCTGCCATGAGAAGCCCAATACTTCCCTGAGGGGTTTAGCAGGACCTTTCCTTGGGCTGTCTTCCTTGGGCTGCCCAAGTTATTGGTAGTGTAGCTGACATGACTTGGGCTAGAACTGTTAGTAGACTGCCCATCCCCCACAAATAATTGTGACCCTTTATTTGTGTACACTGTATGGATTCACTTTTACATGGTGCAGTGTGGTCGCCATGATGCGCAGATGTGTCTAGAATCAGATGATTGCTTCCCTTCCCCCTCTACCACACTGCTTTCAGTGTAGATAGTAAGTGTGTTGTGTTGTGTTGTATTGTGTTGTGTTGTGTTGTGGTGGAAGGGGAGGGGGGAGGGAGGGGTTTGGGGGGGCAGATCAACCCCCCCACAGTAAGGGATGGAGTAGGGCAGGGGCTGGGGCAGGCACAGCCCAACCAGGGCAGGGCAGGTGCAGGACAGAGGCACAGCTTGTCAGGGCGGGGGGCGTGGCTCCTGCCAGCACATGGACACCAGGAAGGCACGGGGGAGCAGGGGCTTGTGCCCCATGATTTGCATGGGACAGGGTGGGGTGGGCTGCAGCTGTGGGCTGGAGCTGAGGCTGTGTGAGGCTTTTCTTGGCAGGGGCTGAGCTGGGCTGGGCTTGGGGCAGGCAGTGGTGGAACTGGAAGAGAGCTATGGGAGGGCTATGGGAGGGCTATGGTGAAATTTAGGGTGGCTGCAGCCCCCCCGTAACACCCTCCTTGCCGCCACTACCTGTCCGAAGCCCAGCTGCCACTGAGAAAAGCCCAGCTCCTGCACACAGCTGCAGCCCACCTGCCCCACCCTGTACAGATCTGGAGTCACACACCCCCCATGCCCTCCTGGGGTGCACACAGCAGCAGGAGCCTCCCCCCCTGCACCCTCTGGATGAGCCGTGGCTCCATCCTGTGCCCACTCCACCCCGGCTAGGGAGCATCTGCCCCTATCCCACTCCTCCCTGACCACGGGGGGGGGGGGGGGGGGGGCGGGGGGGCATTGATCTGCCCCCCCACACCCTTTTCCTCCCCCCTCCCCTTCTACCACACCAAATTTACCAGCTACACGCAGCTCTCCAAGCTACCAGCACCTGCTCCTCACTGCCTGCATGTTGCACTGCAGCTATGCACATGGAAGGGGATTTATCAGCCAATCATCAGCCGCATCTGGAACCTAAATCCTTATTTCCCATAGACCCTTGGTGTCTTTTTACATGATTTCTATTTGTACAGTGTTTTTTCAAGAACTTATCCACTGTATAAATCGAGGTCCAACTGTACAAGTGTGTTTGTTTTGTTTTAACTGTCTCCATCTCCTCACAGGCTTAGTCAATGTTTGCAAAGTTACACACACGCACACACCCACACATATAACACTGCAGAGTGTACACAAAGCTCTCCAGAGACTGAGTGGGTGTAAAGGTTCTCAAACACCCATCATTTGTTTGAATAACTGCCACTTGCAAAATGTTAGTATCTCTTCAGAAAAAAAAAAAATCCAAAAAGAAGAACTACACTTGTGAAGCAAAAGGCTAAAGTGTTCTAAAGAGCCACACGCAAACATTGGGAGCATATCTAAAACAACCATTTTGAACAAGCTGTCTCTTTACACGTGGTGTGATCATGGTGTTAAGGAGTTGGTTATTTTCAGCGGATGGGAAAAAATTGTATTGCAGGTTGCTCTAGAAATGGTAAGACCAGCTTATGTCTCAAATGGGTGAGTAGAAGGGAAGGAATATAAAAAAGGAAAAGGGAGAAAATGAGGAAGGAAGGAATGAAGAACAGGAAGAAAGGGATGGAGCGACAAAAGAATGGAAAAAACATCAAAGATAAATTAGAGCAAGAAAAGATAAGTGAAAATGAGGCACAGGAGGAGCTTTTAAGACAGCTCATAAGAGGATGAAGAAATATAAAAATGAAGAAGTAGAGACCAGACCTATTGAGGGAAAGTTTAGAAGAAATCATGGGAAGGAAGAAAAAATCCCAGGAAAGGGAGAATAACAAAGTCAGTGATAGAAGGAGAAATACAGGAGGAAGAAAGAATTTGCATGTAAGAGTTAAAGCATCAAAAGAAAGAGGGGTAGTATGCATTCATAGGAAAAGATTGTAATGAAGAAGAAAAAACAAAAAATACTTAGCATAATTAAAATGCTTGTAGAAAAATAAGACTAAGAAGAATCAGGCTGCAGAAAAGGTGACTAAAGGGATACATCTGCCAATACACTGTGGAAGTGGAAGAGAGCTAGAAAGGAAAACAGAGGAGAGAAAAACAAAATAATCATTTTAAAAGTTATGTTATAGAAAATTTGATGCCAAAATTTACAATAAAATATGTACAGCACAGATGTACATCTCCTGGGAAGGGCTACTGTTTGAGGGCCCCATATGTGTATACCATTTATGAGAATATTTCCCATGGGTGTGCGTAATAATTTCCCTGCAACAATACATAGAAATACCATATAGAACAATATGGATCATATAAAGGATAATTGCACAGAAAATGGATATAATCCAGAGCCTACATAACCTCAGAGACATGCACATATTGACACTGAATTGGGTTTATGTCCTCTGATCCTGCTCAGTATTTGTTCCTATATTTCACTAAACTGGAAAACAGTAGGCATCATAGCTGTACTGTCATCAGCAGCCCCTCAATATGGGGATGACAATCTTCGAATAAATAGGGAAGTCACTGGTGAGTCTGTAAATAACTGAGGAGTCTGAACTGAGATCTGCATGCTTAACTGCAGAATTGCAAATAGTTTTGGGAGAAAGGAGTAAATCCTACTCATACTGGTTCACAGCTCTTTCCTTTTGTCTTTCTCATCTACCCACCTCCATAGTGAGATGAGTTTGCTCAAAATGCCTGATGCCATGTTGCACATCATGACACCACTGGGGACAATTTGCTGCTCCTAGATATTGATGTTAATATCAGTTTCTTCAGATTGGCCTTCAAGGTATCCTAGAATCTCTTATTTTGCTTACCTCTAGAGCAGCAACCATCAGTGAGTTTGGAGTATAGGACCTGTTTTGGGAGCCAGTTGTTAGCCATCGTTATGACATATCCTATCCAGTAGAGTTGCTGCCATGTAAATATGGGTACAATGCTGATGGTGTTTGCTTGAGCCAGAATGCTGGTCTTCACTCTTCTGTCCTTCCAATTGATAGGAATTTCAGAACATATCACTAATGGTAAAATCCCAAAAATGTCAGGTGTTTCCAAAATGTCATCTATACGCCCTTGCAATAGGGTAGGGATAATTACAGCTTGACAGATTAGAAGTTTGTTTTGCTCAAGATTCTCCAAGGATTGCCCTCTAACTGTAATATATGGAGGAGAAGCTGGTTGGTTTGGTGGGTTGGTCCAGTATCTTGGTTTTCATGAAGTTGACAGTAATCCAAAGCATTTCATACACTTCAAAGAAACAATTGGGAGTGACCTGGACCTCTTCAATTAAGTGGGTACACATGATGCAATAATCAATGTACAGAAGATCAGACATGGAGGTGTTTAGTTTCTTGGATTTGAAAAATAACCAGTTGATGTTAAATAAATTCCCATCCGCATGATACTGGATGCTGACTTCAAATGGAAGGCTATCAGAAATGAGATGTAGAATTGTAGTGATACAGATGGAAAAGAGTGTTGGTGCAATCATATATCCTTGCTTGACTCTGGTTCTAAAAGTGAAAGAGTCCATTTCTAAGCCATTGCTTAGGATGGTTGCTGTCATCTCATCAGGAACTCTGATAATGGCACCAAATTTTGGTACCATCCAAAGCTCATCAGGATCTTCTGTACAGTCTCTCTATTGATTGAGCCAAAGGGCACATCCACACATGCAAGCACACGCGCTTGGAGCAGCTCAAATAGAAGCAGTGCAAATTTGAGCCGGGGCTTTTTGCCTCAGTGCACATGCTCAGTCATGCACTTTGTTGTGGAGCAAATTGTGCCACTTGGGGCAAAATAACCCTGCCTGGCTCCTCTTGGATCTGCAGCCAGGGGGGGCTAGAGCCTGGGGCCAGCACCTGTGTTTTCCCTGGCAGTATAAAAAGCTGCCCTGTCCTGGCCCCAGCAATACAAAAAGCTGCCCTGGCAAGTAGCTCAGGGCTACTCGCTCTCAGGAGCTTCTGGGGCCCAGCCATTTGGTCCCCAGGGACACTACCCCTTGTGCCAGCTGGACTGCTGAAGCAGCCCTGAGAGTTCCCTGCCCCCTTTACCCACGGCAGCAGTCTGGCAGTGGGGGCTGCTGCCTGGCTGTGACCTGCTGTGCCCCTGCCAGACCCAGATGGGGACTGCACAGCCAGTAGAAGCATCTGCCCCTCTGGGCCAGCAGTCAGTGGGCTGTGGTTGCAGTGGGCTCTGTGCAGCACTACTGCCACGTGTGCCCCCTACCTGGCCACCTGGGCAGCTATTGCCCAGAACATGTTCCCAGTGTGGTATCCTGCTTTGAGCTGTCAAAGCATGTCCTCCTGCCCCATTTGGCCAGGAGGTCAGCCACAGACAGCTGGGTCCAAGGTGCCAGCTCTGAGCAGGCACCAGACCCCCCGAATGGCTTCCCCACCTAGTCCCACCCGCCAACTGCACCCCAAGGCCCCCAAGGCTACTCCCATAACCCCAGGCACCATCACTTAAAAAAAAAAAAACAGGAAGAAAAACAGTTAAGAAAATGGGAAAAAAAGCCTCTACTTACCCTAGAAGCAGGGGTGAGCGGGCTCTGGAGCCTCCTGACAGAGCCCCCTTGGGCAGCACAGGGCAGTGGGGAGCAGGAGGGCCCAGGCTGGGGCCGCTGGGGCTTTCCCCCTGCCCCGCACTGCGTGCGCAGGGCCCCAGTGAGCCAGGTGGCAGCTCCAACTGCTGGTAAGTGCCGGCAGGGGGTTTTCTTTGTCTTTTACTTTGCCGATGCTGGGAGGGCAGGGAGTGGGGCCTTGGGGGGCTGGGGGGATGGCACCTGGAATGGCAGGGATCAGGGGTGCTCAGGGGGCAGGTGGAGTGTGGGGCCAGGCACCCCCCAGGATTGGAGGCTTTGGGGGGGCAGGCAGGCGGGGGATGGGGCCAGGCAGAGCAGGGTTTGGAGGGGGCTGGGGGAGTGGATGGGGCCAGTGGGGGTCCCCCCATAGTCTCCTTCCCCCTCCTCCAGCCCCCCCGACCCCTTACTTATGGCACTGGAGCCCTGGTGCTGAATGCGTGTTCAGCACCAGGGCAAGGGGCCAACCATAGAGATGTCTTCATGGAGCACAGAGCCTCCAGTTGCCTCAGGGCATGGTCTGGGGCTGTGCCCTGCCCCACTTTTTTTACCTTCTTTTTTTTTAGACCCCTGGATATCCAGGGGTCTAATTTTCTCCCTGCACTGCAAAATTGTAGCACGGGGAATTTTTTTTGTTCCCGTATGTGCCTCTTGCCCCATCTCAAAAGGGTTTGAGATGGGGCAAGAGGCACATGTGCACTCATCTGGATGCACCCAAAGCCTTCATTCCAGGAGTGGACAAAATATGGCCCAAGGGCCACATCTGGCCTGCCAAGTGATTATATTTGACCCACGGCAGGTTCCTTGATCCTTCGCAGCCCAGGCATGGGGGCAGTGACACATGTGGTCCACAGACCCTGGGTACAGAGGTGCCACCAGGCATGGAGTGCAGTCTGCCCTATCCCCATGTGCAGCTCTCAGACACACCAGGAACTGTAGCTCATGAGGCCAGGCAGTGAGCGGGGGGTGCAAGTCAGACTTAGTTTCCCACTGTCTCGGCACCCGGGCTCATCCACTCCGCAGCCATTGCCAGGAGTGCAGGGTCGAGTGGGTGGGTGAGGAGATCTCCCTGGAGACCACCCCAGGCCCCTGTGGGCAGGGCACACTCAGCTGGGTGGATAGGATGGAGCTGCAGGCAGGCAGAGAGTGGTGCCTGGGAGTGGGTGGGTGGCCAGGACTAGGACTAGGATTGAGGGGTAGTGACAGCGTGGGGCACAGCCCCAGGGCAGAGCTGTAATCCACTCTCTGCATGTCCCTGCAACGTGGGTCAGGCATCACTGAGATTAATGAACAAGTAACTTCTGAAAATTGCAAAGAAATGTTAAAAGTGATAGTTTGCCCTCTTTGGATATTTGCTCTTTCAATGCAAATCTATCTTTCCCTTCCCTTTTAAATGACATTGCTTATTAACACAATCTATCGATGGACCACAGTGAAATAGATATTCATGAAATCTTGGTGGTAATTAGAGGAGAGGAAATGGATTGTTTTATAAAAATGGTAAAGTACATTTCCTCCAGGCTCAGATCACTGCATTCTTTGAAAGATCTCATTGGAAGTAGTTCTGTAAAATAAAGTCTCCATGAAGAATTGTCCCTCCTTTCTACAAGTAAAACTCGGAGATCAAAAGGGGCCAAGGCGAAACATGATACTACCCAACTCCTCCTCTCTGCCACTGCTCACTTTTAGCAGAGACCTACATATAGACATATAGACCCCTGGAATAGACAATGTAGAATAAACAGGAAAACACCTGTGCAATCTAGGCTAAAGTATCTTTTCTAAGCAGAGCAGTAGTTTTCCTTTTCTTTATCAGGTGCCTCCTTCAGCTATACAGAAATGTCCACACTTCTGGATTTAAAAGGTCTAGAACAAAACAACCTATAACTTCATTTTCCCCAGGTTACAGCTTTTGTATGTGTCAACTAACTCCATGGGAAGTTCATGTAATCTCTCTACCAAAGGCCTCTCTACACAGAATTTCCTGGGTATTTTTCCTCACATCTGGTTCTCCCAACTAGAATTGGACATTTTTTTCAAATACTAGTAATAAATATGATGCAAAATGGGATATTAAAAGAAGAACAAAATTACTTCTAAATTTGAGTTAAAAAACAGTGAATCACTTAGACCAAAAATGTGAAAAGTATTTCCTAATGTCAAAACTTTTCATATTTGCATTTACAAAATTAAACATTTTATTTCAGAAATACTGAAACATTTTGCTTTGAATTATCTAACTGAAAACCTTTTCAGCTTTTCATTTTAAATGGCACTTTTTCTTTAAGAATTGCCTTCATTTTAAAATATTATTTTAAAAAATGTTAAATCAAATGAAAATGATGATACAAAAAGAGTGTTTCCAGTCAAATAAAACATTTTAACTTGACCCAAAACAAGTTTGTTTGCTGGTTTGTTTATTTGTGTTTGGGGGTTTTCTTTAGTTTTAGGTGTTTTATTTATTTTATCATAATTATTGAAAAATCTGAAAAAATATGCTTCACTTCAACCCAACTGAATGTTTTGGGTCTGAATTTGTTTCTTCAGCCACTGACCTGAAAAATCTTTTTGGGGAGTTCTTCTGGAGTCTCTTCACTGTAAGTACCAAGACCCTAACTCTTCTGATGACAATAGAAAAAGGTCCACATCCTTTGGGCAGGAGGGAGCTTATTATATCCTTCTTCCATCTTCTGAGCAAACTATGCTCTCAGCCTCTGGTGCTCATCTGTCCCTCTCCAAACAACAACCCACAGGAAGCCTTGGACCTCAGCCCAGACAGTAGCAGAATAAAGCAGAGCCTGAGTCTACCCATAAGGGGCCAGCTCATCTTGTTACATTAACCAATTTTGACTATGTATGCAAAGAGATTTAGTTCAAGGGGAACAATAGTGAACATCCCTCAGTACTGGTCCTATCCTACCTACTCCTCTTGTGCTGCCCAGTCTTATGTAAAGAAGTATCTGTAAAATCAGGAAAAAAACGAGAGGGTACTTGAAGGCAGCTGAGCCATGTCTGTACACAAAGGAAGGAAATCCACATGTGAAAGGTCTCCTTTCCATGTAGATCTGTCCCTCTGGTCCAAGTAGCTGGTAAGAAAGATTTTCAAATGCCTTTGAAACAGATTCCAACTAGGAAAGTTTAATTCCTTTTGGACAGTCATGCCTCAGGCCCTGGCAGAAGTTAAAATAGCGTGCCTGGGATTAGAGGAATTTTATGCACCATCCTAAACACCAAACCTCCCGCCACTCCACATGTGCGTATGTTGCCATGTTTGGAATGGAGAATAAAGTTCCTTCAATCCTAAGTGCACCACTTCAGAGCTGCCCCAACCTGACCCTGTAGGGGGACAGCTCTGTCTTGGAACCATAGTTGTCCCCATACCCAAGCAGGTTCTAGATCTTAGACAGCCCCAGAACCAGTTTGAGACCCTTGGCTGTCCAGGCCAGGTCCAACAGTCAGCTGACTATCAGCTAGCCCTAGGACCATACATCTGCATGAGTGGTTTTTAGATGTCCCAGTTCCCCAGGACTTATAAAAGCCATATATTCAGCCCCCTCTGTGGGGGCTTCAGGTCAAGGTAGGAAAAGCTGCTGGTTTGAGGGTTGCCAGGTTCCCAGCAAGGGAACTCCTCAGTTCCCCACACAAGGGAACCCATACCCCTCTCAGTCAATTTTCAGCACCAGGGCTGTCCCAGTCCTGATGCCAACCCCTGCCTCCATGGCAATACCGACAACCATCTGACTGTCTGCATTGGCAGATAGGTGGCCAGTGACGTAGGGGATGGAACAGTGTATCTTGGGATGCTGGAGGACCCAGCAAACAACTATCACTTGATTTGTGACAAGTATTCAAATTAAAGTTTGATTGAAACCAGCAACAAAAATGTCCAGCATTTTCCAAGGAACATCTTTGTGGCTGGTTGGCCATTTTTGTGCCTGCTTGGATATTTTTATCAAGTGATAATTACTTTGCATGTGTAGCATGTCTAAATTTTGTGTAGTTAACCAGTTCATGGCATAATAAATGGATGTGTTTCAGGAGCCTGAATTATATAGTGCTTCATTGTAACTGTGCTGCATGAGCCGTTAAACAGAGTTTTATAAATCCTTTTTGTTGGATTGAGCTTGAATATTTCAAGCTCTCTGTGCTGTCAACAGAGATAAAGTTTGGTTCTAATGAATATGAAAATTGGTGAGTTTTGCCTTTTGGGTCATTTTGTTCTGAAAGATTCACACACACACACCTGTAATTATGACTCTAATAGAGATGAACTAAAGAATATCATATCCTTTTTAGAGAAAATTTAACAGAATGTTTAAATTGTTAAATTTGCCCCTACGCAGGTTCACCTATATTTAAAAAATATTCCTTGTGGGGCCCAATTCATAATTGTTCTGTGGTCCCTTTCCATAATGAGTCCATGACCCTAGTACAAGAGGTCCTTTGTAACAGATGCAAAACCAGTCATGTTAGTTCTCTTCCTCCCTGCCAGAAGCTAGAGTAGAAGGGTTGTATGGGGGTGTTTTGATGGTACGAGGCTAGCTACATGACTAGAATGACATGAGATCATTACAACAACCTGAACAGCTTGAGCTACAACAACACTTCGAGTAATTAAGCACAAAATGGAACAGATCTCTGGGCTTTCCACTGTTGTGTGGAAAGCCAAGCTAGTCCCTTAGGTGAAAAGGACTAGAGATATGAAACACCCATTTCAATCTCTTGCCCAAGCTGAGCACTGGGGTATTCCTGTATGTCTTTAATGGACACCAGTGTCCTTGTATATCTTCTAGATGCTCCCTTTTTTTATTTCAAATGTTCCCATTTTTAATTCCAAAACTTTAAAATTTTGTCTGAATCCAAATTTCTTCTCTCAAATGTGCCTCATTTCTATTATGTTTATACTTCCCAATATATTTCATAGGTAGTCATGTTTCTCTCTGACTAGATTAGGCCAACATTTTCTTCCTAAAGGGATTTTGCATCATCAGAAATTATTGAAATATTACTTAGATGTGTGATAGATCCACACCTTGAAATAGGATAACTAGCAAGGCTGGTATTCAACATATTTCCATTTGTTATTTGTCTCGCATAAAGAATATACATAATATATATAATACAAATAATTGTATATCAAATACATTCTATATTATATAATATATTATTATATATTATGTATATAATGATCTGTATACTAAAAAAAAAACCTTTCAGTTAATTCTTCCTTTCTCCAAAAAAAGAAAGACATCCATAGTTTGTGAACTCCTACCCCAAGGATTTTTGAAAATTCAGAATGTGGTAGTCTAGTACAAATCTGCATCCCATCACCTCAGCAACAGAAACCCTCTGGTGTACAGGTCAGTTGACTGGAGCTTTAACGAGAACACTCTCCCCACGGGTGGCCTAAGTTTCACTCCTATTTGTATTTTTGTGATACCTTGGTACAAAAATACAAATGTTTCTTTTCTCATCATGTGCTACTTTTGATTTCAAACTTGCCTAAAACAGTCGGCCCACAGGACCCCTGCTTTCAAAAATACTCAGACTCTTGCAAAGCTGAATATATTCTTCTTTTTAGAATGCAGTTGATTTCAGGGCAAAGATTAGCCTTTGGCCATTTACCAGATAGACTGTATATTGAATGCATGCTTTTCAGCCTTGTACTTCTCCTAGTACCATCATGATATTGCTCTATTAGCACTATTATTTACCACATGTTCAGTAGCAAGAGGCTTAATGAAATGGTTTGTTGTGTTATTCAACACAAACAATGGCCATTCAAAATCAACCAATGTGCTGCTTCTTTATTGCACTTTTATTATCTAAATGTGTAAAAACTTTTTTAAAGGTATAGAACTAGTAAGTCTGAAATGTGAATGTTAGAAAGAGTATGTCCTTCTCGTTTACAGTAAGCCTGTACAACTCTGGCAGTTTAAAGGGAGTTTCAAGTAAGAGCAAATGTAATTTGTTTATTCACACTTTAAGGCCCTTTTTACTGCTAGAATTGCATAAAGGGACATTACTGTAGATGAGAATCAGGCCTAGGTATGTCTGACCTTTATGCTGATGCTCTGTATCTGCATTTTGTGCAGAATTAGACAGTGCACATCATCTCATATTATTGCTGGGAATCCAAAAATGATTCAAGTAGAGTGATTTCTAGATATACCATTGGCAACAAATAAAATTAGAGGGGTAAGATACTTCATTTACGTGTAGAATATGAACTTCTAGAAAGACATATCTAAAATGAAAATCCTTCTCTTCCCAGCACATCTGAATGCTTATTTTGGACTGACTAAACACAGCATGATGATTCAAAGGATTTTTTCCCACTTCTAAATTCAAAGGTGCTAGAAGAATTACCCTTGTTACACGGTAATTTCGGGTGACTCCTGGAGCTCTTAACCTCTGAACTGTCTGCACATTAACACCTGAAACTGGTTGTAAGTACTCATTATGCGGGTCAAAGTTATGCCACTCCAGGGCAGGATTATCTCTGATCCATCGTGTTACACTAATGTGGAGCCACTCTAGGCTACACCCATAGTGTAAACATCCCAACTGCCCCCCACCACCCAAGCTGGCCGAGATTGGAGCCACCGCCCCCCTCCCCATTTCCCCTTCTCACTGCACTCTCCCCCACACTTGAAGTTGCCCAGGCATCTGTCCCAGGGTAGCAGGCAGGGAAAGGTTAACTTGCCTGCCTGCCAATGCCACTGTTTCCCACAGGGGAGGCTGGAGGGAATCCGGAGGGCCAGGGGGAAAATCAGGAGGGGCAAAGGAGGACCAGGCGAGCCTTGAGGGTAGGGGACAAGGAGGGCATCCTGGAATGGGAGGCAGAGGGCTTCTTACTTTTCAGTCCTCCAGACCCCTGCTCACCTGAAGAGTGACTGCTCCAAACTCGAGCTAGCACTAACACTGATCAACACTTGTGCAGCTCAGAGTATAAAATGTAACAAGACCCTTAATGTTTTAATGATTCACAAACCAATGATTTGAGGGTTGTTTATGAGGTGTGTGTGTGAAGGGGGTGTTATTTGCTTGATTGTGTTTATTTGTTTTCATTTTTCCCCCTGAAAAACATCAAGGGGAAAATGCTTCATGGTAATAAATAAATGAAATAAAATATTTAGAGTAGCTTACATGAGGTCATACTTTAAAAATGTTTTTTGTCAGATCATTGGCTTTTCTATGATCACTTTGCACTGTTCCTCACTGGAGGGAACTGGCCTCACTGATCTTTTGAGCAGGCGATCATCTTGCTGTAAACCCTCCTGAGTCTTTGTTGAGAAGGGTGGCATATAAATTGCACTTATATATATATTTACACTCCTTTGACCCTGTGGTTGATGTAGGCACAGCTAAGAGCAGCTTCATTCATATATATATATATGAAGCTGCTCTCAGTTGTGCCTGCATCAACCACAGGGTCAAAAGAGTGTAAAAATAATTTTAATGACCATTACAACACCCTTCAAAATAAAGGCAAAGTGCCACTTGACCTCTATTGAGGAATGATCAATACTTCAGTATTACATGCCGTTACTGAAACTCTTTGATTGACCAGGAAAAAAATCAAGTTAAAGAACAGTACTAAAACTCAGTTTAAGTATGTCGCCAACTGAAACAGTTTCTAACCTGGTATAGTACATCAATTTGGACAAAAACCAAACTGCATTAAAAACCAAAACAAAAATCAAAACATAGAAACCATGGACTAGCTTAGGATGCAGATGGTTGGCTGTTATTAAACTATCTAAATGGTCCTTCAGTGCAGTCTGATGCTCGTTTTAGATACACCCTTGAAAGTTCTTTCCCTTCTTTGTTTTTCTTCCTTTTAGTCAACTTGTAAACCATCTTTTCTTCATTCCTGATCTCTTTTTCACCCCTCCAGACCCCATCTCAGTTTTATACACACACTCTTCTGGTCTTTTTCTCTCCTCTCTAGTGCTTTCTTTGCCAAGTCACTCCCTAAAATATATTACAACTGTTCTCCCAATTTTGTTTGGTTCTCCCAAAGCCTGGTACTTCCTTGGATCATACATGTGTGATGAAGATACTATTTGGCAAGGGAAGGATGAGGGTGCTGCCACTGAGATGATTTGGGCATATGCTGGCATGGCTTACCTACATGATCTTTTTGCTCCATCTTTTTATTTAGAGAATCTTTCTAAAGGCTATTTCCGTGAGTACATTTCAAACTCACAAATTTTGCATGATGTGAAAATGTGCTACTGAATGTATTCTCCTGTTCCTAGTGATTATCAATTTGCAGCATGCTGTAGGCTACAAATCCCATGCAAATAACATCCAGAATTCAGCTTTAGTGAAAACTGAGAGCCCTTGGAAAATTAGGACCATCAAAAAAAAATCCTTACAGATCATGTTTTTAAAATGGAGATGTTGATGGCGGAGAGGAGGGGGGGAAGGACTTATTATCGCTTAAATTAAAGGGAAAGAAAAACTACAAATCTAGTCTAAAACATCTGCAAGTAAAATGCTGCATTGCTTGCTTGTTAGTATGAATGTATTGCATGATAACGCTCTGCTGTATGCTGTGTAGCATAAGGAGTTGCTAGGTTACACAGAGCATCAAGAATTCAGGGAACAATGTACTTATATCTTTTTCAATTTTGAAAAATAAAATAGGTATTGACATAAAATACAGTGTGGCACTGAAGTAATTTTGTAGTGGAGAGATCAGAGGAAGGAGGCCTTTCATCTCAGTGACAGCAGTTTACTTCTTGTTGTGACTTACAGAGGGCAATGGCGGGACAGCACACCAGGATGTCAGTCTGAAGGAGAATGCTTGCAGCCCCTGTACCCCAGCAACTGCTTCTTGAGTCAGGCCAGCCAAAGCCATTGAGCAGCTGCTGTTCTAAGCCATGTCAACTGGTCCTACAGAAAGCCATGACAGCTGTAATGATGTATGGGCCTGGGATGGAAAAACTGAGCCTTTCATGTTAAAAACAAATCTTGCAAGTCTAATGGAGACTCTCTGCCTACTGGTGTTGTGCCTTGGGCTTTATTGTTGTTGTTGTTGTTGTTGTTATTCTCCTGCTCATAGATAATGTCATAATTTACAGTCAGGCATTGTATGGCCTGAATGATTGATGTCACTTGGACATGAATAACCATTTCTATGGATTTAATAATGGACCTTCAGTGAGACACAGCATGGGGGAAATTCACTCAGAAAAACAGCCTTGCCTTTGATATTTTGTTCAAGATGGCAAGCTGAAGTTCCTAGAACGTGTGGATGATGTGTTCCTGGTATCCTAAAAGAATTACTTAGTGTGTGGAAGAAATATGAACTTGCACAAAGAGTCACTAATGAAAGCAAATGCCATGCTCCTTTCCATCAAACCTTGAAACCCAGGTCACAGAACACGGGTATAAGTGAGTGTGCCTTTTATTTGTTTCCGGTGGCAGGAGCATCTTGACTCATTTTTGTAAGTAACAGTGTTCTTCACATTGTGATGCTTATACAGAGAGAGGAAAGAACCACATGGTAATCTTCTCAATTTCTGGACAGTAAGAGAACACTGTTAATATGGATTGTGATCCCATAGTAAGCCACTGATTAACAGAGATCCTATGGGCTGTACATGGCATCTCCCATGGACTTATTACTATTACAACTGTTTCAGCTCCCTCAGAAAAAGTCCAAAGAGAGTGATGACTCAGCTTAGTGTGATTCTTTAAGTGGGGATGCTCTTTGCTGTTAAAATATATGCTTCAGCTGTAGTTTATTTTAGTAAACTACAGTGTTTCTGTGTTAGGAACATGGAAATATGTTTATTTCCATGAAAAACAGCATGTATGTTATTAAACAGACTGTCATAAAAGCACCCCTTCTATTTAACTTCTCTTTAATTGTATTTGTTTGTCTTTCATCCTTGTCTTTTTTCATTTATTCCTTTTAACCGTCTGCTTGCAGCCCACAAAGAAAAACGCAGATCTACCAAAGTTACCTATGCTTCTGACATCTTATTACCAGTCTCATTTCCAATTCAGCGGTGCCATTCACACCACAAATTCTGAGTTGTAGTTTCATAGTTTGTAGGGTCGGAAGGGACCTTGACAGATCATCAAGTCCAAACCCCTGCCATGGCAGGAAAGAGCACTGTTCATCTAGCCTCCTCTTAAAGACCCCCAGGGTAGGAGCCAACACCATTTCTCTTGGAAGTTGGTTCCAGATCCTAGCCACCCTGACTGGGAAGTAGAGCCTCCTGATGTCTAGTCTAAATCTACCCTCTGCCAGCTTGTGACCGTTATTTCTAGTCACTCCTGGTAGTGTTCGGGGGAACAGGGACTCTCCCAATGCCTGCTGGTCCCCTCTGACTAGCCAGGTGCCTGCTGCTCCCCTGTGACTAGTTTGTAAAAAGCCACTAGATCCCCCCCTCAGCCTTCTCTTGTGGAGGCTGAACAGGTTCAGGTCCCTTAGCCTCTCCTCGTAGTGCAACTAGACTGCTTTAGACCAGCATCTGACAACATTTTCTATAGTGGTTCCCATCTGTTATATGAGAAAAATGATTCTGACTTCTGCTGCCCCCTGATCATGCGAGTGGCCCTCCTCTGGACCTTCTCAATGCTGTCTACATCCCTCCTGAAGTGCGGCGCCCAGAACTGGATGCAGTCCTCCAACTGCAGCCTGACCAGTGTCGCATAGAGAGGGAGGATCACCTCCTTGGACCTGCTTGAGATGCATCTGTGGATGCATGACAAGGTGTGGTTAGCCTTCCTGACCGCGTCCCCACACTGTCGGCCCATGTTCATTTTGGCATCAATAATGACTCCAAGATCCTTTTCTGCCTCTGCACTGACAAGAAGGGACTTCCCCAGCCTGTATGCTGCTGGTTCTTCCTCCCCAGGTGCAGCACCTTCCACTTGTCAGTGTTGAAACCCATCCTGTTCTCATCTGCCCACCCCTGTAACCTGTCTAGGTCCAATTGCAGCCTATTCCTCCCTTCTAGCGTGCCCACATCCCCCAACATCTTAGTGTCATCAGCAAATTTGAATAGGGTGCTTTTTACCTCCTCGTCCAAGTCACTAATGAAGATGTTGAACAGCGCGGGTCCGAGGACCGAGCCCTGGGGGGACCCACTGCCCACGGCCCT
>NW_005842083.1:1904008-1918980 GCF_000455745.1 Alligator sinensis | reverse complement strand
TTAAATAGGTTAGCCTTGTCATCTGGTGCGACAACCAGATTTCCTAGCATGTCTTGCAGAGGCCCCACGTTACCAGGTACCTTCTTTTTGCCCCCTATGTATTTAAAAAAGGACTTCTTGTTGTCCTTAATCCAGGTAGCTAGTCCCAGTTCCATCTCTACCTTTGCCTTCCTGACCGCCCCCCTGCAGCCCCGAGCTACTGAGGTATAGTCTTTCCTGGTGATAGCCCCTCCCTTCCATTGGGTGTACACCTCCCTTTTGGCCAGGAGACGCTCCCGTATGCTTTTGCTGAGCCATGGGGGCTTTTGCGCCCTCTTGCCACCTTTGACCCTTGTGATGCTTATACAGAGAAAGGAAAGAACCACATGGTAATCTTCTCAATTTTTGGACAGTAAGAGAACACTGTTAATATGGATTGTGTGGGTGTAGGAAGGGCTCATTTAATTCTTGATACTTTCTGCATCCATCCTTTCAAATTGTCAGCAGATTTTATGTTCTTTAAAAATCAATATAAATAAAGGCTCCATTTTTCCTGATGGATTCTGATGACACCATAAATTACAAGGCAAGACTTGAAAAGTTTTCAAATCCCACCAGAACCTAATGGTAAAATTATGGTTAATAATTAGTGATCAGTGAATTTCAAAATTTGGTTTGGTTCAGTGAAGCACCCAATATTTATCAAACCTGCATCTCAAGCCGGTCCAGACAGATGATACTCCCCCTCTATGTGACTTTGGTCAGACCACATTTTGAGTACTGCATCCAGTACTGGGCGCCGTACTTCAAAAGGGATGTGGCCAGCCTGGAGAGGGTTCAGAGGAGGGCCACCTGCTTGGTGAGAGGGCAGCAGAACAGGCCCTACGAGGAGAGACTAAGGGACCTGAACCTGTTCAGCCTCAGCAAGAGGAGGCTGGGGGGTGGGACCTGGTGGCTGCCTACAAGCTCATCAGGAGGGCTCAACAGCAAATAGGTAGAGCCCTTTTCTCCCCAGCACCACCTGGAGTGACAAGGAACAATGGTAATAAGTTGATGGAGAATAGGTTTAGGTTAGAGATCAGAAGGCAATATTTTACAGTTAGGGTGGCCAAAATCTGGAACCAACTTCCCAGGGAAGTGGTCCTCGTCCCTACCTTGGGAAAATTCAAGAGGAGGTTGGATGATCACCTGCCTGGGGTCTTGTGAACCCGGTATTCATTCCTGCCCGTGGCAGGGGGTCAGGCTAGATGATCTGTTCAGGTCTCTCCTGACCCTAGCTACTATGAAACTATGAAACTATTGGAACTTGATAGGTTCAAAAATGCTCTGGAAATCTCATAGAAAAAGGATTTCTCAAGAAGGTTTTGCAACTTCAAGCCTCCATGAAAGTTATGAATGCCTTCACCAAGTCTTTATCTGGTGTAATTCAGCATAAAGCAGTCAGTGGAACTAGGCTGCTTTAGACCAGCATCTGACAACATTTTCTATAGTGGTTCCCATCTGTAATATGAGGAAAATGATTCTGACTTCATTTGTAAAGCACTTTAATGGAAAGCACAGTATCAGACAGAGATTTATCATTGTTGCTGTTGTTAATCCACTTGGGGTAGCAAGGCAGTGGTAAGCATTAAGACCCATACTAGTTCTGTACTCACTAGCTCCTAAGATGAGTTCATATAATGCTGTGCACAGGCTAATTCATTTTTCAAGGAAAAATTAATTACTGCTATAGCAAATACAGCTATAGTGCTTCTGTTTTGGAGCCAGCACATGAAAAGTTAGCTCAGGTCATCTGGCCATACCTTTACTGACATGGTGGTGTGAGTAAATACAACATTAAACAACAGTAAAAAGAAGCTGATAAAAAGTCCATGCTTTATATCTCAAAACAGGCTTTGAATAAGTGTGCTTTGAGTTTTAAACCTAACTGACTGAAGGTAGTCTTCTGATGTTATTGCCCATATTGTTCATATTGGACAAGACAGTCCTTTGCCCTATGCCATCTTTCTACCCTGTGCAAACTACACACCAGTACATCCCAGCATTGGGATGAGAGCAACCCATGCTCTCACCACTCCTCAGCCCTGCGGTGCAGCCTGGGGGTTGCAGGGGTGCAGATATAATTCACCTCTGCTCTGGTGTAAAAAAGAAGAGAATCAGATACAGAATTTTGACTCAAAGCTTGGCTTCACTGATAAGAGAAAGAGGTGTAGGTTGTAGCCATGTTGATCTCTGGCTGCTTTACCACTCCATCCAGGAAGAGCACAGACCATCTGCAGATGCTTCCTCAGCCTGACGAAGGGTGTTTGTGCCTGAAAGCTTGCTAAGAAGAATTTTGCAATTATTTGAGTTGGTCTAATAAAAGATATCGGATTTACCTAAAGAACCTTGTCTGCCTATGATAAATGAAATGTTCTTTTACCTGATGAAATCTGAAACCCTGCTCCTGGCCTTTGTTCAAGGTAATTTCCATCATCATCACAGGGCCCAGAGATGCCTCACAAAAGATTCCTGCCCAGGACAGCATTCCATCTTTTTACTGTACTGTGAAATGTGAAACATCATAACCAGAAGGAAATACGACTCTTACATTTTGCTTGCCACCAAACAACTTCAAGGTAAACAGACTATAACAACATTTCTCTGAGCCTAATTTGGATAAAAAGAACTGTTCCAAACAGGGATCTATTTGGTAGCTGTGTTGGTCTGAGACAAAAAGAAATGCAAAACTCTAGAACTCTTGGTTCAGAGATGATACCTTTTATTAGACCAATTAAGACGTCGCAAAAAAAAAAATCTTTTTCTGCAAGTTTTTGGGCGCACACACCCTTCCTTAGGCTCAGGGAAAATTAAAGATGGTAAAAAATCCTCGTATGGTAGAAAATAAACTTAATTTTTGCATAGAGGGAGCTGGAGGTGGAAATCTGTTCCTCTGGGTCCCAACAGATTTTACCATACCTTCAACTCTCCTATAAAATATGAACTTTCATTTCTACCTAGGAGAACTTTTCCAATCTTTTCTCTTATGCCTGAAGAAGGGTGCTTGTGCCTGAAAACTTGCAATTAAAGAATTTTTTTTTGCAAACATCTAGTTGGTCTAATAAAAGATATTGCCTCCACCACAAGTTCTGATTCCTTTTGCCTCTAGACCAATACAGCTACAACCTGGATACCTTTTACCTGATGGAAACTTACAGGCCGAAGATGAGTCATTTTAATTTTGTCAAGAAGTAAACTAAGCAAGTTGAATCCTGGGTGGGCATGTGTGGTGATCTTGGAAAGTTTACTTCATTGTGAAACTGATGTGACTTGTCTTCACTGTGTTTTTACCTTAGGATAGTTCATGTGCATTATTTACCCGGAGCTAAAACATGTCACCTTTTTTAAAAAATGAAGGCAAACCCTTAGGGCATGTTTTGACCATCAAAGGACCACACTAATGAACACCTCAGCAAAGCATGGCACACCCACTCTGTATTAGCCACACCCTGAAAAGATATAAAGTAGCCAGGCCAGTGAGGTATTGGACATGTATCCCTAAGCTCTTTGTGTTAGGTGTGCTTATCAGCACCCTCAAGGATGCACCCTGTCATATGCTAAGCAAGCATGCTGTGGTTCACTACAGCACTTCCTAACATGATCCCTTGATGTTATACATATGCCTTAAGGGTCATAATTCCTTCCCAGATCTTCTCCTGCTGTGCTTTTCCTCAAAATCAGGGAAGAGTCTAAATTTAAAACCTAGACCAATATTAATGGTTTAGATTACTTACACCATATAAAGCTTGAATACCATAAAACCCCCCAGAGATAGGCAATGGAAACTGCCACACTATATATACAATGGTATATATACTGCCTTTCTTCCTGCAATGGCTTACCTTTTATCAGATGAACAGAAAGATTAATTTGAAAACATTTTCTAGAATACAGAATATAAAATTATAGCCTGGAGTACAGAAAATCAAATTATTTTTTAATTTTCAAATACTTTTATTAAGAGCTCAAATTGTCCTCCAACATTAAACTTTCAATAAGACAGTAGAATCACAATCCCAAATCAGCACAGAAAATGGTATTTGTATTGCTTGGTTTCCAGGATATATATATTTGGGCAATCATCATTTAATGGCAATACAAGATGCATTTATATATTTATATATAAATGTCTATACCTGTATACATATATATAGAGAGAGAGATATCTGGAAAGACAGATAGATAGAGAGATAGAGACTGGACAGATATTTGGCTGGGGTGATATAACCCTAGCACCCGTTCCTGCCCAGGGCAGGGGATTGGATCTGATGATCTGTTTAAGTCCCTTCTGACCCTAAGCACTATGCTACTATGATACTATGCTGCTATCGATATGTATGTATAGATATAGACATCTATAGATATAGATATTTAAATAAATCTTGTATTGCTTCCAGGAGATATATATCTATATAGATATACATACAAATACACACACACATTACTACAGTTAAAATGTCTTTCTACAATGAGAAGAGAATGTAAAAATAGTATTATGGGGTGCCTGTTTTTCATCTCTGAATGACTTCAGATCCAAATGTGATCACTTCAAAAGTCAAAAGATTTTTTCTAACTCCTTTTAGACTCATCTGTTATGCTCCTTGTCTGAGAAGTGCTTGATTTGTTCTTTGCAATAAAGATGTTATTCAAGGTGGCTGAAATAAAAGGACTCGATTCTCCTTCAACGTGTTGACCACTCATTTTTCGGGTTTTTATTTCCTTGGATATCAGTGGCCTGTGGTTTAGCTGTATGAATCTATTTTATCTGTGGTATATATAAAGCATTTGCCACCTTTGTAGCTAAGCTCCTCTTAATGCTCCTTTTCTTAGAAATCTTAGATAAAAGATGAAAGATCTGTATTATCTGAAGAGTGATCAGGGCCTATGTTCTTGAGGACTCTTGTGTTTGTGATGTCCCCAAGAACATCTGTGAGCCAGGGTCTCGGTTGTGCTGATGCAACACCAAGGTTATGGTTATAGGCCTGCATAAGATTTCTATCAGAGAGACCCAGAGTCTTCTGTCCTATACTAAGGAGAACAGGACTAGGTTTAGGGAGGTAATAGATCTTAGAGAGTCTTTCCCCTAATCTCTGATCCTGCTTTTCCCTAGGAAAGTTTACATCCAGGTTAGGCTAATCTAGGTACCAATCACCTGGGTTAAATGTGCAGTGAAGATAAACCTTTCTGCCATCTGCAGTAACTCCCTACCCCATCCCTAAGATGCTTTCTCCCTGATCCCTAGCCCTGACACACTCTTCCAGGGTGGGGACAAACAGTTGACAAACCCAGGGAGAATTTATCAGGAGGATCTTTGTTCTGCTAATCCAGACCAAGGCAGCTAGGGCCAAGAATCTGTCCCAATGTCAGCTTGTCTGTCATCACAAATGTTAAGCACATTAAATGCATTTTGCTTCATACCGGGTTTCAGCTCTCACCTAGTAGTGAGCTGTGTGTATGAAATGTTTATATAAATCTTTGTGACAGCTCATTAATGTGGTTTTGGGGACCAGGCCAAATAGAAATAACCAAGACTATAATTCTAGCAGCATGCCTGGAACATATTGTGGTGGTGAGCAATTGACTCACCAGGGCCCTGGGTAGAAGCTAAGATGTGAGCCATCCTCTCCTCACACCTACACTAACTTGGTCTACTGGACCCCAAGCAATTGCCCTGGTTGCTTGCCACTAAAACTGTCTATGGCTGTGGTATACATACTGTTAGAATTACCTTACTCTCCATAACAGAAATTGTTTCTTTCCCAGAAGACAGAGCCACATTGCAACATGCTCTATTATGGATGTGCAATGGGCCTGCACAGTGACCCAAATGCCACCTATTTGTTCTAACACCAATTCAGGTTACACTGGCACACTTTCCCCCTGTGGACAAGCCCAGAACCACACTCCAAGCTGACACTGAGTATGCAACCCAAACAATCAGAGTGTGTTAGACATAGGCATTTGGCAGATCCATTATGAGAATCAGGAGTCTCTTCATGCCTCCCCCCTCACCCAGCCACCTATGGCCAGTCCCCAGCATGTGTGATGCTATGAAAATATGCTTTAGGAGTACTCCTGCCTCCTGCACAGGTTCCCCTGCCCCCCAAATTCAGCTTGTCTTTGTGCAGTAGTACTGCACTGGTTACACTGGCAGAGACCCACTGCACCAGTGAAAGCAGAAGCAAGATTGGCTTCTTAAATTTGGACCACCTGGAAGGTTGTCCAATATTCTCCAGCATATTGTGATTTACCCTTTTACCCCTTGTGCATTGAGAGGTAATGAATACACAACATAGCTCTGGTCATTAGCAGTTTTAAAATGGAGATTACCAAATGAATAACACGGGAGTGTCAGCCCTGCAATGTCAAACTTTCCTGTCTTCCCAAACAAGTCAAATATGAGAGCTCTTATTTATCTAGCAATGATAGACACACTATATGTACTCATAAACCACCTGGATTTAGCCTTTCTTGAAGTAAACAATTATACTATTCTACCTCATTAGAATGTGTAACAGAGTGCCCTATCAGAAGTAGCATATATAACTGACTACACAAGGTGTATAAAAAGAGCTGGCTTTTTCATTTCAGCTGGATAGGTGCCTAAAGTTATTCATCAAATCCTGAAGATCTCTAATCCCTTTGCAGTGAGGGTAGCAGCACATTGTTCCTACTTTTGAGAGGCATATATATCTGAGCTACAACTGAGCTAGCATTGCAGTAATACCAGATCCTGTGAAATAGGCTTAAAAACCAAGAAAAACGTGGGGAAAAATTATATGTAAAGATGGAATACACAGTGCAGATCTCCTGCAGTGAATTTATTAGGTTTTGGAAAGAAATAAAAGATACAGGATAATAGATGGCCCCAGAGTAACTACAAAGCAGTAATCCACGTGAGGGACTCTGCTGATGTCATAAACACTGAGAGTACAGTTCAAAAGGTTTATGGAGAGTGGTATAGCTTTGTGAGTGAAATTAGCCATGTAGCTGTACAGGTCAAGAACATCTAGTAGATTTTTTCTAAACTATATTGGGGGGGAGGGGGGTGCTATTTATTTTAACATTGTAAAGGGAGCTAGGGTGGTATGGGTGCTAAAATACATGGTTGACAGCCCAGAGATCACAAGTCTGATGCCATAGCAGAAGCACTCGAGGTGCAGCCTTGTCAAATTCCAAATGAAATCTGCAAATTCTACTAAATACCTTGTCATAAGGGTACAAAAAAAAAGGAAGGAACATTGTGAAGAATTCAAAACCATGCAGCAAGAGAAAAATCTACATAAAAAATGAAAATAGAAAAAGAAATTCTTTTATGTCCCTATCCCTTAAATTCTTTATATCCCTATCATTCCGATACATTATTTCTAGCCACTTCTTAATGACTACTATACGCAAAGCCGAAGCATTTCATTTAGTCCGGGAGCAAATAATAGGAGTCAAGTGAATGACCTAACAACATTTGATAACCTAACAGATAAATCTACACCGCAGGTACACAAAGGACAGCAGTATTGCATAGAGGTAACTGAGTACCTCAGGTATCAGTAGCATCTAGCTGCAGAAGCAGGGATATCAGCCCAGACTAATTTACCCAGCTTCTCAAGTGGCTTTTGAAGCTGTAGTGTGCTCTATGCTAGGCTAGTACCACTACTTGAACTAGTTTAAAGCTCTACAGTACAGTAGAGTCACTTCTGTGGGACACATACGGTAACAAACAGCACTTAATTCATCTCTACTGGCACATAAGGTGTTAATTACAGCTATTCCTGTTGAGGGAGGCGAGGGGAATAAATGTTATCTGTACTGCTGCCATCCCATAGGAAGTCTGCTAGTGTGAGAGAAGCTGTACATTGTGTTTGAGGCTCCATAGCTACAGGCAGCTGAGCCTGCCTGGAGATGCGTTAAATGGGCACAACTTCAGAGACACCCCTCCGGCCAGAACTGTCTAGGGGTTGAGTTATCTGGCTGCAGTCTTTCCTCCCAGTAAGAAGGAAGTCAAGGAAATGTTGCATAACTTCATCCTTCTTCAGATCAAACTGTCTGCCATGGCCCTGCATCTAGGTTAAGCCAGGTCCTTAAGACTGTCACAACTCGGTCATCTCAATTAGGGCAACAGAAAAGGGGGAATAATGACTTCACAAAAAATGCCTGAAGCTTCCTTTCGGCAAAATTGAAACTGGACTCATTTAACATTGCAAAATTGCCTTTGATATTTTAACCAGCATTTTATCATGTATCATTTTCAAAATCATTTTTAAACTTCTTGTTCAGATTTTGGTACACATACCAAACAAAATGTGGAAAAGCTAGAAAATGTGTAGAATGTCTACCATCTATCCCCCAAATTTCCTTAAAAAATATTTTTTTCTGTTAAAAAAAATTTGGACAATATATTTTGAGCAGCCCCTGTAGAGAGGTAGCAGTGACTGCAGTTCAGCATCTTTGTGATCAACAAAAGTAGAATGGGGACTGCAAAAAGTTTACCTAATTCTAAAAAAGTACACTAACCACATTTGTAAGAGGGACGGGAGCTGCAGTTTAGTTAGCTAATTTGCAGTACTTTGCAGCAATTTTTATGAGGTTCTTTTTTCAGACAAATATAAATATTGAAGTCCAGATTTTCAAAGTACATGCCCTCACCTAGACTGCTGTGAAAATCTAAATTTGAAGCCACTCCCATCCATCAATCTGTAGAAAAGACACAAAATTTTTTTAATGTTTAATATCTCTCCCAACTCTAAAGTTGTCCCAATATAAATTGTCCCAATTACTTTACCTGACTAATTTTGGTTTTTGCATATTCCCTACAAAAATGCTACAATCTGTGTATAAGCACAAATTGTGGTATTATACACATTTGGAAGGTGGTGAATGTTGATTGTGAAGTGCTACTTCTAATGCTTATATCTTTATCAATTTTTTGTGCTGTTTGCCCACTCATAAAAGGAATAATGAAATGGAAAAAAGTATTAAAATTCATAGACTTTGAAGAAGGCAGGAACATCATGAAAGACACCCTACATTAGACATAATGGACTATAGTACAATTTACTGATCAACTTAAAAAATCCGCAGTGATCAAACAGCACACCAATATTGCAAAATGTGAAAGAATATCATATTAAACCTTTTCACAGACACTATAGTAAAAGTAAAATTAAAGTAATAAGTAAAATTACCCTGTACACCCATATTAATAACTTGTCCCAACATGGAATAAGCATTCATCAAATGAAATGCTGAGGAAAAGGTTACTAAAGTATTTGGAGAACCAGAAAAAGATAGATGGCCAGATTTCAAGCCAACTGAAAAACTGAGAGTCATCAAAGCTTAAGAAAAAGAAATCCTATGGTTGTTTTGGTTTTTTGGTTTGTTTTTTTTTTGGGGGGGGGAAGTGATTGTCTTTTGTGGGGGGCAGTCAGTGGGATACAAAAGGTAAAAGACAGACAAGAAGAACGTGAGGTGAGGAAGTAAAGAAACTGGGATCTCAGTGTGTTTGGAGACAAAATAGAAAAATGGCAAGATAAAGAGAGAAACAGACTTCAAGGATCCAAGAAAAAACTACACATCTGAATACAAAGAGGAAGAAGTGTGAGAAGACAATGATTAGTAAGAGACAGAATAGGCACTGGAGAGGAAACAAGGTAAGTTCAGAGATATGAAGACATTGGGAATGAATTGACAAGTGGAAGGATCTGAAGGAGACAGACACGTGGAGCCCCCATTGGATTAAATAAGAACAGAATCAAACAAGGGAAGAGGCTGGTGGATAAAAAAAGGAAACAGAGGCTGGAGAGCTCCTGTCAAATTTTACTTTAAAAGGTTTTAATAAAATCCTGTGCATAAAGAAATAGTGAAAGAGGAATGAAAGTGAAAGATGAGGGTTTAAGCAAAGACTCAAGAGTGAAGAAGAGTTTTTCAGGATTTGAAGCCTGAGAGCATAAATTAGAGGGGAAATGGGCCAGAAGCAAAACCGAGCTGAGAGAGGAAAGGAGAAACATTTGGCAAGGTGATAGGGCACTTCTTTGCAGATGCATTCAGCAGAACAACAACAAAAGTAGAAAAGAAGAAGCCCGGATTATGAGGAGCATTGGATCGCACCCTGTGGGTATTCCTTTAGGAGCTCTAGAGCCTCACTGCTCCATTTCTTCCCACTTCTGTCTTCTACTGCAATCAGTCCTCCTCTCAGACTGGCATCACTAAGAAAAGAAGGAAATGTAGGTGTTTTTCTTACTCTCCCCTGCATGGTAGGGAGCTGTTGACTGAAACAGGAAAGGTAAACTACTGTCCCAAGAATGGCAGGAGGAGCCAGGGCTTCCAAACTCCCTTTGTGGGACCTTCTTGTCTCACATATCATTATTTATATTATTTTTTATAAACGGAACAGCAAGTTGCAGTGCCTACTAAGCTGAGACAATATACACAAACTAAGCATTAGGAACAGAAGTCTTGGTGGGTACCAAGTCACAGGGAAAAAGAAACAAGTATGTGATAATACAACACAGAGGCATGACCACTGACCACTGTACTAGACAGAGAGATTTGAAGCAATTCCTACAGATCTATGGCCGGAGGTCTTCTCTCACCCATGTACTAACAAGCCCTGCCAGGTTTACTTTGCCTGCAGTTGCAGAGGCGTGAGGGGAGGAATAGCCTCCCATTATGTTGTATGCTAACAAAGAAAGCAGCATAACATCTAAAGAAAACTCCATGTGCCACTCTTCATTCTTCACCCACAAAAACATGCTATTGATACTGCATAGCTGGAACCATGCTGCAAAATGAAACTGGAACACAATCTTCTGTCCTATCAGGCTACCGTATGATATGAGATTTGTGCATTTATAAAGGTAATAAAAAACGGCATTAGTCCTGAATTTCACTGTTAGAGAAATGAACCTGTAAGCATTGATATCCACATTCCGGAGTTAATATTAGAGTAAGGATAGGAATTTCAATTTTTTTTAGATGTTATTCACTTGGGATGTCTGTTCACATTTTATAAAGCAAACTATAAATGTACTTAAACAGATGAGTAAAACATTAAAATTAAAAATCAGTCTGCTTTTTCTGCAAGTACCTTTTGAAATGGCACAGAGAACTTTACACAAGCTAAAGGAACCTCTGCATTTAATTCCTAAGGGCAATGATATTTCATCAGTACATTTTGCAGTCTGGGCAGGTAATGCTGAGTCAACCTAGTTCTGGGACTTTCCTTCCTTGTTAATGCAGTGCACAGGCCTTGAGATGTCATTATTTCATGGTTATGGTATTGCACAAACTTCTGCTGACTTACTGCAGCTTAGAAGCAAAGATTTAAAAATCCTGAGCATCGTATTTACTCTTTTTTAATGCAAACCTGGTATGCAAATTCAGTTGAAAAAAAAACAGCTTCCCTTTCACGCTTTTTCTTTTTTCTCTCTGGAATAAGTATTCTCACAGTTACGTAAGGATTCCAAGATACTGAAATTCACTGAATTCTAATGCTATATTCTGCAGAGCTGTCATATAGTGTCAAGCATGTCATATTCATATTCACCATCACCATATACTTTAAGATCTGCTGTGCTTACGTTATATAGAAACACATGATTTGCCTTAGCATTTCATTCTGTAGGTCCAGAAATTTTAGAATCCTACAGCTCATAGCAACTAATATGTGAAGTTCTAGAATATGGTGAGGACTGCAACTACAGCCATTTACAACACTCTGTACACTTTTACTCTAGCAAAACAAAGCTGAGAGAGGATATATGTGTTCTTTATAACACATCAGGAGTACATATGGTTAGAGAGACAGAGGAGCTATTTAAACTAAGGGATACTGCTGGCACAAGAACAAATGGATACAAACTTTCCATTAATATATTTAGCCTGGAAATTAGGAGGAGGAGGGAGGTTCTGGAACAGCCTTCCAAAAGGAGTAGTGAGAAAAAAAAGTCTATGTTTAAACTGGAGTTTGACAGATTTATTGGCAGATTACATTAATATGACTGCCTGCCATAACAGAAAATTGGACTCAGTCACATGGGAGATCACTACCAGTCTATGTACTCAATTGTTCAATGAGGGCCAAAGGCAAAGCTCCTCTCAAGTCTAATAACCCATTTGCCTACCATAGCTAGAGCACTTTCAGTTTCTGGAGCCAGTAGCACACAATGGAGTGACATGAATAACATCACATCTGACCACTTTTATTTCCGAACTAGAAGGACAAGATACTCATCCACAGTTAACAGAGGACAGGCTTTAGCACAAGCGCTAAAGTGTTGCACAGCCTCATACTTCCAGACCTGGTGCAAGATGCCTTAACCGCTCTACCACCAAATCAGTGTGGAAAGGGGAGATCCTTCCTGTTTGTAAATAATCACGTTTCCTAATATCTCCCTAATCCAAATCAACATATTTCTATAATGAGTGCAAACCTTCATATATTAGCATCATCCATGTATCAAACAAATGTTCTGAGTGATTAAAGCTACTCAATTACACTACTTTGTCTGTGAACAGAATGCCAGTGGAGTGGGAGCTGTGTGTGTGTGACCTGAGGGCAGCCTACGGCAGTAAGTGTCACCAGTTTGAGATCACCATGCATTAAATCTTATCACATTCTCTCTATAATAATAAATATTGTTGTACTTACCGTTACAAAAACTTTTACAGCCAACCCAAGAAAAAATGCACCAAGTGATTTCCCAAGACAACCTTTTCAAAAGCATCTACATTTTTTCACAGAAGTCACAGAAGTCAATTTTCTACGCAGCACAGATTAGCCCATGTTGAGCTCCATGGTGCTGCAGCTTGACTGCTCCTGGTGCCAAGGCAAGTTCATTTAAAGCTAGCTCATGTATCTGTACACTGCATTGCAGTCATTGTGGTTACAATGCAGACATACCCTGAGGTTCCCAAGTCCCAGTTTTGCATGAAGTCCCATTGACTTTTAGTAAGATTTAGTCTCCTACATTCTTTTGTCACATTTGGAGAATGGCATTCTTATGTCAGTTAGACATACAAAAAACTAGAACTCTTGGTTCCAAAATGATACCTTTTATTAGACCAACTGGAAAATGGCAAGAAAATTGTCCTTTTCTGCAAGTTTTTGGGATCAAAGTCCCTTTGTCAGGCTCTGGAAAAGTGCAGATGGTTGTCTCAGACCAACACAGCTACCAAGTACACCCCTTGTGTCAACTAGGCACTTTCCAAAAGGTTCTCTTACAGCTGTGATGGAAGCTTTCTCTGGCATTAATTGAAAATACAAACCAGAAAGTCATGCTTCTTTGTGGAAAAGAACCTTTACCAAGACTACCTCTTCATATTTGTTTGGACAAACTCAGGATAATGGAACCCTAAAATTATTTTTGCATTGCAAAAAATAGAAGACAGCTACTGTTTAATAAAATCTCACCAAACTTACTTCCATTTGGATCAAGCACAAACAAGTAAGGAAATCCAAACCAGTTTGCGCCTACCCTGTACCATTACCTACACTTAACCCAAACCTTTATGAAGTGCAAGAAATATTGGTTAATTTTCCCCAAAACCCCCTCACCTACTGATAACATAATCTGGTTCACATGTTGCTACAGCACTCTGGAGCATCGGGAGAAGTGATGTTTTAACCTGCACAGATTTTTTGGGACCCTTCCAATCTCACACCCTGGGTCTTCTGAGACAGCAAAGAGGGAAGCTATAAAGCAAGACTTTAAAAATGAGAAAACAAATATCAGACAAGAAGACTTGTGCATTGTGGTGGGAGGCTGTGAACTGCCACTTAAGCCTGCTGTTGCAGGGGAAAGTCATCTCCACAGCAAAACGCCCTGCTAGGAGAGGAAGAAGGAGGAAAAGAAATGGGAAAAAGATGAGAATAAAGATGAATCAGGAGGTTCTGAGGTCTGTTTTTGGCTCTGTTGTAGATCTGCTTAGGTGAACTTGGTCAAGTCCTCTACTGTATCTGTGCCCTCATCTCTAAAATGGGATCAAGAAGATTTAGCCCCCTAGGAGGTGGCATGGGAAATTAATCCATGAGTATTAAAGTAAATGATGTGGAAATTCCTGGATGAAAGGTATTTGTAGACATGCAAAACACTGCACTGTATTAGGAGAGGGCAGGAAAAGGCAGACTCAGTGTAGGAAAGTACAGCTTCACTGGGGAGTCCAGTGTCCTCAAGCTGCCCCTGATTCCAGTGCTGCTTGCTATTCTTTTTCTTGCAGCCTATCCCTGTTCTCTCCCTGCATTTTGCTCATGTATGTCCACAGCCCTCCTGCCAGCCTCTGTGAAACAGCCACTGGATCCAACCCTGTTTGATGCCGGCTCCACATTCTTGTGGCTTAAGGAGCTGCATCTTTGATGTGCAAGACAAATGCGCGCCGTGGCTCTGTGCTAACAAACCCATCCATCATCATCTTGCTTTTTTTTGAGCGCCCCGTGCATTTTGGAGCGTTAGGGGGAAATTAATCTGGTGTAACAGAGCCGGAAAGAGAAGGAGACTGGAGACCACTTCAAAAGAAATCTGCATGCAGATACTTCCCCTGCAGCAGCAATCGCATCCAACCTTTTCCCCTTGCTCAGCAAGCCACAAACTTGACCTTCCAGAGCGTTTCAAGGATAGCAACTCTCCAGCCCCCTCCCTCCCCTTCCAAAAGGGCTCTGTGTTCCTCCTTCGGGGAAATCAGCTCTGGAAGTAGCGCTCCAATCACCGCATGCTGAGAGGCGCGGACACGGGGACGGGAGGGAGGAGGTGTATGTGCATATGCATGAGATGCTGTGCACTGACCTAATCCAAAGGCAGCTGCAGCTGGGAGGGAGGTGGGGGGGGAGGAATGGAGGGTCAGCGCCGAACTCCCGAGCTCAGAAGTGATTTGCATCCCCGCTGCTGATTGGCTGCCGGCGGGGGGCGTGCCAGGGAGGTCTTATCTGACTGGTTAGGCGGGGGGGGGGAAGGAGCGGGGAG
>NW_005842083.1:1884077-1903998 GCF_000455745.1 Alligator sinensis | reverse complement strand
TTTTCTTCTGCCTTCATGGGAGAGCCGCTCTTTTCATTAGAGATTATCACATCAATAAATATTCCTGGATTAAAAAGAAGGCAGCCTGCCAAAAACAAGGGTTGGGGGGAGCTCTGAGGATGTATGTGAAGGGTGCCAATAGATAGAAAACACACATGCACTGGGCAGGCGTATACACACTCAAACCCATACACACGTACACAGCAGAACCCCACTCCTCACACCTAGACGCACATGAACCTATTCACGCGTACACAGCAGACCCCCCCTTCACACCTATACACGCACAAATCCACTCACAAGTACACAACATAACCCCCTTCACACATATGCACACACAAACCCATTCATACATAAACAACAGACCCCCCCTTCACACATATACACATACACACTACACCCCTTCACACCTATACTCACACAAACCCATTCACACATACACAACAGACCCCCCTTCACATACAAACCCGTACACACGTTCACAACAGACCTCCTATCACACCTATACACACAGACCCATTCACACGTACACAACAGACCCCTTCACACCTATACACACACAAACCCATTCACACGTACACATCAGACCCCTTCACACCTATACACACACAAACCCATACGCAAGTCCACAGCAGAACCCCGCCCCCCCCACACACCCCCTCACACGCAGCCTGCACACGAACACACGTATCTGCAGCGGACATCGCCAAGATCCATCATGCCTTGGCAGGACAGGGGTGCCCCTGGGGGCGTGGGCAAGCACCTCCCCAGGTATCCATCAAGGGCAGCTCCAGATATCACCAAACGAGGTGTCCTACCGGAGGCAGAAACGCACAGAGCTGCACACCCGCTAGGATCACGCCCCTGGCACACTCGTGCACACTCCGGGCAGATCGCTGTCCTGCAACTCGGGGGGGAAATCAAGAAAACACGATCAGCTAATTAACATCATCTGGACTGTAGCTATTCCGAAGGGCGATTTCAAGGGTGTCCCTCAATGGCAGACAGGACACTTCCCCCTCCCCCGCTCAAAAAAGTCATATTGGGACATTTTTGTAATGGATTTAAAAAAAAAAAAGGTCCAGGTTGAAGAGGCGGGAGGTGCCTTGTGGCGTATTTCCCCGGGTCTTTGGAAGACACAGACCTCCAAAAGCCCCTCAAATCAGCTTGCCTGGATTGCACTACAATGGGCATAATTGAACAACCCATAGGAAGGACCTGCCTCTGCATTTACTGCTCTGTTCAAATATTTGATCTCCTTAAATTGTTAAACATTTTTGTGGGGAAGGGACAGGAGACACGTTCTAGGAATTCAGTGAAACAGGAGAACACGAGAGCTTCAGAGACCTGCTCTTTTTTTCATGCAGGTTTCGTTTCGTTTGCTACAGTTAATGTCTGAGATCATCAGTACTTATTACCATTGTGACTAGCTCTTATAACTCCGTGTAGGATAATCTTTTCACGTCCTTTTTGTTTTTTTCTATTTAAATAAAAAATCTCTTCCCAAAAAGACATCCAAATCATGAAATCCCCTTCGCTTTAATTTTGTTCTGATCACTCATTGTTCATGATTTATGTGAAACTCATTGTTTCCCCTTATTTCATCGTTTGTGGCGTTAGACAATATGGAGAGAAGTAGTAAAATATGGGTTACACCAGCCATTAAAAGATCTACAATTTAAGTATTGTTTGATTAGAAAAATAACAGGGAAATGAAAGCTTTTACACCCCTTTATTGGAGCGATCACTTTGAATCATTTTTTTTAACCAAAAAAAATAGCTTTACATTTTGTGTGTGCCTTTGTGTAAAGTGCTTTTACACTCCAACGTAAAAATATAGTTTATAGGAGGGCATTTGTAATGCAGCGAATTATGCTCGCACTCCATTCATTATTACAAACAATAAGGAAGTAATTGTAAGGAGGATCATGGAGAAAACTGAAATTGACACCTAAAGTGAATCAGAAGTGATGACAAACTACTTATAAAGTAATTATGCTCTGATTGTTACTAAAACACTTTCCAGCAGAAAAGTGCACAAAATACATCAGAATTCTTCAACCAAAAAAAAAAAAATCCGATTTCTAAATTATGCCCTTCATTTCTCGTCGGAATCCAGTTCTCTAATTTATATTATTTTTCAAGAGTTGTCATGTTTGTCCACACGCCGATCTGGCTCCTCAGTAGGAAAGCTTTTAAATGTGTTCAGGGCTGAGAAATTCCCTCCTGTCGTAGCCAGGAAATAAGTAGAAAATGCCAGGGAGGATGAGGGGGCAAATAGCCGAGAGAGAGGGAAGCATGACTCCATGCAACATGCCCACAGTCTGAGGAGCCCTCTTCCATTGTTTTAATTTCGCACCAACACACCCTAGAATTTTTTTCTCAAATGTGTCTCGATTTTTTAGGGGGGAAAAAAAGGTATCCACAAGAGTGGAGTCATCCCAAATAGCTATGCCCAGCACACAGGGATGCCACACCTCTACCTCTAGTTTAAACATAACTGGCATCGCAGGTGCCATGTGCCAGGGAAGAATCGTAGTAGTTTCTATGTGAGTGGCACATACAAAGAGCCCGAGAGTGTGATGGCTTCTCTGTATGGGTTTGTTGGGCTGCTGGAAGTGGGCGAGGAAAGGGGGGGTCAGTAAAATCTTCTTGAGGGGTTAGGGGTACAACCAAAGAACCTGATTACAAGCTCAGGTCTTTTTCTTTTAAATTCACCTTCCACTTAACTAAATGTATTTTGTAAAGGGCAGGGATCCTCAGTGAAGGTGGCCATGGATTGAGCCCCGCCAAAATTTAAAAAATCCCTGCTTGCCTAAGCAGTAGCAAGAGGCATCCTGGGAGAGTGAGGGCACTTGGCGACTTCTGCGGTACTTTCTCACTGCTCAGATTCAAAGCTTTTCATCCAGTTTCTGAAACCCTGCAAAAGAATGAAAGCTACTTATCATGCGTCCGCTGTCTCCTGTAGTGTGTTGTAGCCAATGGGGGGGGAGGGGGAGGGAGGGTGTCTTTCAAACTGGGATCCTGTAGCCCTGACGAGCTAATTCAGGGTTGGAATGGGGAGTCATCTGCAGAAACTGGATTGGGGATAGGGGTACACAGGCACCCCACCCCCCCGCGCATTTCACTTGCCCCCAGGGCTTCTTGGAGACTTCCATCACCTCGACTCCACTCCTGAGCTAAGCGATTCTAGCAAAGCAGTGGCAGGGATCCAGGGTGTGAAACAAGGCGGAGGAGGGTGCCCTGACACCGCAAACTCCCAGCACTAGTTGAGGGGCACTGGGAAGTTTTCGTGGGGCTGCAGTGTCAAAGCCCACCTAGTAGTGGCAAGAGGATTGAGATGCTCCCACCTCCGGCTGTGGCTGGCTCGGGGTGGCGGGGTTCTTGCCCCAGTGCCAGTCTAGACTAGGACCTGATCAGCATAGCACCAGGTACGGCTGGACGGGGGAGGGGGGATGGATGCAGGAAAAAAAAAAGCCTAGTGTGGCTCTAACCGCAGGAGGGCTGCTTTGCCAGGATCCCCACTCCTCTTCCAAGAGCCCCGGCTGCCTTTTAAAAAACAAATCAAAAGCATAAAAGCACTGACATGTTTCCCAAGCAAAACTCAAAGGGGTATTTTTAACCAGAGCAGCGAGGAAGCGAGTCTGCAGTTCTCAGAAACAGCAACAGAAACATGCCTAGCAGGAGCCAACACAAGCGCCATATGCCGGGCAGCTCAGTGTGCCATCAGCACATGGCCACTCGGTTGCAACTTCTCCTTGCACTCAGTCAACTAGTAAAGCTGTAAAAAAATTCCATTGCATTCTAAATAGCATTCATTGACCATTTTTGTAAAGTTTTGTAATGAAGGGGATACTTTAAAAACCCGCATCTGCCTTGCTCTCCGCCCAGGAGGAAACTCCCAACGCTGCAATGGGATAGCTGCGGAGCCATCTGGGCCCGATCCTGCCCCACTGAACCTCCAGCTCCTACGGTTGTCAGGAGCAATGAGAGCAGCAGGAGTGAAAAGTCCTTTTACTTCTCTAGGACACTTTGCTAGGCTCTCGGAGGGGCTGCTGCCTCTCCCAGCGCATCGCCTGCACAGGTTCTGAGCGACCCCGGCGCTGGAGGGGAAGTTTGGAGAGGACAGTGCTTCTCTGCTCAGGGACGGGGCTGCTGGGGCAGGAAAGCTTTCTGCACCTGTGATCAAGCCTGGCTGATCACACCTGACCGCAGCCCGGGCGCAGGGTGTGCTCCGTGCCGGGCGACAGGGAGACGTGGTCAGTTTCCACACTGGGCAACCTGCAGTGGCGGATAAAGCAAGGGGCTTGGCTGCTTCCTAGGAATCATTTCTTCCTTCTGATTCATTCTCTCTCAAGCGAGGGGCTGTGAACAGGTCTGCTAGTTGGCTTTTTAAATTGTGTTGGGCTCTTCCAAAAGAGGGCAGGTACTAACAGAGACTTGTTTTCCCTCTGAAATATCCACCGTGCTCTAGCAACACACGGTTTGCAAAAAGCCTTTACGAATTTCCAGCGATCGGATGGCAAATTTGCTACACAAACATTGGGGATTTCTTTTTAAACAGAGAGATTTTTTTACTTGTCTACTTGATCTTATTTTTCAATCAATTCGAACTCCAACGACTTGCCCGAGAAGGCATGGGGCAAAGAAGCAGGGTAACATGTATAACCGGAGTACAAAATGATTCCCCTGGTGCGCTCTGGAAGAGACCCACTTACGCAACCGGATTAAAAGAGTTGGCAGTCTGAAAAGTCAAGCCACGGTGCCTGAATAATTGAGCAGTTATGACTGTGATACGCAGGGTGGAACTGCACTTTGTTGTGTGATCTTCAATCCCCTAATGAAATCAGGTTTGCCTTGATTATTTGTTTTTCATAATCCTTGCAGTTTAGCAACCCAGAAACCTGTGTAACCCAGAACACATCGGATATTTACTTTGTTTCTGTTAAAACAAAAATCCTTACTACCAAAAGGAAGGCTGGTAAACAGGAAACAATTAGAATCACCTTTCTGGTGTAAATGTCACATACAACTCTGCACGATTTTCCCCAAACATTTTAATTATCAATTATATTAAAAAAACAAAACAAAAACCAGAAGGAATCCAAAAGTTATAACTTTTCCTCATTTTCTGGTTAATAAAAATAAATCAACCCATAAAGTTGATCTGCTCCATTCCCCCCTCCCCCAAACTATCCCACTGAATGTTATAGCAAATACTATAATTATGTAATACTTTTCAGAAGACTTTTTCATATTTTTTTTACATTCAATCACTTTAACAGACTAGGCAGTACTTTGGAACAGAGAGTGTACAGATGTCAACAGCTGTAAAAAATTCAATTGCATTCAAATAGCATTCATGGACCAATTCTGTTAAGTTTTGTAATACACTGTAATTAGATTGATAAAACAGATTATTTTTTTGTATTTTAAGGAAGGTAACAACAGTGCCAGTATTTTGCCACAGTCACATGCTGCACAGCATGAGTGATAGAGGACTGTAAATATCCCTGCAAAGTTAGACTGTTGCCTGAGAAATCATTAGCATTATTATTGAAACTAATATCTACACAAACAAACAAAAAAGGACTTGCTAGTCTGGCTTTCAGAAAACAGTAATTAGTAAACACAGAACTCCAAAAATGGGCAGAATTGTTGCAATAGTCACAAGCTAACAACAAGAATAAAATATTGAGTGTTTTTAAATCCTAGCTTTGTGTTCTTGTTTTTGGAAAAGTTTTAATTGTTAATACAAAAGAAATTGAAAACTAAGGATTTTTATTAGTTCTTATTCACCACTGAGATCACATAGGCTTTTTGAGTGTGCTGTCATTCATTGTGTTCATCAAGAAAGATTTAACAAGGCAGGATGGGAAATGCTCTATTCACCTACAACACTTCTAACAGGTATGGTCACTTCATCTCGCACAGATGAAACAGTTCACAGAAAAGCTTTCTTTGTAGGATTCCAAGCACTGTGTGAACTAAAGGGAAGCTGTGCTGGCTTCTCCATGTTTTTTGTTCCAGTAAATGTACAGCCTCATGGAAGTTCATGGGAAAGGTCTGCCATGTCAGAATCACGTGCAACTGGTAATGGCTTCAAAGTTTCAGTAAAGGCATGCATGGCTGTTTTGGTTGAGTGCATTAATACCTTTCATTATTTTGTAATTTTCTCTTGAGAACAGAGGCTTCATTTCACTAGCTATGTGATCAAGGACTGTCAAAGGCACAGGCTCTGAGAGTGTCCTTGTGGTTTTCATTCTCTCCTAGTAGCTACCTACAGCTATTGATATTTCTCCTCTACCTTCCTTCCCTTTCTTACAGGTTTGTCATTTTATGGGAGCCACACTTTTAGGTGTCATCTGGTCACAACAAAGATAAGTTTGTTTTCATTTCCTTCCCAATTCAGATAACATCATTTTTACTTTAACACTGGACAAATATTTCCCTTGAAAAATAAGCAGCCTCTTTTCCTCCTCTGATATCTTAGAGTTGGCATGACAAACTAGGGAGGATTTTGTTTTGTTTTGTTTTGTTTTGTTTTCTTGCCCCCTCCCCACCTAAAATCGAGCAAGCAATAACTGCAGTTAATCGATTGTTAAATGATCTGTTTGCATAAACTGAGTGGAGTCAGGTTTGATCAACATCTGGAAAGAAGCCCTCCAAGGACAAAATAGAGAGCTGCAGGAAATAGTGTGCAGATTTAATAGGTGACACTCTTGAACAGTACTGCTGCACAGTGTAGTAGAGAGTGTGCTCTTAAGGGCACCACCATGCAGATGAAACAACAAGCTGAAGTCATTCGGCCTGTGATTATTATAAATCCCATGGTAATTTTTACATGTGCTAAAACTAAATTCAAATACATTCTTCCTACTTAAGATTCCCCTTCATTTTTCAAATTGATTGCTCTTCTGTACTAAAGCATTGTGTACTGTTGCCATCTACTGCTACAAAAACTGTTGTGCCCCACCCTAGAAGTGCTGCAATTTCTGTAGAGGAAGATGTGATTATTCCTTCTTTTAAAGTATCTGGGCCTGAGAAGGACCATATAGATGCAGCAAAAATGAACTTCCACACAACTATTGAAGGCCCACTTTTTTGGCTTACTGTCCAACTCCTTAGGTATTACTGAGCAACTGACAGTATCACAGCTGGGAATTTCTCTTGCAGAGTTGATCCCTTAGTGGTAAAAGCTCGTAGAGCCACCACCATATGTTGGCAAGGGGGTGGTATCAGTGTACATTGAAGCAAAAGGAGGTATGGCCAGGGTACTCTGGCTTCCCTTGCCTACCCAGATGCCTCTAAATCCCACAAAAAGCCATCTTTCTCCTTAGATGACCCTATCACTAAGGAAGCAAAAAGGTGAATTATGGTCTGTGCTAAGCAAAGCTTCGTTGGGCTCAGGAAATACAAAGCATGTTTTTCAACAGTTCAATACTTGTTTTTCTTCTTTCTTTGTTTCCAGGGGAAAAATGACATGGAATGGGCTAGCTCTTCCTATCACTCCATACGCACAAGACAAACAAGTTACTTAAGCATTTGATCTGGGAAGTGGTGGTGGAATGCTACAGGCGATCTTTAAAGTTTGGGACTCGCCCTGAACATAAGATCATGCTTAAACTATATACATGTTACAATTAATATAAATGTACAGTTTTTGGCACTGTCACTTCATAGAGCAGAGATAGGGAGAATGAGAAAAAGGAAGCATCCTTAACTGCTGGTGTGTGGATTATAGTAGGCCTTAAGCTGTTTAAGGATAGGATAGTATAGAGTTGCTTGTATTTGTCTATAGTTTGACTGAGAGATCAGGCAAAGGAAATGCTTAGGCAAGAGAATGTCACAAGGCATGAACCATTTTAGAAAACTTAAGATGGCTTGAAAAAACACAGTAAATGTTGCAAAGTCACCTTGAGTACATTGAGTGGTTTGATGATAAAGCTAATTTTAGATAAGATAAAGCTTATAGAGGGAATAAAAATAGGCACATTAATATGAATTAGAATAGGACCTATTAGGAATGTTTTCTATTTTTTTTACCTTATTTAGAAAGCCTTATTACTATTTTAGCCATGCAATAAAGTATAAAAAACAGGTTCACCTTGCAATTTTTGCTCTTTAGTCTTGAACTATGGCTCTTGTTGAATTTCTCACTTACAAGTGTACCTGTATTAGTGCTCTTTAGCAACACAATTTTTGAAACCTAGGTTAGGTAATAAAGGGATTTCCCTAATGGGCTGGCCACCTGTTAGAGGCTTTTTCAGATGTTAGGATTTAGACATGTTAAGATTAAATTGCTTTCAATAAGATTGTTATGCCTTTAGATCAGGAGTGGGCATAGGGCTGCTTACTGAATTTTGGCAAGCCATTGAGGGCTGCATGCCAGGCAGCCCAGAGCAGATTAATATTAATTTTCTAAATTTTTTAGGGGCCCCATGGGCTGGATAGAATGGTTTGGCGGGCCACATCTGGCCCGCAGGCTGAATTTTGCCCATCCCTGCTTTAGATAAATGTAAATTTTATAAATTTTAATAATTTTCTTGCTTTATCTGTACTGTTTAGTCTTTTCTTTTTTGTCTTATGTTATTTAATTTGATATTAAAAATTTAGATATTCTTATGCTGTATTTAACTTTGGTGGGACTGCCTCTGTGAACCTTTCTTGGTCCTCAGAATCCATCTGAGGATCAACAGGTGGTTATTCAAAGAATGCTTACATGTCATATCAGAAGCTGTATCAAGGACTTGACCAGCTTCATTTTGCCTTTGCTGTGTGGGCCAGGACACCACAGAAACATTATTACTTGTTTGAGGTTGTCTTCATTCAGTTGGGTAAATCAGAAAGCTGTTAACAATCATCTCATTACAGAATCACCAAAGAGCTGGTAAGATCTCTTCCGTCTTTCTACTAGTATTTGTTTTATCTGAAGTAAAAGGGCACTCCCATCGCGATCTAGGTACTGAAAGATGCCTGATGCTGAAGCATTTAATTACAGAAAGTATTAGTGGGATGGAGGTACATTTGCAAGTGGCAACATCATTTTGCATTTTATCACCTTATACCTTACCTGGGAGATGTATTCATGAGGTGCTGCAAGAACTCTTGGGAATCATTTGTTAAATTTCTACCAACAACTTGATGAAAAAGCTGGTCTAAGTCCCCTGCCTCCAGCGAACTTTGGAGCATTTCAAAATACTGCTAAATTAGCTCCGCTGGAGAATTGTTTCAGTTCTAGGACTATGAAAATACTTCATAAGAACAAAGAGTCTTGCCCTGGGTGTGAATGAGATTCTGACATGGATTTCTTAAGAGATCTCTATCCCCTTCCCCCTGCCATTCAAGCTCAAATGCTTTACATCGTCAATATGAGGAACAAAGTAGACACTTTTCAAATACACAGCATCACATCTCATTGCCATTTGGTGCTGCCATGCTCCCAGGCTCTGAGGAATCATTTTTGTTTACATAGGAAAACAAATATATTCTTTAGTTTCCCATCTCTCCACTCATCCCATCACAACTTAAGTTAGGGAGAAGATATTTTCTGTGGGATTCCTCTTATTAGAATATCCTATCACTCTCCATTCTTGAAAGCCCTTTTGTATACATAACTTACTTTTGGTATGGCTGTTCATGGGCTGGATTTGTTGTATACCTGTGCCTCATAAAGTAGTTGCAAAACTGACAGTCTTCAAGCTGCAGCTCTCACTTATATTCCTGACACAGCTTTAAAAAAGCTTGCCACTTATTAGCTGACAGCAAATATGCCAACAGTCAACTAATAAATATGAACTTTTGTGAAGACTGACACAACACTAAGCTTGTTGCAAATGTCAGCCTGGCAGCCAGCAGTGAAGTATGTTTACAGCCAAAGGGACTGGAAGATTTATTTACTTTTGCACAAACACGGTTGTCTAGTTATCTCAGTCCAAAATTAGACCAGCAATTCAAAGGCGTCTTTTCCTATCTTAGAATATTTTTATGGGCATTTTTTTCAACGAACACATACAATGTAAGAGACTTGGAAATGTAAAAGGAAAATCAACAAACATGCAAAAAAAAGCCACCCCCAAAACTTTCTCCTCTGAGAAAACCTGCAACAAATTTCCATTTGGTTAAATAACGAAGTCCACTGCTCTGTAGTACATAAAGGTCGATAACATGATCTAATTATTTCACTGATCAAAAAAACCTTTTGATCAATTTGCTGCCCCGATATTTTCCAGTTCTTTGGATTCTGATTAAGGCCCTGATTCAGCAAAATAATTAATCAAGTGCTTAACTTTAAGCATCCCAGAGATCTGATTGACTTCAATGGGACCCACGTGCTTAACATTATCCATGTGTTCAAGCAGCTTGCTGAACAAGAGCCTATAATTTAAGGATGTAAGACTAAATGATTAGCTGAATAAAAGAGACATATCATAAACTGAGAATGCTGCCTTGTTGATAAATAGGACAAAGAGTTACAGCCTGTTAAGGCTATGATTCTAGGAATTTGAATTTTTAGTACATACTATTGGCTGACATCATCTTAAAACCCCTTTTTAAATAACCATTAAAACATTACATAGGGCTGGATTTCCACACTTTTATCTGAATTTTTGGAGGCCTTTTTTGGGGGGGCATAATTTTTCACCTCTAGCAGTCAAGAATTTTAGCTGCAATTGCCAGTGCATAATTCCTCTAAAAGTGAGGTCTCTATGGATACAGCACCTAAATGAGAGGAAATTTGAAATTTGTGTTTTTATTTCCACGTACCAGAGTTTACTCATTTGTAAACTGAATATAATTCTTCCTTTGTATGTAAGGATTTTGGGAGAAATAATTACAGTTAGAAAAACAATAGGAGGCCTCTAAAGGAAAGGTTGCAGAAGTAATTATTGCCAGACAGCTATCACTGGGGGTATTTACTATGGCAGGCTGATCAATATCAGTTGAGTATATTAGGGAATTTTTATTATTTAATATATTCCTTCTTTGTTTCTGTTCCCCCCACCCCCATAATATACCATTCCCTATGTTTGCTCTTTATTTTTCTTAATTGCCCCAAAATATTACCTAGAAAGGAATGACACTTAGCTGTATAACCAGCTTACAGTATTTCATCTGAGGATTCTGCTAAATACATATTTTCCAAGTCGGTGGGCATCTACAGGTGCTCATTTACTGCACAGAAATTACTGCACAGTACAGGTGTACATCTATATGTGCATGCCCATACTGCATAATAAATTTGACAACTTATTCTGACTTGAGAGTAAATTTGATACCTGCATCATGCAGGCAGACCCAGACACAGCCATGGGCAAACCGGGCGGCTGCCCAGGGCCCAGACAGAAAGGGGGCCCAAAAATGAAAAAAAAAAAAAAATTGCAAAAACATTTTAATATTGTGAATATATGGGACTGGCAATGTTATCAATTGAAAACGAACTATTTAAAGACATCAGTACCACAGATGTGATAATGACTTTTGCAACAAAAAAATCATTCTCCCTGGCGAAGTGGGGCCCAATACTGAAACTTTGTCGGGGCTGCCAGGAATCTAGGTAAGGCACTGCATGCAGGTATCAAACTTATGTCCCATTATTTACTGCTCAGTAACACATGTGTAGATGCCTTACTGTGCAGCAACACTGTGTGTGGGGTCTGACTTGGGACTAACTTTAGTCTCAAGTCAGTCCACACACACTGTTAATGCACCTTAATGCCTGCACATGTAGAGGCCAGCCTATTCCTGTTTACTGTGCAGTAATTTACTGTGCAGTAAATTTAAACCAGCATAAATATACATGTAGGTACACCCACCATGAGTTATTGTATAGGCAATATACAATAGGCCACAGGTGGCTAAGAAGTTTTCTACTGGGCAGCAAAGAGACGGTGACCACTTCTTCCAGGTGCCACTTGAGTAGAGTTGCCATGTGCTGGTAAACACTACTTGTATCCATGGCATCCAAAGATGTTACAAGGCATTTATATAAAATGAGACATGGGCACCCATGGATTTCACAGGTTCCTTGTGCTTTAGGCTGGTGTGACGTGAAAGGTGTATCAGGCCTATTATCCATCCTTTTGTTTTTTATTACGTGAGTCAAAGGAAAAAAAACTATTTTCCTGTCAATTGCCACTTTAGTAACAATAATAATAACCCATTGCTGTGATTAATATAAAAGCAAGTCACCATAACAATGCATGTAAAAACACGTCCTACTCCTTTATCTATAAATATACTGCTTTATTGCATTTGTTCCTCTCTGTCTTTATCTTACTTAACTGATATTAACAGACCCTGTAACTAGAAAGAAGGTTAAATTTTTCCTTCCCTTCATTGCTTTTCTTCTTTGATAGTATCAAAATAGTTTTCTTTTTTCTCCTTTTGTTCTACTTGGCCTCAGCTGATGTTCCTGTTTCTGTTGTACATGATGATTGGCAGGCTAATGGAAAATGGCAGTGACAATGAGAGCTGACAGGAGCTTGTGTCTGGGCCCAAAACTAAGACTGGGGTGGCTGCTCTGTTCCGTACATATCCTAGCCTGGAATTGAGAATCCTTGTAACCAGATGTGGGGTGTTAAATTGCCTCAGCTAAGAAACATACAGCTTGATCCACATGCAGGAAGACACATATATGTCATCTGAGCATCACCAAGTGCATAAGTATCATTGGATAACACACTAGGAGACAAAATAGCTATCAATCAAAAGCTGTTTGTAAGGCAACAGTTCACCAACTTCTTTCCTGAAGAAGAGATCTCCAGAGTGAGAGAGAAGTTAGAGATAAGGACAAGGTTACAAAAAGTTATGGGGGTTACCATTAAAAGGTAACTTTCCCTGTTTGCTTCTCTTTTCCCCTTCTTAGCTATAGTGATAAAGGGCAGACAGCAGATGCAGTGGGCAGTGGCCTGAACAACTGGAAGTTACTTGACTGAATCACTTGAGCATCCTTACAAGAGAAAGAAAATGAAGAACAAGCCTTGAGGAGGCAACACTAAACCTAACAGGTCTCTCCAACAATAACAAAGATGCCCAATAATGAGTGAGTGGCATCTCTGGTGCAAGAAACTAGGAAATAGTATGAGAGGCAAGAGACATCTATTGTGATGTGGACTAAACTGGATGCCTAGGAAATAGAGGAACAGAATACTGCTGGGAGAGACAAAGTTTCCTATATGGAAGAGAGAGAATGCCATCAAGCCAAAAAAAAGGACTGTGGAGATTCAGGGTTCAGACAGATCTCGGACCCAACTGTGAGGAGTCACTCTGACTAAATGGGGAAAGGCAAGACCGACAAGGTTTCTGTAGGCCAAGGCATTAAAAATAAAGTAGAACCCTCAAAGAGAATCTCCTGCTCACAGATGTTGTGGTAGGCTTGGATCCAAACCCTTATCCACAGGAAATCACCAGCTTAAGGTATGAACAGAGGATTGTGTGGCTAGATTTCTGTAGGACTGATATGCTAGATAAGGAGCAGAATCAGGGGTTAGGGTAATTGCAGTTCTGGGTCTGGACTGGCCTAAAGTTGAAAGGAGAATACACTTTATAATGTGGCAGAAGAGAAGGAAAGTGCAACCTTTTTAACAAGGAGAGGTGAAATTCCTTGATGTATCAGATCAGCCTATACTTTGCCTCCAAATACGTTGAATTTTATTTTTGTAAATTTGTACTGCTCCCCCCATATATGTATGTGCATTTTTTAAAACTGCATTTCTTTGTTGCAAAGAAGCAGGTCTGTTACTTGCTGTAGTACTTTAGAAACAGTTCCATCTCTTTTCTTCAGCATTTCTGATTTTTCTTTCCTAACCCTTGTATCCCATATTTTCTCTATCCTTTCTCTCCTGAGGTCTTGTCCTTCCCCCCGGTCCCTCCATCCATTCTGTCCTCTGCCACTCTTCTCTCGCTCTCTGCTATTCAATTTGCATCAGTACCTCTTCCCCTGGAAATTCTCCTGCTTCTATAGTCTCTGTATCTGCTTCAGATGTGTAAATTCAAGGATCTCCTCTTACCCTGCTGGCAACACGATTGCCTATAGTAGCACAGCAAAAACTTGATACATTTGCATGAAGTGTGCATGGAAATGTTAGTCCCTATATTAGACTTCATCCTATACAGCATCAGTTCTCCCTGAGCAGCTCTGTTCACTGTTCCTGAAATATAAGGTGGTGTCATGGCTATACCATGTTACTATGTGCTATGACACGTTGTTAATGTGAAGGTATATTTGATGTCTTGAGGAGGTTCTCTGAGCATATGATACACACCTATTGGTTAAAGAATTAATAGTGAGAAATCAAAAATAAAGATAACTACTGCTATTATTTCCTGCAAGCTGCCAAAGCTCTAGACCTTTTAGATGCAGTCTAGGGCTCAATGGACCTGGAGAATAGGATTGTCTCGAACACATTTTAGCATTGTTCAAATACTGCTTCCACTGAAGCAGTTCCATGAAGAGCTTATCTAACTGTCTGTGTCTCTCCTTTTATTTGGTGTAGAATCAGTTATTCCAGATTTCTGGTGGACAGTTGTGAAGATTGCATTTTGATGTTTGTTAGATGAGTTGGTTATCATCAGGAAAAGATGATATGGCTGAACTGTGATTCTCAATATTTATAGCATGGAAATAGTGTTCAGGGGTAGTCAGTAAACTACTTTAAATTATCCAATAATTACAGATTTGATGTCAGATTAAATACATCAAAATGTTATTTTTGTGACACAAATGGCAGCCAGATATCAAATGCCTCTAGACCAGGGGTGAGCAGCAACCTTTTAGGAGCAACAGACCCTATCTGGCCTACAGGCTTTAGGTACCAACTCCTGCTCCAGGCTTTCAGTGCTTGTCTAGCTGCCATATGTGTCTTTGAAAATCATCCTCCCTAATTAGTCATGAAAGAGCCAAACTGTTAGAGATTCCCATTAATGAAAGCTGTAGATTCTCAGCAGCTCTGAAAATCAGGCCTCTGATGCTTTATTGTCAGTATTTTTAAGTTATATAACAGTCTACTGTAAAGAAAAAAAATATCTGTGATAATGTCCAGAGAAGAGCCACGCACATGATCAGAGGTCAGGAAAGCAGACCCTACGATGACAGGCTGAGAGCCCTGGGGCTCTTTAGCCTGAAAAAGCGCAGGCTCAGGGGTGATCTGATGGCCACCTACAAGTTTATCAGGGGTGACCACCAGTATTTGGGGGAACGTTTGTTTACCAGAGCGCCCCAAGGGATGACGAGGTCGAATTGTCACAAACTACTTCAAGATCGTTTCAGGCTGGACATAAGGAAGAATTTCTTTACTGTCCGAGCCCCCAAGGTCTGGAACAGCCTGCCACCGGAGGTGGTTCAAGCGCCTTCATTGAACACCTTCAAGATGAAACTGGATGCTTATCTTGCTGGGATCCTATGACCCCAGCTGACTTCCTGCCCTTTGGGCAGGGGGCTGGACTCGATGATCTTCCGAGGTCCCTTCCAGCCCTAATGTCTATGAAATCTATGAAATCTATGAATGTATTCATTTATTAATGCAGTCCTAATGAGAGTGCTCTGAAGAGATGACTACATTGGACTCATAATTATGCATGGAGCTGGGTGAATACTGATACAAAATTTACGTGAATATTGGTTTAAATGTTAATGATTTTTTTTTTTCCCTTGGGTGAAATCCTGGCCCTACTGAAACCAATGACAATCCCCATTGACTTCAGTTGAGCTACAATTTTATCCCTTGTGTTTGCTTCCCACAAATATCCATGAAAATGAGCATACTCATCAAAAGCCATGCAAGCAAGCAAATTTTAATTTCACTTACCATAAACATTCACATGAAGGCCTTGATTATAAAGAGTTACATTCCTCCATTTCAGTGAATATCAGCTGATTTATGCCCAATCACAACTAGGCAATAGAGATCAGATTTAAAATAGCAAGCAACAGTGTAAATGGAATTGGTGACAAGCTGACAAATAATCTAGAATGAATAATGCTGAGAAAATTGCAAATCATTTGCAGAAAATTTAGGTTAAATTTTTTAGGAATTATTTCCTCTTCTCTGCTTATGGGTAATAGTTGCAAGCAATGTAAGGTCTGATACACTGTAGACTAGATCCACCTCTGCCTTATTCTGAGGGGTGACTTTATTTTAAAACCCAAAACACAATATCAAGATTCATCTAGTTCTTCTGTTTTTGGCTTGCCTTTCACTTCTTTTCCAGGGCGGGTAGCAAACAAACCTAAGTGTTTCAGAAACTGTTCCCATGCCAGCTTAAAAAAAAAAACAAAACCAAAAAAAAAAACCAGGGGAAGAGGAGTTAGGAGGGGAGGCAACAATAGGAATGAAAAGCCATGCATCAAAACCATAATTTTCAGCCAAATATCAAATTAAGTTGACATGCATGCGGGAGAAGGTCAGAATTTCTGAAGAACATTTAAAATATCTGACCACTTTTCTATTATGCAGTGGTGGTAATATCTGTATGTAGAAGCAAGTTGATCTCATCCTCATCTGATTCAGCAGCTGCAAAGACAATAGGCACTAAGTAGAGAGATGCACTTTCAAGCGTTCAGTTTATTTTAAAAATTACACCTCTTCCTTTTTTTTAAAACAATAGTCTCCAGACATCTCAGTCTTTAAAACATAACAGTTAGCTGTGGAAACTTCAAAAGCGCCCTCCTCCTCCAGAGCAAATGACCAATTATTGTTTATTCTGGCTAAACCCTCTAACATTGTGCTGCTTTTATTATGATAGAGATGTGATTACCTCCTTCCCCCTGCCCTGGCTCAGAATGTGCCTGCGTGTCATGTGGGCATCACTGAATCGAAGTGTTAGTATTAGCAGAAGAGTCTTCTGAGCAGGAATGTTCACACCAACACACATAGAGGAGATACACCTGGGAAGATTACGAGAGCATTTGCAGGCTGTGAATATGACTGTACTAAAAGCCCCACAGAAATGCTACAGTGCTGCTTGAGTCAGTAACAAATTGAAGCACTTTACAAAATTTGTAGCTCTTCAGTAATTTTGAATCACTCTAAAGTGCTCATGCTCCAAACCATAAAGTCTTTCTTAACCACTGCAAACGTATAAAAGGCACATCATCGAAATGACAGTAATCAACTCCTTCAATCTCAGATGTGAAATTGTTCTGTATTCTTCCTCAGTTGTTTTTGTTGTTCACCAAGAGCGACCAAAAAAAAATGGTCATAGGGACACAAGGGAAAAAAATTCCATTTTCTTCATTCCCGCATAATCAAAATTTTAAAAAGTTTTTAGAGGAAAAACATTTTCCTCAGCTTTTTATGCAGGGCTGGCTAAGCAATTGCACGATTTTCTTAAAACATCCATCCCTTGAACATGAAAAACAGGAGGGAGGTAAAAATGAACTTTCAGGGAATGTTCCCTTTAATAGTGCAAGTGTTTTGAAATAGTAGTGAGAAGGATAGAAAAGGGACACATACAAACTTAATATGATCTATTTTATACTGGATGACACACAATATATAATAATAAGCTCAACATTTATTCTATAACCCACACCACACAGTAGAGAGCAGTATTGAATTGTCTAGGTCAGGTGTTCATAACTAGAACTGTATGAATAATAGGTATTCCAATTCAGCCACCAAACCAAAAATAGGCAAATAAAACCTAGACTTGGGTCAACCCAAAGTAAACTAGTTTTGTTTAATTTTCAATTTATTTAAATTGTACTTTCACCTTTAAAAATATAAATCAATTTCAAAATAAACACATCAGTTTAAATACAAAAACTACAAATATTTAGTTTAAAAGAGATATCAACAAAATATTTAATCTCTCATCCCCTCCCCAAAAATTTCTTGGAAATTTTTTCTTGGAAAATTCTTTTTCTTTTTTGATTGATTTTCCATTTGCAAAAAAAGAACATTTCCCTATTTTTCACAATCAAATTTCACATGAATCTTTGGAGCTATCTACTGGCCTCTTCATGTGCAGTTATTAAAAAATATGTGCAATCCGGCATTTTTAAATCCAAATTTGTCTAAAATGACTTACATCTGCAGATATAATAATTTTGCAGGACACCAAATAAATAGCAGATGTTGATTTATTCACAGTGCGCATGTCTAGATGCATTAATGCTCTGTAGTTACTGCACATTTAGTACCTGTAATAACAGGTACTAGGGGAATATGCAGTAACTAGTGCTACTGCGCAGTAGCGCTGGTACACACCTTTTTTGTGATGCTAATGCACAGTAGACTAATTCTGCTGTGCATTAGCGCAATAGCACAGCTTTTGCCGCGGCATGCCAATGTGCATTAGAATTAGTATACTGCACATTTAGTGTCTCATGTAGACATTCCCAGTTAGCCCAAAATATACTTAACTCTCACACAGTGGAAAATATATTCCTTTTCGAAGGCCAGGAGCAAGACAGTACAGTGGGCTAACTCTTGTACATTAACTTTGGGAGCCAAATTCAAATTCAGGTTCGTTAACAGTAGGAACAGTTTTTCTCGATAGAATATATTGAATAACAGAACAAAAATCCCCTGTTGACACATTTTACAAAACTGTAGTCGATTTTGGCATGTGAGCTGGTCTCCGCCTAAGAGATCTTAAATAACAGAGATGGTTCAAGCAAAATCTGAGCTGAAAGCTGCCTTGGTAGAATTGTAGGAAGAAACTTCTATTGTAGGAAGAAACTTCTCTCTCTCTCTTTCTCTCTCTCTCTCTCTCTCTGCCAACCATAGCCAGCTAAAGTAATCAGATAAACTAGGTCAGCATAAATGAACAAGGTGAGCCAGCTGCAAACTAAATGGGCAAGACAGCAATGAGTAACATAGCTTGGAGGGCATATGCACAAGAGTTCAAATCTCTGGGGAACAGCTTCATGCAGCTCTAATCAATTTTTAAATGTGCTTACTCTCAGTTTTTGCAACTGAGTTTAAGCTAAGTATTTCACACTAATTTTGTAACTATTTTTTGCATCAAAAGACATGATAAACCTGTCACTAAATTGCAAACTATTCAATTAAAATGTCTCCCTTTTGTTAAAATTAATCAAAATCCTTTCCTTTTGATTCAAATGGCTGGACTGCCTGTTTACATTACAAGGGTTATATGTGCACAGCAGCGACAAGAAAAATTCCAAGTGCTGGAGTCGGAGCCAGAATGGTTTGGCTAAATTACAATAGGTACAAAGGGGAGGGACAAACAAGACAGAAGGAAGCAGGACTAGAATAAGAATTTTGGAGAAAAAAACCGTAACAGGAGGGATGACAATCCCAAAGAGTATTCTGTGGGCATCTCTGGACAGTTTAGTAGGATTGTAAAAGGGAAGTGAAGTGAAGTGTCAGGGGGAGGAGCTGGAGGTGAGGACGTAGTATACACTTGCATGAATGCTTTCCTTAAGATTTGGAACTCGAAGTCATTCTCAAACACATGTAACAAAATGCACAAAAGGGAGGAAATGGCCAAGGAGTATTTAGTGAGGTATGCAATAGTCATTTCTTTCCATTTCTAATTAAGTACCATAACTTGTACAGGTAACCTTTCATACTGATACAATTATTATGTCTGTCTATACCTTATATACAGTTCTGGATTCCACTTCATGGCCTACACACCTAAAATCTAAATATTGTAATGCCATAAGTCCTTTATTAGATCCTGCCTTCTATCTGTTTGCATAGGGTTTAGTCATCCATGTGTGTCATTCATTTGGAACTATGTAAACTGCCAGTATTCAGTACCATTAAAAACCTGGCCAATTTTATTTAAGGCCCAAGGGCCTACCATTTGATAGCCAGATTTGAAAGCTTGGACCTAAACCTCTCTCCTTATGGTTTTCTAACTACACAGTAAGATCATGATATTTACCCACTAAACTAAAACTATTTACATTATTTACCTAGGGTCAGCAAAATTCTGTTTGTTC
>NW_005842083.1:1882026-1884067 GCF_000455745.1 Alligator sinensis | reverse complement strand
TAAACTTAATTTTAAATATTTTAATTGGATGACCTGCTAGAAATGTATCAGTGTGACTTCATTATTTTAAAACTTCCTGAGGAAAACTCATTTGCATAATGATAATTTCTCAGATACAACCACACCAGCCATTTTCCAGTGTTAGTCTTCTACTCTACCTTTTCTCCCTCATTCTCTTCCAGCTGAAATCTTAAACCAGGGTAACAGCCAGCAATTAGCCAACTCAGTTAATTACTGCATGCTCTTCATCTTTAATAGTCTTGTCAGGAGGTGATGTGACTCCACCAGATTGTTGTTTAAGACATTAAATGACATGGCTACCCGTGACTGGTATTCAGTGATGCAGTGGCGGAGGAATGTTACCTTAAGCTGCACTATCATGCGGACAGTGCGTGATCGCTAGTAGCCTAACCAATCAGAAGTTGCCCCTAGAGCGTGACTGGCCGGACCAGCATGCTGAGGCCTCCAGAATGTTCCATCAAGGGGGGACCCTGATTGGCTAGGGAGTCTATAAAGGGGACTGCGCGCCTCAGCGTAGGGTCCCCAGACGCTCCCAGACTCCGGTCCTTGGGATCAGATCAAAAAGACAGCCTGATCACCTGTCTTGTCGTCTGGACAGACCCCTAGGCTTCTAGCTAGATTCCTAGCATGGGCTACCACAGCTTATAGCTAGACCACGCGCTATCCGGAACGCCCTGTGTGTTGCCCAACTAGGCATCATACTTGTACTGATAGTATTTTCAGCTGCAGTCGACCTTCACAATTACACCTTGCTTGTTACTCGCCGCTACCCATCATCCGTTTGTTCTCCGCACCACGTCGTCTGTGTCTACCTGCTACTGTAAATAGTCCTTGTAATTATTTCCTGTAATCGTCAAGTTGATTCAACTCGTTAATCATCTTGTTGGTTTGTAAGTAAACTTATGAATTTTCTTCACCTACTAGTTGTCGCGCTTTTTTTCTCTCTCACACTTGGCATCCCCGAGCGTGTCTGGGTTGGGGTCGCTACTCAGTGCCCCACTCGACACGCAACTGAGGCCATTTTCCAAACACCATTCTTGAATTATGACCCACATGGCGACGAGGATGGGATCGCCGAAGGAGCGAGAGAGGAATAATGCCCAAAATTTAAGATCCTCAAAAAGTGAGGAGGACAGGGTTGATTATGTGTCGTTAAACTGCCCCTGGAGGGACCGTCGACAGCCCCTGGTTGAGAGTACCACTGATTTGCAAGATCATGCCCGGTACCACCAAGCCGTAATGGGCACGATTAAAGGGTACTTTTCTGTAATTGCTGCTGCAAACTCCAAGCGCAAGAAGGAATGGGCCGTGGAGGGCCTAACTCCGGCCGCATTTGCCTGCCTGATGTCAAGCCCAGCAGTGAGGTATCGACCTTATGATAAAGTACAAGACGTAATTCCCTTTATAACACCGAAAGAAATCGCCGACATTAAAGATAAAGACCCCAGGCGAGAGTACGGGCGATGCATTAAATATGTAAAAGAAAGTAGCGGCCATGCCACGCCGTCGGACAGATTCAATTGCCCCACTCTCCGTGAGGAGAGCAGAGAGAGTGAAATCCTGACGGAGCTCAGGGAACAATTAGAGGAAAAGGGGCGAGAGTCCTCCTGGTGGAAATGTGGAGGGGAAAAATGGAAAAAAGGAAAAGTTATCAATATAATATATAGAACAATAACTGAGCTGTTAAGACTTGCAGCGAACCAGGCTGGTGACATCGAGGCCTTGGCCCAAGATGTCGCTGACAAGAATGCAAAGCTGGCAAGGTTAAAGTCCCAAAATGGCGGCAACCCTGAGGAGAAAAATAAGGTGGATGAGGAAGGAGCAGCTCACAAGATGGGAGGGGTAAGTGACATCACCCCAGGAGGGGAGGAGAACACCGGCCCTCTAGCGCCCCCTACCGCTTCACCAGGAAATGTAGGGAATAATGCTTCGGCGCCCCCTACAGTGTTAACAAAGGGACCAATCACCGACCCTCTAGTGCCACCTCCCTCACCGCCACCATACAAAATCCCCTCAGTAT
>NW_005842083.1:1880370-1881135 GCF_000455745.1 Alligator sinensis | reverse complement strand
GGCCCCCGGCAGCCGCTTTAGTAGCGATGAGCGCCCGTATATAACTTTAACTATACAGAAATTAAGTAGTCAAGAGGAAATGCCTATGCGCTTTTTACTAGACACCGGCGCACAAGTTAAAGTTATTAAACCCAAAGTCTATCATAAAAAAAGTCAAGAATAATATTCGTACAGGGGCTCCATGCGGTTGCCAGTACCCCTGTAATAAGGTTTAAAGTCAATGGCAAGACCCTATCTGGGACCCTAGGGGGTATAAATATCTTAGGGGTCCCCGGAATTAAATCTTTGCGACTACAACAACATCTTATCTCAGCCCTACCATTAGAAATCCTGGAGACGGAGAGGCACCGACCAATCGTTAAGAACCCAACTTCGTGGCGATACAAGCTGATAGCAACAAAAGAGCATCTACGGGCATCCATTGAAAATCTGCTACAAAGCCTTCAACACCATGGCTGTATAACAGAGGTGAAATCTTCCACTTACCTCTCACCCAGGTGAGGCATACCAAAGCCGGGGAGGCCATCAGAGGCCCGGCTAGTGGTTGATTACCGGCAGGCCAACCGCCGATGCGCCTTACTGTAAATGCCTGCAAATCATACGATCACAGAAATCATACAAGCCATTACAAAGGCCCAGGCGGGGGGTGAATGGTGGGCAGTAACGTTAGATTTAAAGGATATGTTTTATTCAGTCCCAATAAAAGACGACCAAGGAATATTAAATGTGTGTGTCGGTGGCAAGATATACGGATGGAATGTATGC